>NW_004444042.1:8920615-8943641 GCF_000243295.1 Trichechus manatus latirostris
TGCAGGCAAGGGCAGGAGAGGAGAAGCTCACCGAACAGAAGAAAACACAAATGATACATTGAGAGCAAGGGGTGGGTAAGGATGTGGTAGGAATCCCAGTGGGTGAGTATGTGGTTATTTACTGCATCTGCCCAGGACACGCCCAGGAGCCAGGCACAGAGGGATGAGGCTCTGCAGCCTTTAATTTGAAACTCAGAGATGAGCTTGGCCACACCAAGGCTGACTTCCGGGCCCTTGCCTTGAGAGGTTTTTTTCTGAGATTTGCATCACAACCATGTATTTGCATCTCAGCTGTCACACTGGACAAATGGGCTGTTGTTCGTTCCAGCCCAGCCCTGTCCCTTCCTTCCCTGGCTTCTCTCAGTTTTCTATAGCTGGGCAAAGGAGAAGAAATTACTCAGTGAGATTTGACAATGCAGATGGGAGTCCTTGGGAGATAGAAACGACCTCTTTCAAACCCCTTTGTTGCCTTGAATGGTCTGGCCGAGCCTGAGTTCAGAAAAGACTGAGCAGAATCTTCCTTCTCTGGGGGGGTGGCACAGACTGTATCTGGTCTTTGTGAATTAGATTAACATCCATATTAGGCATAACTACAGCAAAGTCCCGACTGAGAGGATGAACTCCTTCTTCCTTCTCCTCTTCCCCATCAGTACCCTCTACTGCCCCATAGTGGACTTCTGAGGAGGTCATCCTTCCTACACCAACTCAGACGGAACTGGGCTTTAGCACAGGGGCACTAAGGACCCAGTTTGGCAGAAGCCCCAGGCCACCTCATTTCTAGTTGATAGATCACATTTGCCCCAGCTACAGCCACTTTTATTATTTAACCCTGCATTAACCCAACCAGCATATATTTCAGGATGGTCTCCCAAGTTCCTGGCAGAGTTCCAGGCCCTAGGTTACACTGGTGAGCAGAAACAGACAAGGTCCCTTCTATGGATGGTTCAGTCTAACTGGGGAGACAGACATGAATGAAATCATCCCACTAACGATTGTACGGACCACAACGATAGTAAGTACAGGGGAGAATCACGTGGTTCTACATTAAAAACAATGCCATCGAGTCAACTCTGACTCATAACAACCCTATAAGGACACAGTAGAACTGCCCCATAGGGTTTTCAAGGAGCACCTGGCGGATTTGAACTGCCAATCTTTTGGTTAGCAGCCATAGCTCTTAACCACTACACCACCAGGGTTTCCATGGCTCTACACAGAACCTAGAATAAAGGAGTCTGACTCTTTCCTCTCCTCACTCTGCCTTCTTGCCTCCAAATTTGCTCACTGAACATACTTTTCTGCCACATCCAGCAAACCCGAGTCACCTTCAACCCAGACACAAATTCCAATGGCTGTATTCTCCTTCCAGAAAGGGAACTGCAAGAAATGACAATATAAAAAATTTTTTTGACAGCAGTTACTGCCTGATTTCTTTTTTGAGGTTCCCTGATTTTTTTCCAGATCCTGGACACTGAGGCAGCACTCAAGTGCTAGGGGCCTCTCTTCTGTTCCTGCTGGCAACGTGGCTGAGCACCCCACATGAGCACCGGGGTCTGGCCCTCAGTCATGGCGGTGCCTTCCCCCCCATCCAAGACGGGGCCTTGGGAGCATTTATCTGGACAGTCCTGAATCCCTCCAGAGCTTTGGAGAGGGGTGAGGGGATGGGAGATACAAACAGCAGTGCTGGAGGTAGAAATGATATATCCCTCGCTCTTATCCAGGAATCAGAGGGCAGCTCAGATGACCTTGGTGGAGGTATCCGGGCTTCTAGGCCTCCTCTCCTCCAGGGCCTCGTTAGCTTCTCTCTCTGCACATCTCTGGGCCCTGGAGCAGTGGGACCCAGTGGAGAGGAGGCCAGTCCTCTACGGTCAGAGACTCTGGCCAACTCTCTTGGGAAAGCAGCAGTGCTGACCAGGGAATGGTCCCTGGTGGTGTTGGGCTCCCTGACCACAGCACATATGCCTGGGCAGGGACAGTCACTAGAGGCAGGCTGAGCCTAGACTCCCCTCAACATTCCTGCACACACTTCAGATGGGGCTTCTAGCAAAGGGAGCTGGGGATAACACTGAAGGAGTCAGGGTGACCCTGAACTCCCCTACCTGGTCATAGTGAGCAGGACCCTGGAAGTTCTGGCTGTCTGCGGAGATGCTCCCTGGCCCAGCCTTGGTCAGGGAGCTGCAGCTCTATGGATGGTGAGGATGGCTGACACCTATGCACAGCAGGCACTGTGCTAAGTCCTACACATGCATCATCTTATCTCCTTCTCTCCACATTCCTTTTGTGATCCTTTGTGGCAGAGACAAATATGTGGGCAGTGAGGTCGGGGCACGTAACTAGTCTGGCCAATGGGCCGTGGGCAGGGGTCATGAAGTCCCTTCTGGGATGAAGCACAGAAGAGCTGGTGTTTAGCCCTCTAGCGTTCTCTGCCATACTACAGAGATGATTGAAATTCCAGATCATGTGCCCCAGGTGACTATAGAGTGGGGGTCTCCCTGCCGATGTGTGCTGGACAAGCAGCCTGGAGTGAGAAAGAAGCTTTTGTGGTATCAGTGCACTGAGGCTTTGGGGTTAACTTGTTACTGCAGTGTAGCCTGACCAATACATTCTTTTCCTTTTTGATTTCTTTTTTCTTTTTTTTTTTTTAACAGTTGAGTAAAGTGAGGCTTAGAAAGGGTCAATGACTCACCAAAGGTCACAGTGATCGTACATCGGTGATGTTCACTGCAGCATTATTCGCAATAGCTAAAATCTGGAAATAACCCAAGTGTCCACCAACAGACGAATGAACAAACAAACTGTGGTATGTACATAGGAGACCTGGTGGTGCAGTGGTGAAAGTGCTCGGCTGCTAACCGAAAGGTTGGTGGTTTGAACTTACTAGCTGCTCTGCAGGAGAAAGATGGGACAGTCTGCTTCCATAAATACTACAGTTTTGGAAACCGTATGGGGCAGTTCTACTCTGTCCTATAGGGTCGCTATGAGTTGGAATCAACTCCAGGGCAATGAGTTTTTTGGTATATACACACAGTGGAATATTACTCTGTCGTAAAGAGAAATGAAGTCTGATACACACTACATGGATGAACCTCGAGCACGTTATCCTGAGTGAAATAAGTCAGTCACAAAAGGACAAATATTATATGACCCCACTTATATAAAATATGTAGAATAGGCAAATGCACGAGACTAAAGTTTATTAGTCATTAACAGGGGTGGCAAGGTGGGGGACGGAGGAGTCACTGCCTGGGGGACACTGAGTTTCTGTCAACGGTGCTGCGATAATTTGGAAACAGGTACTGGTGATGGATGCACAACATGATGGACGTAACCAGTGTCACCGAATAGTATATGTAGAAAATGTTGACTTGGCAAATGTTTTACTACCACAATAAAACAACTTTCAAAAGAAAGAAAGAAATATACTTTTATGCAAAAACCAACAAAAAAAGTCACAGTAAGCAGTGAGTTTGGACTTAAACATAAGCCCTGTCTGATCCTACAGCCTATGCTGTTAATTACTGCCCATGCTGCCTCCCCTTTGGGCTGCCTCGAAGATCAAGCCCGAATTCCGTGGCCTAGCATTTGAGGCTCTCCAAGGCTGTGCCCCAGCCACCTTCCCGCAAGCCCTCCACACGAACCCTGAGTTACTCCATGGGTTACTGCCTGCTCCCTGATCTACACAAAGGTGTCTGCCTCTTGGTGCCGGCCTGGCCAGCCAGCCTTCCAGCCTGTCTGTGCTCCCTTTCGCCATCTGACTGGTGCCCCTAGGCCCAGTCCTTGTACCCCTCTCCCAGTAAGGCCTTCCTTGATCCTCTCAGCCCCTGCTGCCCCTTCCTCATCTGAGCCATGGAGTCCTCACTGCCTGCGGTCACTGAACCCTTGGGCCACCCTCGGGTATCAGTGGTTCTCTTCTCTTGGGTGGTGTTCCTACCCTGAAGCCAAGGCTGGGACTCTTCTGAGGTTGTCACTGATCAGTAGTCTCTAAAAGGGGAGACCTGCACTCCACAGGGGACACAAGATGACCCACTATAGCGTGAGAAAATATATTGTTTTTATACTTACTGTTTACCTCTATCTTTTTAAATTGCTACACTTTGTGTATGTTTTTAAATGGACATACTATATTTGCACAGGAGTCCCCGGGTGGTGCGAACAGTTAATGTGCTCGGCTGCTAACCGAAAGGTTGGAGGTTCAGGTCCACCCAGAAGAGCCTTGGAAGAAAGCCCTGATGATCTATTTCCAAAAAATCAGCCATTAAAAACCCTGTGGAGCACGGTTCTACTCTGACACACATGGGGTCGCCATGAGTTAGAATAGACTCTATGGCAAATGATTGGTTATATTTGTACAAACACACCGCTGGCCTCTTGGGAGGGGGACCATGGCTTAATACTTCCTGGACTCTTCCAAGGGGCCAGTGTGGCTCCTTGTAAACAGTAGGTGCTCAATACATACTTTAGTTATCTTAGACATGTATATGGAATGACTTAGCAGGAGATGGAGAAGCACATGTGCACAAGTGCACACAGAGACACACCCATACACACGCACACACACACTGTAAGACTGATTTGCCCATGTGGCCCTGAGTCCTTCAGGTGACCACGCTGACTGGAGAGAAGCTGATGGGAGATGGGGACAGAATGTGGGGGAAGGGCTAATGTAGGCATGCTGGGTGGTGTGCTAAGGAGCCAGAGAGGGGCAGGAGGAATGAGGGAGGACGCCCAGCCTGGAGCAACGCCAGCGCGGAGCCTCGTGAGAGGAGTAATTGAAGAGAAGCACCTCGGGCTGGAGAACCTAATGGAATTCCTGAGCAGAGTGGGCC
The DNA here is from genome assembly GCF_000243295.1 of Trichechus manatus latirostris. NCBI lineage: Eukaryota > Metazoa > Chordata > Mammalia > Sirenia > Trichechidae > Trichechus > Trichechus manatus. The sequence continues at coordinate 8,925,442 of NW_004444042.1, forward strand.
AGTGGGAGCAGCGGTAATAAATAGAAGTCCTATCAACGATCGTGGCTGCTGACAGGCAGGGGCAATAGGACACGAGGTAGCCCAGGTGGGAGGCAGGCTGAGGGTCCTGAAGGATAAAACAGCCACTGTCTAGGCCCAGCCCCCGCCCGATGGTGGCAGGGTGGGGCAGGGCTTATGGGGGCCCCGGTGCCTCCACCCTCCCTCTGTCCCTCTCAAATGCTCCCTCACTAGTGGCCCATCTCCCTTCCTTTTATGACTGGGCTCGCCAGGGCAGGCCTTTGGGCAAAGAGATGCAAGTGTCCCGAACCCCTTCCGAGTCTTCTTGGTGTCTGGGATCCTCTCAAAAGCACTTAAGTCTCCTATGCTCCTCACACAAGAAAGGTGGGTCATTATTACACCGAAAGCAGAAATGAGACTTTCTGTCAAAGTTACCATTAATATAGGAGCTTCAAAGCTTAGGTACATGCACCCCAGAGAGGGCACGAGAAGATCCAACAGGGTGTGGGAAATATAATTATGGCTTATTTCTACCTTTTAAATTTTCTCTTTTTTGTGTGTATGTCTTACAATGTACATACTTTATTAGTATGATGGTCAGGTATATAATCTCTTATGACCGTCATGTATACAATTTCTAAATAAATAAAGACACATATTGGAGGTGTGTGCTCAAACGTTTTTTACAGGGTGTTGGGAGCTCACTGATTTTTATAGCCTTATTCATCTTCAGAACATAGCAGGGAAGGGGTGCAGGAAGGGGTGCAGCAATGTTTGTATCTGTCTTACAGCCGAGGATCTAGAAGCCCAGACACGCCTAATGTCCCACCCGGACTGCACAGTGGGAAGGGCTGCATTCCAGGGACTCACCTCATCCTTGTCCACCACCTGGATGAAGAGGGGGAGGGCAAAGCCGACCTGGGCCAACTCTGTGATGGCCACGCTGTACTCGGAGCTGTTGAACTCGGGTGCATTGTCATTAATGTCAATAACCAGGATGTTGAAGGTCGTGGTGACTGTGGCGTCAGAGGGGGTGCGGTCGTCATTCAGCTCCGTGCCCTGCAGACAGGGATTGAGCAACCCAGGGGTGAAAGTGGCCATAATCATAACAGCTATTATTTACCGAGGGTTTTCTCAATGCTGGGGACTGTGTTTTATGTGAATTACTCCATCAAATTCTCACCATAACCCCAGAAGGAAGATTCTATCACTAGTATCCCCATTTTACTGATGATGGAAACCAAGGCTTAAGTAACTTGTCCAAGGTCACACTGCTAGTGTCTTAAACTCAGGCAGTAGGATTCTAGAACCTGATGAGAGGATGACACGGGGTGGGAAGGACAAGACAGGTTTGGTGGCTCACTTAGGGACAACAGGAGACTCTTCAACCTGACAGATGAAGAACTGAGGCAAAGACACTTAACTGAGCATCTGCTATGGACTGAGCACTGTGCTAGGCAGTGAGGATCTGGGTCAGACTCGGGAATAGATGGACTCAGGCATCAGAATGTCCAGTCTCTAGGCCCCTGATGAGAGTTCTGGGGCTCAAAAATACCCATTCCCAGTTCTACATACACCAGCTTTCTGAACCTGAATCTCTGGGTGAGAGATCCAGGAATAGGACCTTTCAGCAGCTCCACAGAGGATTCCAATTCACAGCCAAGTTTGGGAACTTGTCTCACATTCTATTTCAAGATTGAAGAATTGAGTTCAGGGTCTCACAGTGAGTTGGTGGCAGTGCTGAGACTAGCAAGCAGCTCTCCCCCATTGGAGCTGACCTCTCTTACCAACAAAGGGAGCAGTGACCAGGAAGGGAGGGCTGGGAGGGCCTGTGGTCTTGGCACTGGGTGGGGGAGTCAGGGGTTGAGTAGGGGCTAATAAATCTATCACTGCTCCAGGCCCTCTCAAGGTCAAGGAGAGCAATTAAGGAGCAGGCTGGGTGGCACCATCCTCCCCATGTCAATGGAAGGGTCTCCTTCCCAGGCCCCTCTTCTGAGTCCTTGAGTCACCCCCTCCTCTCAATCAATGGCTGGGGCTGGGGAGGCCCCTGTGGCCCAGGCAGGATCCAAACCCCTAAATGGGTTTCCCAGGGAATGGCTCAGCAAGTCACTGATTTTAATTAAAACTGGTGTGAGTGGCAGGTGATGGCAGGCAGAGCTGAGTCTCCACCACACCTTGTAGTTGGGGCTTTCAGCAGCTTTGGCCCCCTCCCCACTCCGATGCTGCTTCCTAATCAGGTAATAGCCCTAGGGAAGCTGTGAGACTCTGAAATGGGACAAGACCTCAGAAGTGGGGTAAACTCAAGAATTCAGGTTGGCTGCACAGTGAACTTGGAATCATGGGATAACAGTAAGGACTACGGGCTGAGCACCTACTATGTTCTGGAGCTTTATATTTTGCATTTACACCTTACAGCTGTCTCACACGACTGGTAAGTTAACCGTCCTCTGCCTCTACCTCCCCATCCCCAAAATGGGGATGAAAGTCCATTCTGTGGGGTTGATATGGATGCAAAGTGCCCAGCAAGATACCTGACATGGCCCTCTCTTGATAAGTGTTGGTCTCTTCCACATAGGGCCCTGGCACAAGTCCCAGGAGTCAGCACAGGGGGAAAGGGCAGAAGCAATGTGCTTCCTGAAGCCTCCATCCGAGGCTGGAGCCTCAGACACAGCTGGGGACTGGCATCATCGCTGGTGGGCACTGGTCCCTGCCCCTGTCTGCTTAGATGAGATGCCCACCACTGAGGTCTCACCTTCACAGTCAGGATGAAGCCATGGCTGTACAGAGGGTTCTCCCGGTCTAGCAGCCCATTCAAGGTCAACGCTCCACTGATGTAGTCCAGGGCAAAGATGCTGTTGGTGTTCCCTGCAAGAGAGAAGCATTCCTGGGTGTGACTGAAGCCCAGGGCAGGTGGGCATGCAGCTGGGCCAGGGCTCCACTCTGAGCCTTGAACATTAAGGACTCATTTGTAACTTAAAGTGGATGATGGTTCAAGGAGCAGTGGAAGGAGCACTGGGCAACTCAGGAGCACAGGCCAGGCAGTAGACAGCTTCTCCCCTTCCCCAGCTCTAATGGGGTCTTGCACACAGTAGGGCTCATATTATCTCTCGGATTAACTAGGAAAAAAGCAGAGGGGAGACAATTTCTTCTTCCATTAGGCTTTGGGGTGGGGGCTGTTCTCAGCCAACCCTCCGCTGAGTCACCTGTCTATGTTGGTTAGCAAGGCAGCCCACTCCCACCCGGGTTAGTAGGGCCCACCCTGTCCTCCCAGCATGCTGAGGGGGTTGCCCAAACAGGGGACAGGCTGCTGAAGACTGTAGAGCAAGTCTCAGGTCACTCACAGACAATGGGCTTTGAGGGCTGTGACTTAGGGCCAACCAGGGAGAAGACGTCTCTCCAGCCTCGCCCTGCCTAAGGCTTCTTCCTTTGGCCACAGAGGGTGCTGCCAGGGGTCTGCAGTGGCTGGGGTAGACATAGGTACCCTTCCTGCTGGGTTTCGTATGGCTGTGGCTGTGCACTGGGAGGACAGGGCTGCAAGGAGGCATATAAGTGCCCGATGTAAGGGAGTGAATTTACCAGGAACTCTGCTGCTGAGGAAATGGGAGGCTGAGTGCTTTCGCCCCTTCCTCCATTAAGTCATTCACTCCACAAATGTTTGTTGAGCTTCTACTATGTGCCAGGGACATACGCCAGTGGGGGATGCAGCTCTCAGCCAGGTACTCACATTACAGGGTGGTCAGATGGGGTGACACATGGGGTTGGGGGAGCATGGGGAGCCTATCCGAGTTCAGACATGGGGGCCAAGGAGAAAAGCTCCTGGAAGCTGAGGGGAGAGTAAGAAATGGCTGCCCAGAGATGGCCGCAAAGCACCAGGGAGTCAGGCTGTCCCTGCCCTCTCCCAGCGCTGACCCAATCCAAGGGCCAGAGGTTGAAACTGAGAGCCAGGAAGCCCAGAAATGAGCCCCCAACATTGGCAGGGCCCTTTCAGGGTTTCTGAGCCCCCCAGTGGCTGAGCGGAAGGGCTGCCTGCCTGAGGAAAGACCTTGGAGCCTCTGCCTCCCACCCCTTCCTCCACCACATACTCAGGCCTGGGTCCCACCACCCCAGCCCCCACGCACGCCCAATGTCCCATCATTCCAGATTTTCATATACATTTATTCTTTCCAATAAAGGAACCTATCAAAGGTTTAACTAGATGTGATTCAATTTTTATCTTTGTAAGATTTTCCATGTAAATCATTCACAACTCAGAAGTCCGTTGTTGAATGATGTCCTTTAATTTTTGATTTGGAAAAGAGGGTTATCAGCCATGGCACCCTCAATGGTATCTCCCCACTCAAAACCTACACCCCATTTACAGTCACTCTACCAACCCACAGCCCAGAGTCTGGCCCCAGCACATACAACATCCCCCGCTACTGACCTAGGTCCCTGCTCCGACATACCTACCGGCAAACACCCCACAATGGGCACATGGTCACTCTTGGGGACCCTCCCCCAACATACACACACACTCACACATACACTACATACTGCACACACTCACACATACTACACACACTCACACACCACACACACATCACACACATACACCACACACACACAGCCCACACACACACAACACACACACATCACACATTCACATACACATGCTCTCACCACATACACACACTCATGCACACACACACACCACCCACGCTCACATATCACACACATTCACAAACACACTCACACATGTACATTTAAGTTTCACACATTTATCCGTGTAGAATTCACCTTCCAGCCTCCTGCCCAGCAGGAATGACTAACTCCCAGGACAGACAGCCAGAACGTGTTCTACCCAGGGAGATGACAAGGCCACCTGAGGGAGGTACCAACTCTGATGCCACTGCTGTCACCATGGCAACACCAGCACTCCCTGGGATGCTGGTCTCTGGTGGGGGTAGTGGGTGGGCCCATGCCCCAAGCAGGAGAGGGCCAAGGGCATGTCTCATTCAAAGATCAGTTGATTGATTAGGTCATTCCCTCGTTCATTAAAGTTCATACTGAGCACCTACTGTGTGCCAGGTGTTGGGGAATCAGCAGAGAAAAGCAGGCAAAGTTCATGCCTTCAGTCTTACAGTAAAGATGGACATTGAGGCTATAATCACAGTATTGAATACGTAATTACCTACTGAGCTAAGGCCTCTGAAGAAAAGCAACCTGGAACAGAGAGGTGGTAAGTTATGCCCGCTGGAGAGAGACTGCATGGTTCGAATCATAGCCCTGCTACTTACTAGCTGTGTGACTTTGGTCAAGTTACTTAACATAGCTGGGCCTCAGTTTCCTGGTCTGTAAAGTGGATCACAGAGGGTTGATATGAGGGTTAAAAATGAGTTAACACAGTGCCTGGCACATAGGAAGCCCTTAACAAATGTTGGCTGCCTATACTTCACCAAGATGATACACCACTGTGGTGCCCACCCATTACCACCATGATCACCAGGTGCCTGCGTCTAGAGCTGTGTGCCCAGTAGGGCACTGAGCCAACCCCACATTTTTGCTAGGAAAGCTTCACAACTGAGGGCCTAAGGTTACAAGATGGCTGCCTGAGGCTGAGACAGCAAACACAACCCTCAGGCCCACCAGGCCTCGCACCCAAAGTTCTGGCCTCTGCTGCTCCATTACTCATGCCGGGCCTGGGTCACCACTTCCCTGCATTGCTCCCTGCCTCCATCCCCCTACTGCCATCCATCTTCCCTTCCCCGGGGAGCTGTGGGCTTCTCTGCTATCCTGGAAACTGATACCACCATGTCAGCCCTCTGGTCTCCTAGGCATTCTTTATCCAAGTCCCCCGGGGGCTGAGGGCTGAGGGGGGGCTCACCAGGACGCCTTTCACCTGTTCAGCCCCCACTGCTGAGCAGAAGGGAAGCTGCATCCCTTGAGTTAACAGATGCTGTGCTGGGTGTGCGGGGGCAGGAAGGGATTGTACCTAGCAGGGGAGGGGTTCTCGGGGTGGAATGGCACTGCACCTTCGTGCCCTAAGGATGCTGGGAACAGATGAGCCAAAGTACTGATAAAAGAGAAGAAGCTGGTGATTTACTGCCCTGCTGGCTCTCCTGGGGCAGCCACCTCCTGTAAGAGCTCAAGGCATCACCAAAACCTGTTCAGGTTTCCAAGAGAGAGACTGAGAGGACGTGAATCAAGCCTGAAAAGTCATGAAAGGCTGCGAGGGGGAGTCTCAGCCTTCATTCTCCTATCTATTAATACATTTTCCAGTTGCTGTTGAATCGATTCCGACTCATGGCAACCCTGTATGTGTCAGAGTAGAGCTGTGCTCCATGGTTTTTTTTTTTTTTAATTGTGATAAATATATAGGTAACAAAACATTTTCCATCTCAACAATCTTCACATTTAGCACAGGGTTTTCAATGCCTGATTTTTCAGAAGTGGATTGCCAGGCCTTTCTTCTGAGGGGCCTCTGGGTGAATTCGAACCTCCAACCTTTCAAGTTAACAGCCAACAGTGTTAGCCGTTTGCACCACCCAGTGATATAGTTGTTACTATTTATTGAGCACTTACTGTGTGCCAGGCACCAAGCTAAGCTGTTTGCACAATAACATTATGTACTCTTCACAATAACCTTCTAAGAAGATAACCCATCTTCTGTGTGAGGAGGCAGGCTCAGAGATGTTAAATAACTTGTCCAAAGTCATAGGACTGGAAGGCGCTAGCTCGGACTTAGAGTTAAGTCTCTTCCCACAGGACATGTGCCCTACACACGTTTGTACCCACTCTGCACCCAGCCTGTGCTAAGGGACAAGAGATCATCATCTTCACAGAATGAAGTGTCAACGTACGCAGTTGCTTTTTCCTCAAGACGGAGTCTTAGATAAAAAACTATTCATTTTGGAAAGCCCTAAATAATCCCTTTGTGATAGAGTGTTACGTAGCAGCAAGATGTGCACGTGGCAATGCCTTCTAGGTAGCCGAAGAGGTGGGGCCTACAGTTGGGACAAGACTGAGAAGGCAGGGCTGGAGACACAAGGTGACATATAGTCACCAGTGACATACACAGGGCGCCAGGGACAGGTGGCCTAGGCAATGCTGGTCTTTATAGAAGACCTCTGGTTCCACTGAGGACAAGCAGGAAAATTCACAGGACAGTGAAGGAGACCGAGAGCAGGTGGGAAGCCAGCATAGTGTCAGCTGCCCGGAGGCAGGAGAGGAGGTCTGAGAAAGAGATGGTCAGTAGGATGAAGAGCGCAGAGAGGCTCAAGGGTAGGAAAATCCAGCAAAGGCCACTGACTGGATCTTCACACGCCCCCAGAGGTCAGACTTGAAGGTACTGAGGAGAGCTTGGATTACTGGAAGTGGGGACTCCAGAGAAGTTTGGTGTTAAAAAAAAAAAGAAGTGAGAGAAGTGGAGCGGCGGCTAGAGGGCGCAGCAGAGTCAAGCAAAGGCTTCTGCTGTTTTATAAGCGGCCAAAGGCAGAAAGGAACAAGTGGGAGAGGGAGGTGGAAATTGGATGCGAGAGTGCAGGTTGGGGTTATGGCTAGACTTGGCGGGGGGGCCGTGGGGGGCTCCTGCCTCCATGTTCTCCAAGGCTGGAAGGCTTCCCTTCCCCCCACCCCTCCTCCTGCCTTCTGCCAAATCTCATCAGTCCCACATCGTGTCTCCTTGTTATCTCACCGGCAGGGTCCTGACCTATGGTGGGGCCATGTCTGGGCAAAGAGCAGTTTCGTGAGTGGTCGGTGGTGCGTGGGGAGCACAGGCTGATAACTTTCAATTGCTTTGTCTGCTCTGCTGGGCTGACAGGCCCTGCGTCTGCCTTTGCTCTCGCCTCCGTCAGAGGTAAAGGGCTCCCACCTCGGCCTGAGTCCTGCCCGTTCCTGCCTCAGGAAGCCCATCCCCACCTCTTGACTGAAGGCTGTGCCATCTCTGGCTCCCTCAAGCCCCTGAGCACTGGGCTGGCCTCTCGGAGATCACATGGTAGCTGCCCCGGGCTGGGGCTTCCTGGGCTCTCATGCCCAGATACTGAGCGTGCCTTGAGGATAAGGGCTGGGTCTCACTCTCTGTGTCCTGCAGTCCACAGAATATGCTTACTATCTAGGGTGGCCTGGAATTTGGCTCCTCCCTCTGCAGTGATTAAGAAAGGTCAATTAACTCACACTGGGGTGTAGGGTGGAGTCCCTCGGTGGTACAAACAGTTAAGCACTCAGCTACTAACTGAAAGGTAAGTGGTTTGAATCCACCCAGAGGTACTTCAGAGAAAGGCCTGGCAATCTACTTCAGAAAGATCAGCCATTGAAAACCCTCTGGAGTAGTTCTACTCTGATACACATGGAATAGCCATGAGTTGGGGTTGACCTGAAGGCAAAGGGCACCTTGGGCCTAGCTCTGTGCTGGGGTCATGGGGGAAAGAAAAGAACAAAGCTTGTAATCTAGTTGGACTTCTGGGCCTAAGCATCCATCCACCCAAATGCCAGTCCTGAATGGGCACAGAGGTTGGATGAGAGGACCTCTGAGACCGTGATCCGTGAGACCCTCTGGTGTGGTCACCAGGCACTCCCCAGTCTCAGGGTCGGGGTCAGTACCCAGGGAAGTGAGTAGAACTGGGCCCTGCACCCCTTCGCACCAATGGTCTCTCTTTCAGTTGCAGTCTGTACCCGGGGTCTATCACATCAACACCCGAGTAAAGACCACCTACTGGATGTCAAAGGCCTAGTTGTGACCCACAGCTCTGTCGCTTACCAGCTGTGAGATCTCGCGCAAAGCACTAAATCCTCTGAGCAAGATTCCTCATCTATAAAGTGCAGAAGACAGCTCTCGCCTTTGCAGGTTGTGTGAACATGTATGTAAAACACCTATCTTGGGACTTGGCATATAGTAGGTGCACATTTTGGCTCCCTTCCCTGCTATGTCTGTTTTCTGAATAGAAGGAGAATCAGAACAGGTTAGTCCCGACTGGGGATACATCTCATCCAGATGAGTGGTGAGGGGGCTTTGCCCAGAATAGCCAACATGTCTTGAATCCTTACCTGTGCCCGGCACTGTGCGAAGTGTCTTGCATGCATATCTTTTGATTTTCACAAAATCCCCGTAGGGGAAAAAAACAGTTGTCATCTAGTTGATTCCACCTCATGGCAACTCCATGTGTTGCAGAGTAGAACTGTGCTCCATAGGGTTTTCAATGGCTGATTTTTCAGAGGTAGATTGCCAGGCCTTTCTTCCAAGGTGCCTCTGGGTAGACTCAAACTGCCAGCCTTTTGGTTAGCAGCTGAGAATATTAACCATTTGCACCACCCAGGATTCTTTTTTTTTTAAACCCCACGAGATAGGTCTTATTGCCCTCATTTTATAGATGAGGAAACTGAGGCACGGAGAGGTTAAAAATAACTGACACTAGGTCATCCAGGTAGTGAGGGGCAGAGCAAGGAGTTAAACTCAGCTCTCATTAAGCTAAAGTGTTCATGTCCTACCCAAAGGCCCCTGATTCTCCTCTCCCTGCCAGAGGTAGCCCCATTAAACGCTAGGTGAGAGCAGCCGAAGCCGTCTAGGTTACTGGGGCAGGCTGGCCTACAGGCTCATCACTGTCCAATGGGCCATATAATTCTGACTGGGACAGACGTGTATTACCGTGTAATGAAAATTGAGAGTGAGTCCAAATATGGGCTCTGAGCAAGATAGCTTATGAATTAAAAATTGTCACTCAGCTGCCTGCTGACTAAAGGGACCCGCGTCCTGAGTGGCACCTGGGCAGGGCTGTATTCAATAGCTCCATGATCAACATATGGCAACCAGCGGTGTGGGTTACCTCAGCTTTCAACTAGGGATGCAGGCTGAGAGCTTGCTGCCCGTGAAGACCCTCGGGAGGGAGGATTTAAAGCCAGCACCCTTCCCCAAAGCTTCCCCTAAAGAAAGCCACCTGGGGTGCCTCATCTGCATTCAGGTCTCAGCTCGAATGTCACCTCCACAGAGGAACCCTCCTCATGACCCCCCACGCCCACCTCACCCCAGTCACTCTCTAGTCCATTATCCTGTGCTATTCCTTCAAAGCACTTCTGCTCTCAGACTTCTTTTCAATCTGTTTAGATGTTTACTTATTGTCTGTTTTCCTCCCTTGCAATGTAAGCGCAGGAGGGTGGGGACCGGTGTCCCCAGGGCCCAGCGGAGACACAGTGTGTGTGCCAATAAATGTTGTTTTGAATGAATGGGTGGACTGGTGCAGGGATGTCTGGGGGTCACTATGAGGCTGGCATAAAAGGCCATCGAGCAGAAAGGTACTGGGTGACTCACAATGCCACACATCATAGAGAGCACAACTGCGCCAGGGCCAGTGAAGAGGGATCAGCCAATTAGCAGCTGCAACTGGGTCTCTCGTGCCCACCTGGTGCAACCACAGTGATATGTGGGTTTGAGCTGAGCGGCCTCAGTTAATTACTGTTATTACTGTCCAGTCAGGGAAAGACAACCTTCGCAGCCCCGAGTAGGTGCGAACTGCAGTCTGCTTGTCTTGCAGGCGTTTTCACAGAACGACAGTTTTCATCAAGCTCCCTTAAACCAACAAGTGATTACCTCTCCCAATAAGCCCCAAACTGGACTCTGATTAATGTACTAATAACTGGTTCCAATTTATGAGGCATTAGCCTGAGTCGCCAAGCTAGTAAAACCTATGATTATGTTAGGATTGCTAAGGATCAAGTCACTGCCCACTCACCCACAGCAGTCACCACGCATGGCTCCCTGTAAAACCAGGGCGTCTGCAGAAAGACAGGCCTGGTCCTCCAGATGTTGTCATAGGTATTACCAGGAACAGTGGCTGGCATCTGAATCTCTCCACTTTCTGAAAATCCTTTACTCTGCAGCTGAGGAAATTTCTCCAAAGGGAATAATCATGGACTTGCCCACAAGCAGAGCTACTAAGATGTCCATCACAGTGCTGTCTAGTAGGGAAAACTAAGGACAACCTAGATGCCCAACTATATGGGATTAGTGAAATAAGTTATGATAGGGAATTTGGCCAGCCACTAAAAAGAATGTAGCAGAAGAGAAGTTTGTGACTTGAGAAGGTAGCTATTCAAGACACTTATAAAAAAGGAGCCATAAAATAGTATAATTCAGTAAGATTTTTTTTTGTTTAAATATATATATGCATAGAAAAAGGAATTAAATGTTAACAAAATGTTGACGAGGATTCTCTCTGAGTGGTGATACTGAAGCAGGGTTTCTCATCCTTGGCACTGCGGACATTTTAGGCCAGACAATTCTCAGTTGTGGGGGGCTGTCCTGTGCACTGTAGGATGTTTAGCAGCATCCCTGGCTTCTACCCTCTAGATGCTCAGCCCTGAGTTGTGATAACCAAAAATATCTCCAGACACTGCCGAATGTCCTCTTGGGGGCAAAATGCAGGGAACTATTGTTCTAGAGTCATTACAACTTTTCCTCTTGACTTATTTGAATTATAATTGTTTTTTTAAAAAAGCCAATACAAATGCCTTTAATAAATAACCTACAATGTGTCTGTGTTCTAAGCTGGTGCTAGGTGCAGGCTGATTAGTCAATTGACTCACTTTAATGAGCAACTGTTCCTCTTCCTCTTCCTCCACCTTTACTAACAGTAGTTCACTGAATTTCAATCTCCCTGAGGGAAGGGGCCTTTTCTGCCTTGGTCCCTGCTATACCACCCAAGATGAAGGAATGGATTTGCTCACAGAGGGGTTTGCAAGGCACTGGGAAGGCCAAGCATCATAAGGTGAGGTCTCTGCTGCCCACCCCTCATCCCACCCATGCAGCATCCAGTTTTGGCGGAAAAGCAGGACCTGCACCAAAAAGGGGTCCATCCCTGCTGAGGGCCATTCACAGGGCCCTGGAAGATTCCTTCAGGGAGGGCAGTGAAGGAGGGCTCCTCCAGCTGAGTCCTGAGGGGTAGGTTTAGGTAGTATAGAGAGAAAGCATTCCTACTGGGGGGATGAGTGAAAGCAGAAAAGTGGAGAAGGACTGTCCCTTCCCATGAGGGGAATCAGTAGGAGGAGCATGGCGCTCAGCAGAGGCCGTGGTCAGAGACTGATGCCAGGAGGCAGGAGCCTCGAATGCTGGGTAAGCAGTTTGGATTTTATCTGACAACAGTGGGGTGTCACTGATGGGGGTAGGCTGGAGGCAGGAAGGCCTGGAGGAACCAATGCCTAAGTGTTGGTGATGAGGACATGGACCGAGTGATGGTAGGGAGAAAAGGAGTAAGAACAAGGGCCGAGATTCACTGTGGATACACTGTGTGCCAGGCACAATTCTAAGCACTTTATATGTACTAATCCATCACTCTTCATGACAACTCCAAGTGGAGGGCAACACCATCATCATCATCATTAGTCCCATTATGATAGTTATTCCCATTGTACAGGTGAGAACACTGAGACACAGAGAGATTAAGTAATCTGCCTGAAGTTCCATTGCTGCTAAGTAGCAGAAACAGGATTCCAGGCCAGGCCATCTGACCCCAGAGCCTGCTGGCTCAGCCCACACACCAGGCTGCCCCAGAGAGATGGGGAAGATGGGCACTTCCGGCTGCTGGCAGAGCCCTCTGCATGTTTGTTCACGTGCTCCATCTCTCTGGTTCCTCAAAACACCCTGAGAGCCTGGCATGCTGCCCCATTTATCAGATGAGGACACTGAGGCTCAAGAACACATGGTTATTTAGTGGCCATGCCGAGATTACAACCTGGGTCTTTTGAGTCTCAAACAGACTTCATGGCTGCCATGGGCTTGGTTTTGCCAGAGTGGGGCTGTTTCCTCAGCCCTGGGGGCTGGAGATGGGCCACAAGAAGAACAAGCTGAGGAGAAGGAAAGCAGCGAGCTCAGAGCCCTCCACTACCCACCCACTCACTTGCCCGGAGCCTGGTTACCTCCAGGGCTCGAGGAAGGTGCACCCAGCCGGAGCCAAGATGGCAGGGCTGGTGGGCCCAGAACGGCATGCCTTCCCTCATTCGGGGCCCTCACTGGGCCAAGGTTGGGAGCCCAGGTGCACCAGCTCCCCGGCCCATGTTCCCCAGAAAGCGCCTGTCCTGCCCGCCACTGGGCCTGGCCCAATAACTCACCCGAGCCCTGGCGCTCAAGAGGACGTCAGGGCTCAGGGAGATTTATGGGCTCCAATAAAGCCATCTCAGTCCTCGCATAAACAGCGTTTTATATTTGATGATCTGAAAGGCCTTGTCCCAGCAGGGGAGGGCGAGGGGGGAACGAGCGGGGAAGACATTTAAGAAAACAAAGAGGACAGTGATCAGATGCCCAAGGAGAAGAAGGTGTGAGGGGCGGAGGTGTGTGCTGTCCGTCATCCTGGCAGTTCTGTGCCCTCCCCTGCCCCAGCTCTCCTGGAACCTCAGTGGCTGATACAGCAATGGGACATGGGGAAGACAGGCCGGAAATGGGGCTTCTCAGGGAGTGGGGCAACCAGAGACCACCTACCACATACCTGGGCATTGGGTGGGGGATGTGGGTAATGCCCCCAGGGAGCCTTCTGCCTAATGGGGGAAGACTGGTGTCCCCCAGGGGAAGGACAAAGCACACATGCATAGAAGCCAACTGCAGAACTCAAAAAAGACTGGACATGAAGTCAGGAGACTGATTTCATCCTTTTTACATCCCAGCTCTGCAGGCTTGTGTGCCTCTCTGAACCTCAGTTTCCTCATTATTGTTGTTGTTAGGTGCATAACGACCCTATGTACAACAGAACAAAACACTGCCCGGTCCTGCGCCATCCTCACAATCGTTGCTATCTTTGAGCTCTTTGTTGCAGCCACTGTGTCAATCCATCTTGTTGGGGGTCTTCCTCTCTTTCGCTGACCCTCACTTTACCAAGCATAATGTCCTTCTCCGGGGACTGGTCCCTCCTGATAACACGTCCAAAGTGCGTGAGATGAAGTCTTGCCATCCTTGCTTCTGAGGAGCGAGTTTCCTCATTAGGGGCGAGAATACCTGCCCTACTCACAGGGATGTTGGGAGGTTCAATGAAATAAGGGCCCTGAAAATACTTACAAACAATAAAGTGCCACGCCTAAATCAGCTATGATTCCATGTCAAGGACGGTGAACCAGGTGCCTGGGGCAGGTGGAACTATGCAGTGACTGAAACTGGATGCCATTAGATAGAAAAGACTGTAGCCGGGTGGGGTGCAATGCCAATTGTAGGTGCATACTGAAGTTTGTGGGACAAGGGCTTGGCACCCCTAAACCTTTCTTTCCAATCCTATTTCTCCAGATCTGACTCTTTTTCTAAACGCCACTCCTTCAGTTCATTGTCTTGTCATCATAATGATCACGGGGAAGAAGCTATGGCATCATGGCATCAGAGAGCCCTGAGTTTGAATCCCAATTCCACTACTTCTAGCCACATGACTTTGGGCAAATGACTTCGCCTCTCTGAGCCTCAGTTTCCTCCATGGATATAACAGAATTTGCCTCCAAAGGTTGCTGGGAGGAGTTTCTGGGTGGCGCAAATGGTTAAGTGCTCAACTATTAGCGGAAAGGTTGGCGGCTCAAACCCACCCAGAGGTGCCTCAGAAGACAAGTCTGGTGATCTGCTTCCAAAAGTTCACAGCCTTGAAAACCCTATGGAGCACAGTTCTACTCTGACACACACGGAGTCACTGTGAGCCGGAACTGACTCGACGGCAACTAACAACAGGTTGCTGGGAGGATCCGTGGAGATAATGAGCATGGATCCTGGCACAAAGAGTGCTCCCTGGATCTCTAGTCCTCTCCGTCCCCTCTGCCACTTCCTCTGCATGAGTGCTGATGCCAACAGTCCCACGGCTGCCCCCCTCCCAACCCAAGTGCTGCTGAGTTCCAGAGTGAATGACTTTCAAATCTGCAGGAGAGCCCATCACACACACCTTGAGCTGGGTAATTTATGAATCAAATTGTGCTCCGTCAGGGCTCCGTGGCCCAGAAATAGATGTGGTCGGACGAGGTTCAGGGAGCCAGCCTCAGACACAGTTATCTTCATAGAGACTGGCCACCAGCTGGCCAACAACCGACCTTGAGGGGCTCCCTGGGGGCTGCAAAGCCCCCCTCTGCCTTACCCCCGGTCCCAGTCCTGAAGAGAGGACAGAGAGCTGTCCAGGTTCAGGAGGACAGCTGAGTGGCCCGGGGCAAATTACTTAACTTCTCTGGGCCTCTCGGTCCTCCCGTTTAAAAAAAAGGGAGCTTTCCTATGGCTGGGGTTTTTCAGATGTCTTAGTTTTAGCAACAAATCCTTTTGGCAAACAAAATCTTACACAGAACTACAGTATATAAAACACCCAAAAATAAAGCTCGCTGCCCTGGCTGAATCAAATGGGGGGTGTTGGAGTTCAGCATTCTCAGTGCCCCCTCTCCCCCAGAGGGATGGGGTTGGGGGCCCAGGGCTTCAGGGAACCTTGAGGTCCCTGAGGACTCTCAGTTTTAAGATCCCATGTTGTCTATGAGTGCCCACCCAAGGATACAGAGGGTCTGACATCATATCATTTAGGTCATCCTAGGATCAAAAAATACTGACAGGGTGAGGTTTCTAAAGCTCAGAGGGTCAACATGTCCTCATCTGACTCTGATCTTTCTGAAAAGGTCGGCACGTTGTAGTGGCTAGGACCAGGGTTCAAATCCCAGCAGCACCCCTCACCCACTGTGTGACTTCAGGCAAGTTACCTAACCTCTCTGGTCTTTAGTTTCCTCAGCTGTAAAACGGGGGGTGGGAGGGGTGGATAATACTTATCTCACAGAGCTGATGTGACGATTAAAGCAGGTAATGCATCTATGTAGTTAGGCACAGTGTCCCGCACATAATAAGTGCTCAATAAATATTAGCTGTTATTATAAATTCTGTTGGCAAAGAAACAAAATTTGGCACTGGACACATACTATTCTGTTTAATTTTCATAATCAAACCATTGATTAGTAAACTGGGGTAAGAGGCTAAAGAACTTGCCCCAAGTCATATGGCTGGTAAACTGTTGAGCTGAGATTTGAACCTATGGCCTTTTGATGCCAAAGCCTTTCTCCTGTGTTCCTTCTCCTCAGAAACATGGCTTCCAGAAGGCTCCACCAGGAAGGCTGCAGATTATGCCAGGCCCCGTTTCCTAATGTTGGAGGGTTCTCCAGCATCTGATCAGTGACTCAGAGCGTAACATCAAAGCAAATGTTTCTGGTCAGAGAATGACTGAGGGGAAAAACTGCAGATTTAGTTACATACAAACCCATCCAGCAATGTGGAAAACATCAAAAATTTCATGTTCTACTGAAGATGAGTCAGAGTCATTATGTTCACAAGAAAAGATGGCACATCTGTCCTACGGGGCAGGAGCCCCCGATCCTCACACGAGAAGGCCAGGGTTTCCCAGAGAGTGTCCCTGTGAATTCTGGTGCCATGGGGTATAGGTAAACCAAAACCAAAAACCGTATCTGTTGCCATCGGGTCGATTCCAACTTGTAGATGACCCTATATGTAAGACCAACTTAAAAAAAGTTCGTATAAATTTGGGAAATGCTGAACAGGTATGCAGGACTTGTCAGAGCCTTTAATGTGCATTGTGACTTGTCAGGGCAAGGACACTGCAATGCAGTGTCTCCGCAATTGATCTTGTTTTTTGCAAAGGCTATTTTTGAGGGCTGGTGGTCTGGGAAACCCACTGAGGAAACTGAAGGTGTAAAAAGTGCTGCCCCCCACGGGGATGATGAAAATGTTCTGAACTAGAGAGCGGTGATAGGTGTACAACATTGTGAACGTACTAAATCCCACTGAATCACACACTTTAAAATGATTGAAATGGTAAATTTTGTGTTATGTGTATTTTACCACAATTTTAAAAAAAATGTGGTTCCCACAGTTACCCTCCAGCAGGGTCTCTGAGCACGTAAGTTAGATGCATCAAGTGTCAGGGATGGAAAATAGAAGAGTTCTTAGAGCCCATCAGGTCCAAACTTCTACTGCTGGGGAACTGAGGATCAGAGACGGGTAGGAATTCTGCCAACATCATACAGCAAATTGGAGGCAGAGCTGGCACCAGATGGGTTGGCCTCAAGTCTAGGTGCCCTTAACCCTACCTGACCCATCCAGGACACAGCAGATGTGGAACCCAAGTCAGTGGTTGGCTCCCCGGCACGTTGGGGAACCACACCTTAAAAAAAAACACAAATTTTGTTAACTATGGAAGATTCCAAAAATACACAAATGCAGAGTCCAGAGTACCATGTTGTCCTATGCATCCACCACCCAGACTCAACAATTAGCAACATCCTGTCAATCTTATTTCACTCAAAGCCATCCCCCAACCCTGAGTTTTTCCTCGAGTTATTGGGGCAGTTCCAGCTCATTCTGCAATACTGTATGCATCCCTGATAAGGAATTTTTAAAAAATGCATCCAAACATGCCGTTATCTCATTGAACAAAACTAACGGCTCCTTAATATCACCTGATACACAGTTCAAACCAGGGAGGCCAGTTTTGAAGCCAGTATTAGGATCAGAGGCTGTAGCCCGTTCTACTCAGTCCTCAGACACCAGGCCTCTGACATCATTGAAAAAGAAAGAAAAGGTGTCTTCTACAATATCTGTGATATTGTATTTCTTAAACAAGAACAAAAAAGAAGTGCAGCAAATATGGTAAAAATGTCCACCGATGTTATCTGGGAGGTGGGTACATGGGAAGGTTATGTCAGTTTCTGCCTTTTCTAGATATTTCACATTTGCCAGTGACTCTGGTGGCAAAGTGGTTAAGAGCCTAGACTGCTAACCAAAAGGCTGGCAGTTCCACTCCACCAGTCCTTGGAAACCCTATGGGGCAGTTCTACTCTGTCCTATAAGGTCACTATGAGTAGGCATTGACTCGATGACACACCACAACAGTGATCTTGGCTTCATTCTCTGACGAAGGCCAGGGGTCCTGGGCTGGTGTGTGGGTGGTGTGTGTGTGGTATGTGTGTGTGGTATGTGTGTACACGTGGTGTGTGTGTGTGGTGTGTCTGTGTGTGTATGTGTGTGTGGTGTGTCTGTGTGTGGTGTATGTGTGTGTGGTGTGTCTATATGTAGTGTATGTGTGTGTCTGTGTGTGTGGTGTGTCTGTGTGTGGTGTATCTGTGTGTAGTGTATGTGTGTGTCTGTGTGTGTGGTGTGTCTGTGTGTAGTGTATGTGTGTGTCTGTGTGTGGTGTGTCTGTGTGTAGTGTATGTGTGTGTCTGTGTGTGGTGTGTCTGTG
>NW_004444042.1:8943741-8954450 GCF_000243295.1 Trichechus manatus latirostris
GTGTGTCTGTGTGTAGTGTATGTGTGTGTCTGTGTGTGGTGTGTCTGTGTGTAGTGTATGTGTGTGTCTGTGTGTGGTGTGTCTGTGTGTAGTGTGTGTGTCTGTGTGTGTGGTGTGTCTGTGTGTGGTGTGTCTGTGTGTAGTGTATGTGTGTGTCTGTGTGTGTGGTGTGTGTGTGGTGTATCTGTGTGTAGTGTATGTGTGTGTATTGTGTGTGGTGTGTCTGTGTGTGTGTGGTGTGTATGTGTGGTGTGTGTGTGGTGTGTGTGTGGTGTGTGTATGTGTGGTGTGTCTGTGTGTAGTGTATGTGTGTGATGTGTATGTGTGTGTGGTATGTCTGTGTGTAGTGTGTGTATGTGGGGTATATGTGTCTGTGTCATGGGGTGGCTGTCCATTTCATCCTGGCAGCCCAGCCTCCAGAAGGCCCTCATCCTCCTAGCTCAAGCCTCAGCCCCAGCTGTCACATCATATCCCCAGCCCCTGGCCCAGTGCCCCGCACCAAGTGGGTGTTCAGAGAATGCTTGATGAATGGATCCAGCCAGACAGAGAGGAATGTCCCAAGACGCTCCCGTCCCTTTGGCTCCCACAGGCACAAACTAACTTCTGCTGAGCAAGCGGGAAACAGCAAAAGGAGGGATGTCCTTGCCTTCTTGGCCAGAGAGAAGACTCCGCAGACTGGATCTCCCCGATGCCTCTGACCACTTTCTTGAAAAACACAGGCCACAGGACAGAGTTCAGGGTCTCTCCCACTGGCCTCAGGATACGTGGTCTGGGTCCTTCTCAATTACAGGGGCTCTTGGTATTCCTCCTTCCCCATCGGCTGGCCTGAGCTACCATCCTCGACTTTCTTGGCACAAACACACAACATCAGTTGCCATCAAGTCGATTCTGACTCACAGTGACCCCATGTGTGTCAGAGTGGAACGGTGCTCCATAGGGTTTTCAGTGGCTGAATTTTTGGCGGTAGATTGCCAGGCCTTTTTTCAGAGGTACCTCTGGGTGGACTTGAACTGCCAACCTTTGGGTTAGCAGCCAAGCGGTTAACTGTTTGCATCACCCAGGGACTTTGGGACTTCCTTGGCAGGAGGGCAGTTCCCCTGGGAAGCTCCCCAGCGAAGCTAAAGGGAGTGACCCTATACCATTCCCTACTCTAAACTCTTGAGACAGCCGGCTCCTTCTCAGGGTGTTCTGCATGCTTGAGACTCTCAGCTCTCATAGAAAGGAGAAGATAAGTCCTCTGCTTGTGCAGGAAGCTCCTGGCACTGGCCCCTGGCACCAGAGGAGCCTCAAAGCCCAAACACCCACCCCAGCCTAGGCCAGAAAGGAGGAGCATCAGTCTTTGATCTCCAGGCCCCCCAAACCTTTGCCCAGATGTGCCTGCTCTCCCTCCCAGCACAGAGCCCCAAGCAATGCCAGCTGTGGAAGCCCCAACCTACAGCTCCCCTGGTTGGAAGATGACTTATGGCTTTAATTACCGAGGTCCGGATGTGAGCATCAGGAAGGAGCCAACCTCACCATGCTCGTCCCTGTCAATGGGGTCTACCAAGTTGGCGAGGGTGTGTTGGTGCTGCCTGTATGCTGCCACCCTGCCCCATGCTCTCTGGGCTGTGGCCAGGCCCCCCTTCACTTCTGAGAGCCTGCAGCCTGGCCTCTGCTCTGTGAGGGTGGGGTGGGGCAGGAGTGTGCATCTGTGTGTGTCAGAAAAGCTCTGAGCCTGGCCCATGGGATAGCTTTGCCCTGGGAGTCCGGGGAGGGGACAAGTAGGGACGAGCTGGGGCAGGAAACAGTGGGCAAGGCCAATGGGCTCAGAACAGCCAGGGCCTCCTGAAGGAGAGGGGTAGTCGCCAAAGAAGCTGGGGATGGTGAGGAAGAGGTGTGAGCAGCCAGACAGACAAATGTACAGACCCTGAGACCAGTGGCAGGAAGGGCACTCAAGATCATCTCTCACTGGGGCCACCACAGTGGCCTCCTGGCTGGTCTCCCTGCTTCTCCTCTTGCCCCTTCCAGCCCATTCTCCACCAGCAGGTCTTTCTGTGATCATTTAAAAGCCTGACAGAGATCAAGTCCATTGTAATATCTTGCCAGGACAACTGGAATAAAACCCCAACTCCTCTTCCTGGTCTTTGAGACCCTGCAATATCCAGCTCTGTGACCTCACTCCCTACTCCGAATTCCTAGATCTCCTAACCCCCACCACACTTCAGTCTCATTGAACCCCTTTTCTTCTTCTAAGTTTCTGTTACTTAAATATACCAAGCCATTTGTGCCTCAGGACCTTTGTACATGCTGTTCCCTCTGCCTGGAACTCTTTATCATTAAAGCTCCACATAGCCACCTCCTCCAGCAAGGCTCAGACCACTCTCAATGACCACTATATCAAAGAGGCCATCCCCAACCACCCCGAGTGTGGCCCCAGCTCAGTCATTCTCTGTCATACCCCCTATTTTATTTTTTTGCAAGCATTTGTCACTATCCAAAATGATTTCGTGCATTAATCTGTTTACTAAACTATAAGTTCCAGGAGGGCAAGAGCTGTGTCTGTCTTATTGTGGCTACTGCCCGAGCAGCTGGCACATGAGAGATGCCCAATAAATATCTACGAACAACTGAATTAGCCCAAATCTCTTGTGTTACCAAGAGTGATGAGGATAGCCCCCAAACTGCCCAGCAAACTAGAGGTATTGCTCCTAGACCAGAAGCAACTACACTGACCTCCAGGGCCAGGCCAACCCCTGCTTCCCTTCCCCACCAGAAAGAGCCCCTCTGGGAGGCAGGATCCAAGGATTACCTTGGGGGCTGTAGGGAGACCCCACAGGTGATGTACCCGTGGCAGTTTCAGGGCACAGCACGGGGAAGGGAGAGGGACGAGGAGTAGGGAGAAGCAATGATGGGAGGAGAGCTCGGGTAGAACAGCACAAAGAGCTCGGGCCTGGGGAACAGGTACCTCCCTCACTGCTCTAGACCTCTGTTTTCCCACGCGTGCCTTGGGAGGGTGGGACTGGAGGAATCTGGTGCCTGGGGTTTGGTACAGGCTGCTGTTGTTGTTAGTTGTCATCGAGTTGATTTCAACTCACGGTGACCCCATGTGTGCAGAGTAGAACTGCCCCATAGGGCTGTCAGTGCTGTGACCTTTTGGAAGCAGGTTGCCAGGCCTGTCTTCCGAGGTGCCTCTGGGTGGGCTAGTAGTCGAGCACTTAACTGTTTGCACCATCCAGGGAACCTCTGGGACAGGTAAACCCCATAAACTGGGCCCCCTGTGTTGGGAGAACAATGGAGGTCGGGGGTGGGGGGAAGAGGAGGTGTGAGGAAGCCTGTTCCGCCCCCCTACCTCCCTGACCCCAGTACTGCCATCAGCTCTTGTCCAGGCCTGGGTTATCAATCTCCCTCCACCTGGAGAACTCCCCTAAATGAAGCTCCTGTTGGCGTAGGCCTGTGAAATAACAAGTCACTCACTTTGCCTGGGAAATGAAAGATGGTAAGGCAGAGTTCCCGGGACAGAGGCGATCTCCATAAATCTGCCAAAATGTGCTGGGGATTACTTTGTGGGATTAATTATCTGTCCTTCAAACAAAGACCTGACCTCAGCGGCTGAATGTCCCCAACCTGCGAGGGAGGGAACGCTGGTCTGCAGGGAGGCAGGGCCCCCAGCCTGGGAGGCAGGTCGGGGAGGGCTGGGAGTGGGGAGAGGGGGCGGCGGGACAAGTGGGCTTATAACCTACCAGTTCATCACTTCACTCCTCAGTGTAAGATCCTACAGGACTCCCTCCTCCCAACACATCAAGTCTGCCTGACTCCCAACACTTTCTGCAACTTGCCCTTTTTGATCCCTTCAACAACCAGGCCTCCCATCTGCTTCTCACACCAACCAAGGCAACCCTAACCTCCTCTCCTCACCTAGTTACACTCCTACTGCCCAGACTTGGGGTGCGGGGGTTCCTGGGATGGATGGGAAAGTACTGTGTGCAGTGAACAAAATAAAGACTGGACCAGGAGCCAGTCCAGCATCTACCACTTCACCAGCTATATGACCTTGAGCTTCGTGTGCTCTCAGCCTCAGCTTGCTGTTACTGCGTGCTGTTGAGTCAATTCCGACTCGTAGTGACCCTATAGGACAGAGTAGAACTGCTCCATAGGGTTTCCAAGGAGCCGCTGGTGGATTAGAACCGCCAACCTTTTGGTTAGCAGCCGTAGTGCGCCGTAGCTCTTAACCACTGCGCCACCAGCGCTCCACAGCAACCTTACCTATCTGTAAAATGGGACTAGTATAGGGAGGGTCTGTACATGACAGGATTGTCACCAGGATCCAGTGAGGCAGTAGGGCGCAGTGGAGAGCACATGGACTTGGAGCACATGGAGACACACAGGACTTGGGCTGCAGTCCTGGCTTTGCCACTTCTTGCTCTAGTATGACTCTCTATGTTGCATAACCTTTCCAAGCCTCAGTTTCCTCATCTCTGAAATAGGGCACTAATAGTGCTCATTGTTAAGCATAAGCCGCAATGTCTATAGAGGGCCTTGTATGACATCCTTGCATGGGAAGCCATCAACATTCTAACTGTAGCTGCCCAGAGAAGTGGGGTCCAGGAAGCTTTCTGTTTTCTGCTCTTGCCCTAGGCCAGTCCCTTCTTCCTGCTGAGCCCAATCAGTGTGTGAACACTCCCACCCCCTGAGTGGAGCCAAGCAGAAGGCACCACCCCTGGTGCCAAGGAAAATCAGTGCTAATCACAGGAGGGGCTGCCCAGAGTCAGGCTTGACGTCAGCCAAGCCCAGTTAGTGGTTCTGAGTCTCACAGGCCGTGGAGAAAGCTGGTTGGTGTGGGCTTCTGTTTCCGTGGAAAAATAAGGGGGAAGTGTGTTCCTGGTGGAAAGTCAGATGGTCACCTCAGGGCTAGGAGGTGGCTGGGATATGACAGATGTGGGTTGTGGATGTGGAATGAAGGTGGCTTAGTGCCAACTTCTGGCCATGCCACACACTACATGGGGCTCCCGGCAGGCCACATGCTGGCTGGACTTCCGTGTTCTTATGGGTAAGACAGGAAGGTAATTGCTCCTAACAGGAATGTCTTAGAATAGATAACTTATGTGAAGGCCCCTGGAAGGTGCTCAGGAGGAGGTGCCTGGGCCTGTGGATTCCAGGGGATTGAGTGATCATCACAAGGGGGTAAGAGAATGAGGCAAAGGATGCAGGTGCTCATGAGCTCCAAGCCATCCAGGCAGCCAAGGCCCAGAGGTGCACTGCCCTGGGCATGGGGTGGGGAGTTGGGGGCCAGAGAGAAAATAGAAGTCAAGCTGGTTGGTGAACCTGAACTTCCCCATTACATTACAAATCGGATGGGGGAGACCAGCCTTCTCCCATCAACTAAGCAGGTGATGCAAGCTGGGTGGTCAGGGAAGGCTTTCTGGAGAGGGTGAGTGGGAAGATAAGTTTTAAATGAGGGGAGGGATGGAGAAAGGGAGAACAGACAGACTCTCTAGGTAACTGGGATGACTCAGACCCCCTCCCTACTCTTTCCAGTATCTTTTGGTCAAGGAGGTGCAATGAAAAGCCAGTCCAGTCACTTCCCTAGGTGATGGTGATGAACTCATGAACAGCAGTTTCGTGAGCACCTATTATATGCCAGGCACTGAAAGACTACGCTTCTTTGATGTAGGTATGGTTGTCTTTATTTACAGAGGTGATTTGTCCCACGTCCCACAGGCAGTTTGGACAGAGTCAGGATTTGAACTCGGATCTAGCTGTTTCAAAGCCCCTAGCTGCTCTCTGACATGCTAATGTCCGACCCATTTCTCAGGGAGCTTCAGATCAGTCAGTTTGTCCTGTGGACGGCATATTCCCTCACTCCCAGAGAAGCAAGATGAGCAATACCATGGATTTCGTGGGCACAGGGGTAGGGGTGGGTAGGATTTAGGTAAAAGGCGATTTGCTTTTTCAGATCTGCTGAGTCTGCCTATACCCCTTTGAACTCTACTCACTTCACTGGACTTCAGATTTGCTCTTTAAAACTGGAGTCAACACTGCCCAAGTCCAAATCCTGACTCTGACATTTACAAGCTGAGTGGCCTTGGGCAAGTTACTTAACCTCTCTGAGCTCATTTCCTCATTCTTGAGAACAAAGACAATAATCTTCCTCATAGGGTTGCTGTGAGGAGTAAATGAGTTAATACATGTTAGCTACTTAAGTGCCAGGTGCACGGTGATTACCCCAGAAATTTTAGTGTTCTTACAACTAGATTCACCTCGTCATTCCCCCATTTCCACCCCCTCTCTTCTCCAAAAGAAGTCCAATTCCAGTGCTTTGATATACATCCCTGAGTATGCATGTATCCTTGTGAAATACAGTAGCCCCCCATTCACTGTTTCATTTCCCACAGTTTCAGTTACGCATGGTCCACCGCGGTTCAAACATGTTAAATGAGTATGTAGCATCATGAAGTCTCCCGCGATCCCGCTCCGTCATTCACATAACTTTTATTACAGTATATTGTGATAATTGTTCTATTTTATTATTAGTTATTGTTGTTAACCTCACAGTGCCTAATTTATAAATTAAACTTTATCATAGGTATGTATGTATAGGACAAATCATAGTATATATAGGGTTCAGTACTATTCAAGGTTTCAGGCATCCACAGGAGGTCTTGGCAAGTATCCCCTGTAAATAAGGAGGGACTACTTACCTAATATTGCTATTTATGTATTTTGTTTTGTTTTATTTACAGACATGGTATACGATCCTATTCTGTTTATCACAATACTAGGTTTTAAATATTTGTCTGTTTTGCTATATACACATCTATTAAGTTGAACCATAAGAAACTGCTGACATTTGACCATTTCTAACCTACAAAAATGGTCATTTCATGTACTTCAACTTAATTGTTTGTGGTTCCCAACTGTTGAAGAGCAGCAGTGGTCAGCGATTTTTTTCTGTAAAGGGCTAGTTAGTAAATATTTTAGAAATTTCAGGCCAAGAGGCAAAATTGAGGATATTACGTTGGCACTTTTTTAATAAGAGAGAAATAAATGTCCATGAAAAATTTATCGATATAATTTTGTCAATATGATCATAATAACTGTGTACATTTTTTTTGTAATACGGGTCTACTAACGAGAGGAATGGATTTTTTGGGGGGAGAGAAGAGGAGATAACATTTCGTTTAACTGGAGTTTAAAAATAATGCTCCCTATAATCCAGTCACTATGATTCAGAATTGGCTTGGTTGGCACACAACAACAACATAATCAAGTCAACTGTAAATATTCATCTTTAAAAACCACTCTTAGCTCTGAAAACAGGCAGCAGGAGGATTTGACCAACATGCCCTTATGGGCATAAAGGAATTGGTTGCTATAATTGTCATTGTAGTTTCTCCTATTTCTAGTCAGTTTCAACATCTCTACATATATCCATTAGTCATTGGGGGTTCCTAGTCTGTGAATACCCTTTGCCTATTTTTTTATTGGATTTCCCAACGTTTTCCTGTTGATTTGCAGGAATTCCTTATGAATTTTAGGTATTACTCCCTTGTTGATTATAACTGTTGCAAACATCTCCCTTTATGCCATCTGTTGTTAACTTCACCTATATATTCCTACTGAATTGGAAATCCTTTGATGTGGATCAATTTTTCATCTATGGCATGTGCTCTCTAGGTGTTAAGAAGTCCTTTCCTACTAACAAGGTCACAAAGATATACCCCACACTTTCTTTTACGAGCTTTATATTTTACCTTTCACATTCAGGTCTTTAATCCATCTGGAGTCCACCTTGGTATATGGTGTATGGAAGGGATCCTGCTTTATTTTTCTCCATATATGAGCTAGTTTTCCCAACACCAGCTACTAAACAAGTCATCCTTCCCCCATTGATCTGTGGCACCACCTTTAACATATATCAAGTTCTTATCTTTATACACCGGTCTGGTTCTGAGTGCTCTCTTCTGTCCCACTGGCCTCTCTGTCTGTCTCTGAAAATGGATTAGATGTTTTGGGGGCCGCTGCACTCATGTCCCTGCTAGCATCTCTGTACCAGCTGCCTGGGGTGCACACTATCTTAGGCTGCTAGTTCCTTACAGATTGTGGACACTGCTTGTGATGATGAGCTGGCCCATCTAACCCCTTCGAGGAAACTGAGAATCGGAACATTAGAACATGGAGATGGATGACGGCTGAGACAGGGGCTGAAAGGACATGTTAAGCGCAGAGAGGCCAGCACGGCCATCACGGGCCAGGTGAGGTTATGAAGGAACCAGTGGGGTAGAGAGATGAGTGGGCAAATGTTCAGAGGGAGACAAAGATGCTGTGGTAGGATGAATAAGGGCCCCAGAGACATCCAGGCCCTAATCCTCGGAACCTCTGAGAGTTTTTTTATATAGCAAAAGGGACTTCGCAGATGTAATTACATTATGGGTCTTGAGATGGGGAGACTATCCTGGATTATCCTAAATGTAACCACAATTGTCCTTACAGAGGGAGGAAGAGGAAGATTTGATCACAGAAGAGGAGAAGGCAATGTGATTAGGGAAGCAGAGATTGGAATCATGCAGCCGCAATCCAAGCCACCAGACGTTGAAGCAGACGAAGAACAGATTCTCCCCGGGAGCCTCCTAAAGTTACCAGCCCTGTCAACACCTTGATTTCAGCCCCATAAGACTCATTTTGGACTTTGGGCCTCCAGAACTATAAGAGAATACATTTCTGTTATTTTAAGCTATTAAATTTGTGGTAATTTGCTACAGCAGTCATAGGAAGCTAACACAAATGCTGTGATAAAAGAGCAGGCAGGTAAGCTGACCACTCCAGTTTCTGATCCCAGGAGACCCGACGCTGAGGAGTGTCTGTCCCAGATGCCCGTGGGAGCTGTGCAGTCTCACAGAAAGCCCCTTTTTGGGCTTCCTGAGTGTGCTCAAGTCCTTGGAGCCGCAGAGGCTCTGACAGCAACAATCCACACTCCTTAGCTTGGCCCTCAAGACCGTTCAAATCATATTGTACCTTTCCTCTCCTTCAGCCCAGGCGGTCTCTCCACTGTTCCTTAAACATCCTATGAATAATCCTCCCTCTAAGCCTTTGCTCTTGCGAATCCCTCTTTCTTGGAATACCCTCCTCCCCATCTAACCCATCTATAACAGTACCAATAACACCACCTTGTGGGCACTAAACCAAAGAGAAAAAAACACTCCAGTTGTGTTGGGTCGATTCCAACTCATGGAGACCCCACGTGTGCAGAGTAGAAATGCACTCCATAGGGTTTTCAAGGCTGTGACCTTTCAGAAGCAGATCACCAGGCCTTTCTTCTGAGGCACTTCTGGGTGGGTTCAAACCACCAGTCTTTCAATTAGTAGTTGAGGGGTTAACCATTTGTGCCACCCAGGGACTCCTTGTGGGTGCTAGTACTCCCCATTTCCAAGGTGGCTTCACTTACATGATTTTAACGCTCGGCTGCTAACCAAAAGGATGGCAGTTCAAATCCACCAGGCGCTCCTTGGAAACCCTATGGGGCAGTTCTACTCTGTCCTAAAGGGTCGCCATGAGTCGGAATCGACTGGTGAGCACCTAACAACAGCAACAACATCAACAGGTGGCTGGTATTTATTGAGCCCTGTGCCCGGTGCTGTTCTGAGCACTTGATGCCTATTGATGCAGCTCTCAGAATCCCTGTGAGCTCTGTAGTCCTTTCCATCCCACAGAGGAGGAGGGGCCCCAGGCAAGTCTGTTCCCATGGCAGGGTTTCCCAATCTGCAGCCATTTTGATTCTGCCCTCACAACTTCTGCCACATCTGAGTACAACTTGTATTATTATTTATTTACTAATTTTCTTCATTTTGACCCAGTTTTTTCCTTTAAAAATCATTCAACAAGAAGCTATTAAGAGCATCACAAATGGAGAAGCAGTCATTTGCATAAACACAGGGTAGCTGTAAAATGGCTAAAGAGCCTGTGCGGTTAGATTTTAGCTGCACCAGCTTGTCTGCTGAAGGGTCTACCTGCTCCTTTTTGTGAGATGAGGAGAAGAGCTAAGGGTTAGAGCGTGTTCAAGGCACGAGCACCCAGCTGGACTTGCTCCAGGCCAGAACGGACAGAAATGGCAATTCTGAAAGAGAATCGAGACTAGAATAACGGCACGCTGTGTGATTCAATGTTATTTCACGCCCAGCCTGTGCATGACTTCTAAATCATCTCTTGGGAGTATCATCGTACAGCTGGGGAATCAGGGTGAAGCTTCATCCTCACCCAAGCCCTCAGCACTCCCGGCCTTCTCTGACCTCCTGGAACGCTTACCGCTTACCGAGAGCTTGGGTCGCTCAGCAAATGCTGCTGTGGATGAGCGAGCAACTCTTCTTATGCTCACTCTCCAGCAAAGCCTCCAGCTTCTCCACGGAGTAGTGTACTCTTTACTTTATATCGCCTTAACTTCCCCTCCGTATAGAAAATCAATGTCTCCATTTTTTAAGTCCCTCTTTTTTGTTTTAATATTATCCTTTTTTTTTTACATATTGATATCTGTTTCCCTAATTTCAATGTTTTAGCTTTGATGTAATTTCAATTTCAGTATCTGAGTCAATATCTGGTTGCTCTGTCCTGTGTTCTAGTCTTGCGTTGTTAGCTGGTGTTATTGATTATCTAACTGTAGGACTCCCTTTAGTATTTCTTGTAATTTTGGTTTGGTTTTTGCAAATTCCCTGAACTTCTGTTTATCTGGAAATGCCCTA
>NW_004444042.1:8955482-9025993 GCF_000243295.1 Trichechus manatus latirostris
AGCAGGTGACTAGGCACTTTAGGAGCTACCACCAGTCCTCAAGACCCTGCTACAGATCGATAAAAGTGCCTACTTGAGGGGCAGGGCTGTTTCGAAGATCATAAATCTACCTGTTCACAGCTGAAGCAGTTGAAGTTAAACTTCAGATGTTTGCCCTCTTGTACTGTGGTAGTGAGGACTAACGCTGTTGAGATGGGTCCCCACAAGTCTGTACAGGGGGGTATGGCACTCAGAGTCTGCAGACCCCTGATTTCTATGGCCAGCAAAGGAGCAGTGCCGACCCTGCGTTCCTGGCCTAGGGGAGCCAGCATCTTATTTGTTCCCTCTCCAAGGCCAGGAGAATGGGTCAGGGTGCCTTTTGGGATCTACTTCCAGCCCAGTGGACTCCCGGCGCAGAGCGGGGAGGGAGGAGGTAAAAGGAAGAGAGGTTTTCCCCAAATCCGGTGCACAGCGCAGAGGTAGGAGGTAAAAGGGAGAGAGGTTTTTCCCAAATGGCCTTTTTTTTTTTTTTTTTTTAAATCGCCGCGAAAGGGTGCACGCATGTACTTATCCTCTTGGGAGCTGCTCTTCACTGGTTCGGAGTGTCCAAGCAGAATCTCTGCTGCCGGGTCTCTCTTGATGTGGAAACTGCTTCTCAAGCGCGCGCACAGCACAGCTGTTTGCCTGCTTCACCGCGGCCCGGTGTGGCTGTGTCTCTGCAGTATTGCTGCCGCGGCTCTAGCGCTCCTCACCTCTTCCAAACGGTCTTCCTCTCCGGTATGACTCAGATGGATTTCTTAACCTTGCCTTGTTCAGGGCTGCCAGATGTTCACATAGAATCAAATCACTTGTTTTTCCAGGTCTTTGTTGTAACAGGGATACAGGAAGCGTCTAACTAGTCCGCCATGTTGACCACGCCTGTCCACGGAGTAGTGTACTCTTATATAACCATGTCTCCCCTAGACCACCAAGTACAAGGGTTGGCTCACTGAGACCCTCGCTAAACATCTGCTGAGTGGGTAACGGGCAGCTCTCCTTTCCCTACAGACGTCAAAATACTCAATTGTCATCAAGTCGACTCCAACTCATGGCGATCCCATGTATGTCAGGGTAGAACTGCGCTCCATAGGGCTTTCAATGGCTGAATTTTTGGAAGTAGGTCGCCAGGCCTTTCTTCTGAGGTGACTCTGGGTGGACTCAAACCTGCAACTTTTTGGTTAGCAGCCACACGCTTTAACTGTTTGCACCACCCAGGGACTCTTCTAGACTTCTAAGGAAGACAGAAGGCATCCCAGGGCATCAAATCCTCATTTGCAAAGTGTTCCTTTTAAGTCTCAACTAAACTGCTCTTTCTGGCACTTAGGACTCCCACTGTCTTTATGAAGAAAAACTAATCAGCCCCTTTAAAGTAACCCTTACTATGCTGGATATTGTTCTGAAGTGCCCTTCAGCCTTTGCTCTCAGGGATTCAAAAGCCTTTACTGATATGGTCCTTCAGAGGGGCAATCTCAACTACTGGCAGCAGGAAGGGGTGGGAGGGGCAGTGAGCTGGAAAACAGGCAGCCTGATTCTGTCTCCCTCCTCCCTCCAAAAAAATACCTTGTTGGTGAGGGAAGCTGGGATGGAGGCAGGCCAGCAGAATGAGGCTTTGAGCAATAAATTCATTCTGTGTGAGAAGTTTGTTCACTTCAATCAATGTGTGAACTTATCTGCCCTGAAATCTCTGTTTCCAGGATATTGGTCAAATATTTGAATGGAGGCAGCCAGTTAATTGACTCAGGCAGAGCACTTGGCAGAGGGCAGAGAGAGGCTACAGGGGCACAGGAAGTTCAGCCAAGACTGGAGGCAGATCCGGTGATTCCCAAATCCTGAGCCCTGGCAGGTCCTCAGGGCAGGAATGTGGAGGGCTGAGGCCAGGGCTAGTAAAGGAATGTGTGTGCTGCGGCCAGCCTGCCGGTTCGATTCCTGGCTCTACCACCCACCAGCTGTGTGACCTTGGGCAAATGGGCCTCAGTTTCCTCATCTGTAAAACGGGGATAACAATAAGAGTATCTACTTCATGGGGTTACCGGGAGGATTAAAAGAGTTGAAGAAGGTAAAGCATTTAGACTGGTTCCTAACCACCCAAGAAGTGTTAGCTATTATTATTCCTTAGTTTAATCCCTGGGTGATGCAAACAGTTAACACGCTTGTCTGCTAACTGAAAGGCTGGAGGTTCGAGTCCACCCAGAGGCCTAGCAATCTGCTTCAGAAAAATCAGCCACTGAAAACTCCATGGAGCTCAGTTCCACCCTGACACACACGGGATTGCCTTGAGTCAGAATTGACACGACGGCAATTGGTTTTACTCTTGAGCCTGACATTCAGAGCTCTCCCAACATGAGTCTCAACTCGCAAGACAGTGTTAGGGCTTGAGAGGAGGGTCCCCTGAATGTGTGCTCATACTCTACCTTGTGGCTGGCAATACCGGCCCTTTGTCACAGTCTCTCAAATCATCCTTCAAGTCTGCTTTTCCCAAGGAGAACAAACTGACCTCCTGAAGCATTGATTACATATGCCATGCTTTAGGCTCCTATGATGAATGACTTGTGCAATTGGGTTCTCCCTGGGGTCTACACCGGACATGTCTAGCGAACTGGTGGGTGGGTTTTCAGTAGCTGATATTTTGGCTGACAGGAAGGTTTCTTTCTTTCCTTCCTTCTTTTCTTCTAATTGTTTTGTAACATGGGTTTTGTAGGAAAGACAGGGATGGGAGGGTAGCATGGTGTGCTGTGGCCCTGTCTGGGGCCCTACAGAGAGAAGAGCTGCAGGCTGGAGCTGGAGAAGCTGTTACATGGGGGTCATGCACAGGGGCTCAAGCAGCAATGCTGTGAGGCCCAAACCCCAAGTGCCGCCTGCAGTGGGGAAGAGGAACAGCCCTTATTTCTGTCCAGGATCTATTTTGACTCCAGGGTCATGGAGCGTCCAGGGGATGCTGGGCCATTCCAGCGGCTCTGGGGGCCCTGGGAGCTGTGGAGGGTGCTGGCAGCAGTGGCCTGGGTGAGTTACCCACTTCAGGTTGCTTTGTGCAGTGGACACCCTGAAGGAGAGCAGGAGCAAAAGACCTGGCAGGTCAGTTAGAATCACTCTCTGAGGGCCCTGCAACACTTGGTTGGTGGGTATTTTACGGAAAGCTGAAGTCTTAGGCTACGTAGGTGGGGAGGAAGGACATGAGCCAGTGAAATGTAGATTTTTTGAGACCCCATTAATATCCATATGCTGAACCCGGGGATCTTTTCTTATATGTGTTTGTGGTGAGCCAGCTGTAATGTTTTCAATGCTAATAATAATAGGTAACATTTCTCGAGTGTCTGCCATGTGCCTGGAACTGTTGTGAGAGCTTTATTTATTTTAACTCATCTAACCCTGACAATAACCCTATGTCGTTGTCGTTGTTGCTCGCCATCAAATCGGCCCGACTTACGGTCACCTTACGTAAAGCAGAACAAAACGTTGCTGGGTCCTGTGCCATCTTCATGATCATTGGTTTGTTTGAGCACATTGTTGTGGCTATTGTGTCAATTTATCTCACTGAGGGTTTCCCTCATTTATGCTGACCCTCTACTTTACCAAACATGATGTCCTTTTCTAGTAATTGATCTTTCCTGATGACCCTGTTATCCCCATTTTACAGATGAGGAGACTGAGGCACACACAGAAGAAGTAACCTGAGATTTGAGCCTAGGCTGATCATGGGCAGGGACTGTGACTAAGGCTTCTCCCACCCTGTCTCTCCCCAGGGAGCCTTGCCCATAGCAGGCACACAATAAATACTTATGACATGGATACGCTGACAGCAACGTAGGTGCAGATGTCAACATTTTTGTTCCTCCAGGAAGTCATGAATCAGAGCCGCACTGGGGTGGAAGGTGGCTGATAGGCTGAGCTACTATAACTCCATCTGCTTCGCTTATCCTCTCTGCAGGATGCCCCAGGGTGACTCTTTCCTAGGCCCCCACCCCATCTTCTCTTCCTCCTTCCTGCTCCAGCTCAGCCAAGCCCAGAGAGACAGGTGAACAGCAGTGTGGGGTTGTGGGTGACTTCAGGCTTAATATCTTTGTAACCATATTGCAAAAGGGCATGCCTAAGACGGTGCCTTATGCTTAATCTTTCTCTTTTATTGCTTTTTCTCTTGTATGATTTAACCTTGCATCAGGTATCAAGCTAGATAAATAAAAACTTTTATTTCAGATTAGCCCCGGCTAGGGGCTGCCTTGAAAGCTGAGCAGTCATCCAGGCAGTCGGATGGAAAAGGGAGCTGGGAAGCTGAGTTGCTTGGAGGGGCTCATCACAGGTTCAAACCTCCAAAAAGATAATTCAAGATCTGTTCTGAGGTGGGAGCAACAAGGATCTTCCTGCATGGACTGAGGAGGCTAAGGCAGGCAGCTGGAATCTCCCCTGACCAGTTTTCCTGACCCCGTTTCATAAATGGCCCTTACCCCAGTTATCTTCCCGTTACCCTAGTATTTTCTTCCTGATACTCAACAGGAAACATTGTCTTTGCTGATGGATTTATGATCTCTCATCCCCACTAGAATCTGAGTTCCATGAGGGCAGGGACGGTGGCTTCTGTTTCACAGTTGGTCCCAGGGTCTACCATGGAGCCTGGTACACAGTAGGCACTTGGTTAATACTCACTGATTGATTGAATGCGTCCTAGGAGTCCAGTCTGTCATACAGACCAGCGGGTTGACATGAACCATGCGTTTTCTCAGTAAGAATAGTACCCCCACCCAAAACCAAACCAGTTGCTGTCAAGTCAATTCTGAGTCATGGTGACCCCATCAATTCTCAGTCATGGTGACCCCATTTGTTACAGAATAGACCTGTGCTCCATAGGGTTTTTAAGGCTGTAACCTTTCAGAAGCAGATCACCATATCTTCCTTCCAAGGCACCTCTGGGTGGGTTTGAACCATCAACCTTTTGGTCAGTAGTCAAGTGGTTAACTGTTTGTACCACTCAGAGTCTCCTGAGAGCAGTGAAGGATGGTAGAAAGAATGTGGGCTTTGGAAGCAGTAAGATCTGGGTTTGAATCCTGAGTCCACTACTGACGAGCCGGGACCCTAAGCACTCTCCCGGCTCTGAGAATTGTAGTTTCCTCATCTGTAAGATGGCTGCAGTCAGCCACACTCAGGGCTGTGGTGAGGTCATGTAACCCAAGGCAAACGCTTACACATGTTCAGAGAGAGACAGACACAAGATGTTCGTGGCATCACTGTTGGTAACAGCAGAACACAACCCATACACCCAGCAACAGGGAAATGGATAAATAAACAGGTATTTTTTTGACATGATGGAGTAATATACAGCAGTAAAAATAAACAATACCTACGCCAAACAACACGGATGAGTCTCGGATACAGAATACTGAGTGAAAAACACAACTCCCGGGAGACTACGTATAGCATGATACCCTTTTTATAAAGTTCAAAGAAAACTACATTGAAGCAGCATATGATCTGGCAAAATATTTCCTAAAAGAAAAAGGAATGAAAAAATGCAAGACTCAAGCTATGGTTATGGGGAACGGGGAGACAGGGTGTGGGTGGAGGCAGGGCATACAGGCAGAGGTCAGGGACTGGGAAGGGTCTAGTTCTTGCATTGGTGGCTGAGTTCACTGGTGTTCATAATAGTATTGAAAATTAATTAATGAAATAAAAGGGGGCCATGTAAGGACCAAGCTGACTGAGAGCCAAGAGTTATGTTTAAATCTGTTCTGTGTACTTGAGGCACACCAAGGAAAGAGAGCAAGAACACCAAATAAATGGTGAGTAATTTCCCTATGGGGCAGTTCAACTCTGTCACATGGGGTCGCTACTGAGTTGGAATCAACTGGACAGGACTTAACAACAATAACAACAATTTCATAGTCCACCACCCCTCTGTCAGTTTGTTGTACTGTGGTGGCTTACATGTAGCTGTGATGCTGGAAGCTATGCCACTGGCATTTCCAATACCAGCAGGGTCACTCACGGTGGACAGGTCTCAGTGGAACTTCCAGACTAGAAAGAAAGGCCTGGTGATCTACTTTCGAAAATTAACAATGAAAACCTTATGGATCAAACAGAATATTGTCCAAAATAGTGCTGGAAGGTGAGCCCCCAGGCTGGAGGGCACTATACAATAGCTGCAATAATGGACTCAAATATACCAGGGATCATGAAGATGGCACAGGACTGGGTAGCATTTCGTTCTGCTATACATGGTGTTGCTATGAGTTGGAATCAACTCGACGGCAACTAACAATGACTTCATAATCCTCGGAAGATCTCAAAGCCCTTGGAAGTCCAATTCCTCCAGAATCCCCAGGGATGAGTCACCAGATGACCTATGTTCACCCACCTACCCCAGCCTCACTCAAGAACTCGCAGCTTTTGCCTTAGTGCCTTCCACCAGCCAGCCCCACCACGCCTCTCTGATCTGTGCTCCCTGCCCACCTCTGGGCTCCAGGTAGACGGCCATCTCCCCCCTGTGCCTGGCCAGATGCCCTGAAGTCACTGGGGCTCCAGGCACCCGCAGTGCTACCCCACGCCAGGGGCTGTGGCGTCAGATTCAGCTTTCCCAAGCCGCTCTGCTTTTCCTGAGTTTTCACTTCTCAGGGGGAGAAAAATGCCAAGCGGATTAATCACAAGGGCTTTGATGTGATATCTTAGAGATGAATGGAAAAGCAGACAGAAGCCAAGAAGGAAAACAGACAAACGCCTGTTGACATAGATTCCAGACCAAAACAATCCCCTTCCCCCCAGCTCAAAGCGAACCCCAGCCATGACTTGGTCTGCCAGACGCCAGGCGAGCCTGAGGGAAGGTGTTCCCTGAGCTGAGCTGGCCAATTAAAGGGTCCTGTGAGGTCCACTCCTGCCCAGGTTGGGAGTGGACTCAGACACAGCAGAGAAGATTCTGTTGAACCTATGGGACAGGCCTTGGGTTGCCCCCACAGTACGGTGAGCATCCAGGAGGCTATCGTGTCCTGAGCAAGGGACAGAGACGGCTGCCCAGGAAGGG
The DNA here is from genome assembly GCF_000243295.1 of Trichechus manatus latirostris. Classification (NCBI taxonomy): domain Eukaryota; kingdom Metazoa; phylum Chordata; class Mammalia; order Sirenia; family Trichechidae; genus Trichechus; species Trichechus manatus. The sequence continues at coordinate 8,962,504 of NW_004444042.1, forward strand.
GATGTGAGAAAGAGAAGGTGTGTAAAGTGAGGGTCTCCGACTATGCTACAGAGAAATCTCTTAAAAGTCCACTGACCAATGTTATTTATGGGACAGAAAGCGAGGGGCAAGCCACTGTTACTGACAAAGAGCATCTGGGGCCTCATTAAAGGGGCAAGGAAGAACAAGGAGTCAGGGGCAGGGCAGTAAGGACCCTCTGGTTTATCACAAAACCTAGAGTGTGTAAAGCCATAGGAGGGAGGCCGGCTGGTAGGGAGACGCACCCATGGAGAGGTGGCAGGGAGACCAAGGGGAAGAATGAAACACAGGGAGTTATCACGGGGAGGGATTCAGTGCTGATGTGACACTGTTTTGTACGGTAGTGGAAGAGAGCTGTAAATAATATGCCAATGGATTTGTATGATTAAAAAAAAAAAAAAACCCTCAAGAGACTCTGTGCCTAGAGATTTCAAAAGAAGAGATCCACTGGGGGGGCGCAAATGGGCTGAGCCCTGGACAGCACAGTAGTTCCAGCTTGAGAGAGAATGCCTAGTGGCTGCCAGAGAGTGGGGTAAGAAAGGCTTGGAGGCCACACCAGGCTTAGTGGGAAAATGTGATGGGATCAACTACCGATGTCTCCCCTGGGTGAGGGATCGAGGAGTTCTGGTACATGTGCTGAGATGGATCTAGGGGTGCATTCACAGGTGTAAAGAGTTTGGCTTTCCTTTTGAATGCACCCTTTCCTGCCACGGCCACCACCAGGACCCCAGAAACCTAGACTCAGCAGGTTAGAAGCTTCGTCTCTTCCTTTTCCTGCATCACCTATTCTCGGTCACGAGAGCCTATTGAATTCCCTCCTGTACGTCTGCGCAATGACCCCACTGGTCTTCCCTCCACAAGGCTAGACTGCAGCTAGAGCTGGCCAGCAGACCTCTCTCATCCCAGGCTTCCTGTTCCCATCCCTCCAGAACCCACAGGAGGTGAATCACCAGATGACCCGTGGTCACCCACCTACCCCAGCCTCACTCAAGAACTCGCAGCTTTTGCCTTAGTGCCTTCCACCAGCCAGCCCCACCACACCTCTCTGATCTGTGCTCCCTGCCCACCTCTGGGCTCCAGGCAGACGGCCATCTCCCCCCTGTGCCTGGCCGGATGCCCCGAAGTCACTGGGGCTCCAGGCACCCGCGGTGCTACTCCTCGCCGGGGGCTGTGGCGTCAGATTCAGCTTTCCCAAGCCGCTCTGCTTTTCCTGAGTTTTCACTTCTCAGGAGGAGAAAAATGCCAAGCGGCTTAATCTCAAGGGCTTTGATGTGTTTCGCACGACGGTCTCCTGTGATAGCTGCCCCCCACCAGGCTATGGCCCAGGCCCGGTTAAGTTATTGGCATATGTGGGGGTGAGCGGCTTGTGCACATCTGACTGTATCTGATTATTCTCTCTTTCACACACACACACACACAAGCACAGCCTTCCCTTCAAAGAGCTCAACGCATTTTCAAGGAACCTCTTTCTTGGTAGCATTAAAAGTAAAATGCAGAAAGAAGCAAGTGAGGACTTTGTCCTTCACCAACACACCTGGGCAGGTCCCCTGTGTGGCCTGGTAGTGAGGGCTTCAAGCTGGGAGTGAAGAGTTGGGGCCCTGATGTTCTCACTCCTTGCTCTAGACTAGTGGTTTCGTTTTTCTTCATTATCACCTCCCCTAAGAAATAGTTTCAGAGATTTTTCTTTCCCTAATTGGTTTCCCCATGAAATTTCATATCTGTATGTGTGTATAATGTATATCCGGATGTATATCTGTGCTTTATACATGAAGAGTAATATTTTTTTGCAATCTCCCCAAGAACAAATTTTCACCCCCCTTGGGGCCGTGTTGCCCTGTTGATTATACATGCTCTTCTAGACCAAACCCCAAAAAACAAACCCATTGCCGTTGAGTTGATTCCAACTCATAGCAGCCCTACAGGATAGAGTAGAACTGCCCCATACGGTTTCCAAGGAGCAGCTGGTGGATTCGAACTGCCGACCTTTTGGTTAGCAGCCGAGCTTAATCACTGCACCACCAGAGCTCCTCTTCTAGACAGTGGTTCTTAAACAGTAGTCCCCAGACTAGCAGCGTCAGCATCATCTGGGGCCCCACCCCAGAATGTCTGATTCAGTGGGTAAAGCCCAAAAGTGCATTTCTAATAACTCCCAGGTGGAAACCATGCTTTGAGAACCACTGTCATCATGGAAATTGGGTGTGTTCTGGAGCCCAAGAAACTTCCATTCAAATTCATTCTCTGTGGCCCGGTAGCAATCTATGTAACCTTTCTAGGTCTTGCTTCCCTTATCTACAAAATGGAGTAATAATATGTTCTTATTATTAGACTGCGAGGAGTAAATTGTGTTCATTAGCGCCTGACATGGAGTCCCTGGGTGGTGCACAAGGTTAACATGCTCAGCTGCTAACCAAAAGGTCGGAGGTTCGAGTTCACCCAGAGGTGCCTCGAAAGAAAGGCCTGGTGATCTACTTCGGAAAAATCAGCCATTGAAAACCCAACAGAGCCCAGTTCTACTCTGACACACAGAGGATCACCATGAGTTGGAACCGACTCGACAGCAACTGGTACTGGAGCTCGTGGCACGTAGCAGGCACCCAAGAAGTAGGGGTCCCTTCCCTCACTCTGGGGGATGTTCCAGAGCTGCAGAAGGCCCAGGGAAGGACAGCTCCGATGGGAAGAGGGATGTGGGCTGCCAGGCATTGACAAGGGAGGAGATGAGACCTCTTCAGCCTGGAGAGAGGGCAGTGGAGGGGTGTCTGGATTGGGATGGTGGCTGGGATGCAGAAAGTGAGTGGAAAGCACCAGCGTGGGCTCATTTAACAAATCCACACTCCCCAGAATGGCGAGGGCCCTTCTGAAGCTGGAGAAGAGTCTGCTTAGCATCATTTACGGGAAGGAGAGAATCAAATGACAGAACTCATCAGTCTAGTATGTGTGGAAAATGAAAATGCTTCCAATGGGGCAAGGCAGAAGGATTCAGACAGTATCTGAACCACCTGGAGGGCTTGAGAAAACATTGCTGGGCCTCACCCTAGAGTTGCTGACTCAGTAGTTCTGGGGTGGGGCCTGAGCATGTGCATTTCTAGCAGGTTCTCAGGTGATACTGATGCTGCTTTGAGAACCACTGCTCTACAGCCTCTCGTAGACGGACTCTCTCTCTATGACAGGTGATTAAAAAGGATGAAAAGTCTGGGGTCCTTGCCGGAAGAGGATGGCAGGGCAGAATCCTGGATCTTAGAGCCTTTAGGGCTGCCCACGGGGCCGAGCCTGGCTTGTGATAATACAGGATCCGATGGCATGGCACGTGCTCATCCCCTGGGCATCCTGACGGGTGGTAGGCAGCAGGGGAAGTAGCTGACATCTGTATTGAGGACCTACTATGTGCCAGTCCATGGTAGGCACGCACCACACGCCAGGCACTTTCTATCAGTTGTCTTATTTCCTTTTATTTTCATAACCCTGTGACAAAGATACCACTGGCCCCAATGAAGAGATCAGGAAACACGTGTTGAGAATTTAAGTAACTCGATCAAGATCAGTTGGCTGGTAAGAACAGTGCCTCTCTGAATGAGTATGATTTCTCTGGCCCCACGAGGCTCTAAAGGTACATCTCAGGGCCAGTCCTAGGCTCCTCCCTTGCCCGACCCCACCTGTCCCATCAGTCACCTCCCATCAACTCTGCCTCTTCGGCCTCCTTTGGCTCTATCTCTGTCCCCCAACTGTGGCTGGCCAGTTGGGGCTGCCACCATCTATCATCTGGACCCTCTGATGGCCTCCCAGCTGGCCTCCTTGCTCCCGCCTGCCCTTACCTAACCCACTTGCTCCACTTGGCCCACAGGGAGCTTCGCCATGCGTGCACTTGACCATGTCTCTCCCTACTGAACCCCCCATGGCTCCCTGCTGCTCCAGGTTGAAGGCCACACTCTTAACCTGGCATGCAGACCCTGCGCGGCCTGGCTCTGGCTCCCTCTGTAGCCTCATCTCTCCCTGGACCTCCCGTGGGCTGTGCGCTCAGCCCTGCGGAATTACTGCCATTCCCTGAGTGGGCGGCCCTCTCACTCTTGCATCCTTGTATGCGCTGTTCCTTCTGCTTGGAACAAACCCTCCTGCCTCTCTTCCCGGCTAATTCCCACTCACTAGTAGTTCGTGGCTTAGATGACCCCTCCTCTGTGAGCCCCCCAAGCCCCCGGTGCCCCTCCCATGAATCCTTTTTCATTTCTTATTACAGATGTTTTCAAACATACAAACAAGTAGAGAGAACAGATCAACAGACCCAGAGGCTGCCATCTTCCATGTCAACAATTATCAGCTTAGCCCAGCTTCCACCAGGGTGTTAAAGTCCCCCGTTTACTGGTCTGTCTCCCAGACCAAACTGCAGGTTCCCCAGGTCAAGACAGTGCCTCGGTCACCCCCATCTCGCAGGACATTAGCACAGTTCTTGGCCCAGAGGAGACAGCCAGTCAACTGTTGGCGGACACTTGAGTCCACATGTGTTGAGCACTTAGTATAAAATCAGGAGCTCTTCTCACTGCTTCCACGTATCAGCTCATTTAATTCTCACAGCATCCCTGTGAAGCATGTGGTAGTGTCAGCTCCATTTTACAGACTGGAAGACTGACGCTTAGAAGGCTACACCACTGATAAGTGGTAGAAGCTGAGCGCAGGCAGTCTGGTCTAGAACAGCACTTCCACAGATCTAGAATGTGAGCCATACATGAAATCTTAAATCCCCTAGTAGCCACATTAAACAAAAAATTAAAAAGAAACAGGTGAAATTAACTTTAATAATGTATTTAACCCAAACCAGAAAAACCAAACCCATTGCCATTGAGTTGATTCCGACTCATAGTGACCCTATAGGACAGAATAGAGCTGCCCCAAAGGGTTTCCAAGGCTGTAATCTTTACAGGAGCAGACTGCCACATCTTTCTCCCACAGAGTGGCTGGTGGGTTCGAACCATCAACCTTTTGGTTAGCAGCTGACTGCTTTATCACTGCACCACTAGGGTTCCTTATATTTAACCCAGTATATCCAAAACATTATCTTTTCAACATGAAATCAATATAAAACATTATAATAAGATGTTTTACAATCTCTTGTACTATCTTCCAAATCCTGAAACAGCACGTCTCAATTCAGACTGGCCACATGTTACGGATTAAATTGTGCCCCCGCAAAATATGTGTTGTAAATCTTAACCCCTGTATTGGTTATACTAACATGGGTTGTCTTTGTTAGGTTAAGGAGACAGTATTAGTGTAGGGTGTGTCTTAAGTCAATCTCTTTTGAGTATAAAGGAGATTCAACAAGCAAGCAGGAGAGCAGAAATGGGGGAAGAGTTATGTCACACCACATGAAGATCACCAAGGAGCCAAGGAATAAAAGCTGAAGAGACAAGGACTTCCTCCAGAGCCGACAGAAAGACAAAGCCTTCCCCTGGAGTCAGTGCCCTGAATTAGAACTTCTGCCCTCCTAAACTGTGAGAAAATAAATTTCTGTTTCTCAAAACCACTCACTTTTGGTATTTCTGTTATAGGAGCTCTAGATAATTAAGACACCACATTTCAAGAGTTCAATAGCCATATGGGCTACCATATTGGACAGCATGGCTAGTGGTTACTGTCTCAGGCACTACTGTCAGCTCTAGAGCCTGCACTCTCAACCACTTCTCCATATTGCAATCAATAAATAAATGAAGGAAGGAAAAAAATGAATGAATAAGAGCCGTATGGACCCCTGGGTCCTAATAGTTCCTTTACATTTTATGGCTCTTTATAAGCGCTCTGGTGCAAATGGTTAACATGCTCAGCTGCTAACCAAAAGGCTGATCGTTTGAGTCCACCCAGAGGTGCCTTGGAAGAAAGGCCTGGTGATCTACTCCTGAAAAATTAGCCATTGAAAACTCTATGGAGCACAGTTATACTGGTATACAGGGGGCTGCCATGAGTCGGAACTGACTTGACAGCAACTGGTACAGTCTTCTCAGCACCATCTTATCCACCACGGGGATTATTAACTCCATTCCATGGATAACGACTGAAGGGTAGAGAGACATGTTGCTGGCTGGTGGCAGAGCTGGGCCTCAAACTTACAATTGGGGACTCTAAGCTCAGTGCTCCGTGGTGGGTGGGATGTAGCTGTTCCTTGAGGCAGGACGCTTTCTATCCGGCAGGGGAGGGATGAGGCCAGAGGAAGTTGTCTGCTCAGACCACAGGCTGGCAGGCTGCTGGGGATGGGAGCTCCCCAGAGCCCCGGAGAACCGCTTGGGTCTGACCCTGGAGGAAATACTAGCCCTAGTGGGTGCTGGGAGCAGGCACAGGGGGATAGAGCAGACGGGGCCCACGCCAGGCTCTCTATGGAAAAGAACCTTGTCATTCTTCAGTCTCAGTTTGGCCAGGAGGGGATGAGAACAAATTGACGGCAATGGAGCCATAACTTACCGCCGAAGGCCTCTTTGTTCTTGGCAAAACAGAGGGGTCATTAGTACTGGGGAAAGTGCTGGTGTCCTGACATAAATTCCCCTAGCTTCAGGGCTGATAAACGGCCTGGAGGGGACAGGGCCTCGGAGCAACTAGGTAGCTTAACTGTGTGCCCTGGATCAGTGGGGCTCAGGTCTGTGCCCCCTATGTGGGACAGGGCAGGCCTCACCCATCACAGACAGAGCTCTCTCTGACCCTCAAGATGCCTGGGGACTCGGGCTACCAACACCAGTGACCCTCAGGACTCTCGGCCTGGCTCCAGGTGCCTCTGAGGCCTGTGGGTCTTTCCTTCAAAGGAAATGGTTCCAGACCACCTAGGGCCGAAACAGGTCCCACTGGGCACTCAGGGTCAGCACGGGGCCATCAACTGTGAAGATGCCCTCATGGGTAAGGCTAGGACATGAGCCACCCCTTCCGCCTGCTTCAAGCCAGACAGGCGCCGGCCAAGCCACCAGGGGAGGACGGCAACCAAATGCTACCAAGAGGCAGGTGTGTGGGATCAGGCCCTTGGCAGACAATGTTCCTTTCAGCAATGTCTACACTGGCCTAGGGAAGTAGACCAAACCCAAAACCAGACCCATTGCTGTCAAGTCGATTCCAACTCATGGTGACCCCACATGTTACAAAGTAGAACTGCTCCATAGGGTCTTCTTGGCTGTAATCTTTATGGTAGAGGGTCAACAAAAAAGAGGAAGATACTTGAGATGGATTGACACAGTGGCTGCAGCAATGGGCTCAAACATAGCAATGATTGTGAGGATGGCGCAGGACTGGGCTGTGTTTCATTCTTTTATACATAGGATCGCTATGAGTCAGAACCAACTTGACAGCACCTAACAACAACAGCAATAATCTTTATAGAAGAAGATTGCTGGGCTTTCTTTTGTAGTGCTGTTGGGTGGGTTTGAACCACTAACCTTTAGGTTAGCAGCCAATTGCGAGAGGCAAGGCCAAATCCTAGCTGCTGTCCACCTGCCCCCCTGGGGACTCTGCCCTCCTGCCCAACAGCGTACACTGAGGCTGGCTCCTAGGAGGAAGGTGAGCAGGCACCAGGTGGGGGGCCAGTCCAGCTGTGCTGGTGCTCAGGATGGGGGAGTGGAGAGAAAGAGAAGAACCACCCTTTCCTCAAGCTGCTTGCCATCCAGCAGGGACATGGGGGAAAGGTAGGGGCAGGGCTAACACTCCTGAGGTGGTTAGAGAGCAATTGAGGGCCACCCCTTGAGTGCAGTGCAAGCACTGACTTACCAAGGATGGCAAATATTTGCCACAAGTGCTGTGCCTACCCTTTGCACAACCAGAGCAGACCCTATCAATTGAATACTGCACTCTTCCGCACTGAGCCTGTTTGGCTTCATAAGCTTCTTCAAGTAGCCATTACTAATCAATCAAAGTTGACATATGAGAGGAAACCCATTTGTCATCCTTTCTAAAAGCCCTCAAGGCACATCTGTGCTGGCAGTAGGAATCCTATAAAGCTATGCTAAGTGCTCCAGACCTTCTGAAAGTTACTGCTTCCCACCCTCACCTCCACATACATCCTCTCCCTGTGGTTTCACACCCTGGGTCTCCCTTCTCATCTTGTGGTTTGCACTTAGGAACCTGGACTAGGGGATGACACCCTTGGAAGTCCCGCAGGATGCTGCTGCAAGCAATTGTCCCCAGACCCAAGCTCCAGAGCCCAGCCGACACCAAGGGCTCAGCAGATCGGCCCTCCAGCCTCCTGCTCCAAAGGGAGGGGTGAGGAAGTGGGGCTGGCTGGAGCCAGCTTTGAAGGTTGGAGAGGACCTGAGAGTCTGGGGCTGATGGCCTCGCATCCAGCAGGAACCTAGAATGGACCAGTGCCCTGCAAGATGGGATCCCAGCATCTCTGCAGAGGTCCCGATCTGGGCATGACCTTAGGCAGGTCCTGGCTCCCCTGCTCTCTGTCCCAACCACATTGGGACATGTCTGGAGCCAGCCCAGAGGCAGTGAAGAGACACTCCCCACCCAGCCAGGTGTGCCCTTCCTGCTACCACCTTATCCTGGTCCCCCAACTCCATCACCAATCAGGGTTCACTGATGTTCCCTCAGATCCTCAGCACAAGCCCCTTGTCACTTGGGAGGCACTTGCTTTGCTTCTCAACTTGCAGAACTCATGACAGAGACCAGCACCAGCACGGGCCTCCCTCCTCCTCTGCACACCCCAGGAGGGGTCCAATTCCCAGTGGGGCTCTGTCTTCCTGCAGAACGGCTTTCCCCTAGGGCTGGCCTATGGACCACCTGTATCTGAACCACCTGGGATGCTGGTGAGGAAGGACCGTTCCCAGATCTACATACAGAATGAGAACCCGTGGGTGCCATGGACTCTGCATTTTTGGTCGGTTCCCCAGGTGATTTTTGGTCATACTGGACTTTGAGAACCCATTTCCCTAGGGGTGACATTCATTCATCCATCCATTCTTTCCACAAGTACACAAGAGTGTGGTGGTGGGGGTGGGCAGCAGAGGCCCAAAGCCACACTCCTGTCAGTCTGGCATTTGCTCTGGTCCTGGGGTACCCTGGGCTTAAAGGCACAACAATAGTCACACCAGCAGCTACAGGTCACAGAGAGCCCATGATACCTCTGATTTCCTGTGTTCCTACCAGCTAACCCCTAGCTTCCCAAGCGTATTATTATTATTGGCAGTAATAGTAATAACCACCACTTACAAAGCACTTTACATGCATTAATTAAGCTCTTTACATATATAAGGCATCTGACCCTTAAACCACCTTGAGATAGGTACTCTCATTGCTCCCATTTTATAGATGAGGAAACTGAGGCATAGAGAGGTTAAGTGACCTGCCTAAGGCAGTCTGGTTCCAGAGACTCCATCCTCTATATTCTTAATCACTATGCCTTGCTGCCTTTTGAGTGTTAGGCAGAAATACCCGAACAATGCTACTCCCAGCCCCTGGGGGTGTGAGGGTGTGGTAGGAAAACAGGGTGGAAAGTAGCCTGGTGACCTGACATTCTGGCCATCAGTCTTAACCTTTCAAGATGCACCAGGCTGGCCCTTCACCAACTAGTGGGGTGAGCAGCGAGGCTACGTGTGGAGAGGGTATGGGGTGCCGGAAGCAGAACAGAACTAGAGTCCCTGAGTGGACTCTCACCAGCTCCCTTGCTCCAAAACCACCCAGCCCTGGGACAGTCCAATGGAGACGCCATTTTGTCAGCCTCTGGGAGGGGATGTACGGTCAGGGATTCACCTGGAGCCATATCTTTAGTCAGTCACTAGCCTGTTCAACCAAGGGATCTGGGCAGGGAAGGAGGGCTTACATGCCTCCCCCTGCAACATTCCAGGTGAGAATGAATTTCTAATGGTTGAAAATGTGACAGAACTGTGAAAAGAGCATGAAATCAGCCACAGTTGCAATTCTATTGGTTCTAAAATCTTGTAAAAGCTGCCAGCTTTTCATCAAGTAAGAAAAGGAAAACCAAGAAGGAGGTTAGATGGGAGCCACTGCCGTCCCAGGCCCAGAGGCCCGAATACTCGATGCCTCCGATCTTGGACCACGGTACACACTCCTATTAACCAAGGCCACCCAAGCAGTGCCCACAGGTTTTAGCCTCAATCGGCATCCCAGTGCCTCTTCTCCTCACCTGTCCCCCTCCCCCACCCAGGAAGTCCTCTTCCTGGGTCCTCTGCCAGGACCGTCCCTGGGGCCAGGTCCCCTCATACATCTGTCCCACACGCCACAGACTCTCCTTAGCCCCTCAGAGTCTGACATCCCTTGCTGGGGGCACGGGGCTGCCTGGGCCTTACCTGAGACGATGGTGTAGCCAATCCCCCGGGGACGTCCTTTATCCTGGTCGATGGCAGTGATAATGCGTACCGTCGTGCCCTGGGTGGGAGAGAGGAGGACTTGAGTTGGGCTGCTCGGCCCCCAGACTGCTATCTTTCTGTGTAGATGTGCTGGCACCATCCCTAGGCAGACTCCTGGCTGCAAGGCCAGCCCAGGAAGGAGTACCAAGTGCTCAGGCCTCAGCTGCCCCCATTGTCCCTGGGACATATGCTGAAGCCCCCAGGCAAACCCCACATTGTCCTTTGAAGAGGCACAACTTTGCTGATGCTGTCACCACCCACTCTTCCCCAGCTCCTCTCATCCAGATGAACTACCCATAGGAGAAGAGCTGATGGAGGAGCATCAGGGAGACAAGATACCTAGTCTCTGTCTTAACCATCCATCAAAACTGCTGTGCACCTCTCTGGTCTGTTTTCCCCACCTTAATATGAGTGACAGCAAACACCCTGGGACCTCATAGGTAGTTCCCACTGAAGGCACATTGTTTTCCCTAGGGTCTGAGTAAAGGAGACTACCACAGATCAATTATGGATGAATATACCATAAATCCCCAAAGTGAGTATCTCCACCATGGCCCTACAAACCATGCCCATTACAGCTCTGCACCCACACTCTGTTCATTCTCCCAGCAGCACTGGTGGACAAGGGGCCGGGAACTGAGGTTACCAGGATGGGGAATCAGGGGTCCCTGATTTTGGGAAGTACACAGCCCGTGGGGAAGGGTCAAGGAGATGTGCACAGACAGCTGCTCTGCACATATAGGGTGCTCAGATGGGGAAATGTACAAAACTATGCAGAAGTCCACCTGGAGGAGCCGCAAAGTGTTGTACAGAAGGTAACATTTAGGATGGGTCATGAAGGATGAGTAGGAGTTTGCCAGGGAGGGGAAATGAAAACAAAGGAGCTCCAGGTAGAAGATACAGCACATGCAAAGGCTTTGAGGCATAAACTATTCTCCTAAGAAAAGATTTTGGCATATAAGGGGTACATTCAAGTATTAATTGATCAAGTGATTGATCGATTGATTGATTGATTGAATGTACAAATGAGAGGACCTTAACATCCCTTGCTCCACTACCACCAATTGCCGAGTTGCCCCTGGCCCAGGATGACCTTCACTTCGCTCCCCAGGCCCTATCCCATCACTGTCCATGCCAGCTGTGTCTGTCTGTCCACCTGTACCTGCCTCAGGTCTGGCCCCGGCCTGCAGTTTTCCCTGGGTGATGGAGAGCAAGACAGGTCCTGTCCCCACCCTCTGAGGAAATATCTAATAGCATTTGCATGTCCAGTGAAGGGCTCCACTTCTTACCCATTAGCTCACTCATTAGCCAGAGGCCGACACCTGCGCTGGAGTCTGCAGGCTGTATCCCTGCCTCATCTGAGCACCTTTTCCTGAGACAGCCTTGTTCTCTGACAGGCAGGCTCTCTGCCCTGGGGGCATGGGGCCCTGGGGAACACATTGCCTCCTCTCCTGCTCCTTGGGGTCTATGTGTGAGAACAGAGGGAGGGCCCCACTTCTTCCTCCCGGGCAGTGCTGCTCACAGCTGCCACCCTGTCCTCTCCTGGGCCCAGAGCTGCAGCAGTCAGAGCCCCTCGGCGTTTGGCTAAGGGAAGGTGAGAGCATTTCAGGAGCAACATCCCCTCGGAGAGATGGACACAGCCCAGAGGCCAGGCCGAGCAGAAAGCAGGCCCTGACCCTCTTCTGCGGGCACAGCCGCCCTGGCCAGGTCCCCTGGAGAAAACAGACTGTTACAAAGTGGGAGAAAGATGCCGTTAAACTAGCATCTCCCAAAGTGGGTTCTGAGGGACTTGAGTCGTGAGGTAAACTGTGAAATACCAAGAGCAGCAGTTATCCTTCCCCCATCCCGCATTTTAACTAATTATTTTGAGATAATCTGAGACTTACAAAAAAAAGTTGCAAAAACAGTACAAAGAATTCCCCTATGCCTGTCCCCCCCGCCCGGCTTCCTCAAATGTTAACCTCTTACATAACCACACACAATGATCAAGACCAGGCAATTAACATCGGCATGATACTATTGACTAATCTTCAGCCCATATGCAAATGTTGTAGGTTGTCCCATTAATGCTCTTCTCTGGTCCAAGAGTCAAGCCAGGATCCCACGTTATATTTAGCTGTCCTGTTTCTTCACTCTGTGCCCAGCCTGCTATGAACACTTTGAGTGTATTAGCTCAGGTAACCCTTGCAACAACCCCACGAGACAAGTCTCAGTCTCATTTCCATTTTACAGAGGAGGAGACTGAGGCACACAAGTTAGGTAACTTTTCTAAGACCCCACTTCGAGGAGTAAATGGTGAAGCCAGTATTCAAATGCAGGTACTTTGGCTCCAAAGTGCCCCTGCCTGCCTGGCAACACTATCTCTGTAAAAGGTCCTGTTAGGATAATGATAAACCAAAAAACCCAAATCAGTTGTCGTGGAGTTGACTCTGACTCATAGCAACCCCATGTGTTTCAGAGTAGAACAGTCTTCAAAGGCTGATTTTCTGGAAGTAGATCGCCAGGTCTTTCTTCCAAGGTGCCTCTGGGTAGACTCGAACCTCCAACCTTTCTGCACTACCCAGGGACCCCACAATAATGATAACAGTCATTTATTAAAGACATTGCTGTGGCCAGGCACTATTTACAAGCATTAACTCATGTAAGATTTGGGAAAACCTATATACCTCACCCCTCCCCTGCAGATTTGCAGTGGGCTTTAGTGGCCAGTGATCTGCTTCCAAAGGGTCACAACCATGAAAATCTTACGGAGGGCAGTACTACACTGAAACACACAGGGTCACCATAAGTCAGAATCGTCTCAATGGCAAGGTTTGTTTTGTTTTTTTGGTTTAGTGCAGTAACCCAAAACCCGTTGCTGTCAAGTTGATTCCCAGTCATAGCAACTCTAAAGGACAGAGTAGAATTGCCCCATAGTTTGAATCTACCAAGGAACACCTGGTAGATTCAAACTGCCAACCTTTTAGTTAGCAGCCATAGGTCATAACCACTATGCCACCAGGGTTTCCTAGTGCAGTCAAGGCTCCGAGAAATACTCAAGTAGTAAAGAAAGCAGTTAGCTTTTGTGCTTCCCAGGCTTTCTTATCTGAAAACAGACTCTTTCAAGTAACACTGTTGACAGCCCCAGACTCAGAGGTCCATGAGAGGTCATTTGGGAAGCACTGCATTAGACTTGAAGGATCTATACTAGTCCCCCCATCACCCCGCAGGGACTTCAGTAGGTCTGCCCCTCCTGGGGTCACAGGAAAGGCCTGGGTCTGCCCCCAGGAGTAGGTCCCTAGTGTGCGAGACTTTGGCCCGAGGCCTCAGCTGCCAGGAAGGGCTCTCTGCACACAGGGGCATCTCCCTCTGATAAGGCCCCATTGGCCTGGATCCCACATATGTCCCCCAGGCTGTCCCTGCTCTCTAGGGCCAGGGACTGGCCCACAGGCTAACCAGCCCGGTGCCTATCAGAGCACCATTCCAGAGAGCTACTAAACAATAAACCTCTTGGGCAGCTGTATGCCCCCAGGTGTAGCACCACCGAGAGGCTGGAATGGGCTGGGCCTAGGGCAGTAAGCCTCAGGAGGACAAGACAACAGGGCCAGTGGTGACCTGCACAAAGACGGGGCCTGGTGGCCAAGGAAGCCTCAGTCCTCAGAGCCCTGTGAGCATCTCATCCTTGGGCAGCCTGCCTGGGGCTGCCCAGAGTCCTCCTGGGTGGGCAGAGCTCAGAGGAGGCTGGCAGGGCCCCCAGGCCCAGAGGATGAGGTGGCTTGCTCTTCCCGGGAAAGGCCTCACCGGAGCTTCCGCAAAGTGAGCTCTAATGGGCTCCTGACAAAGTTTGGAATTTCATCTCTTTTTGGGTAAATAAATCCATTTTTAATAAAACCCTGAGCTTTTAATACAAGTGCAGCCAAAAAGACTAGAAACGTTATGAGAAGGAATTAACAGGGAGGAGTGAGGGCCCTCGGGAACCCTGTGGCTCTTCTTTCAGTTTCAGTGATTATATTTTCAATATACTGAAAGTTATTCCCAAAGACAAGGGGATGGAGGACCAGGAGCAGCCCCTCTGCTGCAGCCACTGGGCCTGTGCTGGCTCTCAGGGTGGGCCTCCGCTGGGGCCATACCAGCGCGTGGCCAGGAGAGCAGGCGGGCTGGTCCCAGGTCCAGGTCCAGGGCTTATGGGGCTTCTTCCCTTCATGAAAACCCACATTGCAAGAAGGAGGGGGCCTGCTGGGAAGTGAGGCTGTCCCCAGAGAGGCTACAGGTGGGCAGGCCAGGTGTGAAGGCCTACAGGATCCTGATTGCTTGTGATGGAGGGAAAGCGTGGAGCTTAAGGGTTTGGACTCTGTTGCCAGACTGCCTGGGTTTGACTCCTTTGAGTAAGTTATTTAGCCTCTCACTGCTTTGTTTAACCCATCTATAAAATGGGTATAATAATATCACACCCCTCAGGATGTGATACATGTAAAGCACCAGAACAGAGCCTGATAGGTAACAAATGCTGTAAAAGTGACTGTTATTACTGAGGCTTTGACCTGCTGAATGAAAGCTAAGGTGCCTCTTCCCAGACAATGCATGTACACATCATGTTTTCTAAACAATTCTGGCAAATTCAGACACCCCGACACCCTAGATTAAAAATCCCATTCCAGAGGTAAGGAGTTCTCTGTGCACTGTAAGAAGAGCTAACAGCCCACAGGGAGAACTAGCATTTACTGAGCACCTACTATGTACCAAGCACTGCACTGGGCAGTCAACACAGATTCTCTCACTTACTTTTCACAACCCCAAGTGGTAGGTTGTATGTGAGCAAACTGAGGCTCAGAGGGCTCAGGGACTTGCTTAGGGTCAGAAAGTGCTGTGAGTAGGTGGGGTGAGGGTGACTCAGACTGGAGGGCTGTGTCAGGGGTGGGCCTGGGGCGGACCCCGATGCTCTCCAGCACAGGTGAGAGGGCCCAGGGCTTTGTGCCCAGTGGGCATGCCAAGGTGAGGGGTGGGTGAGCTACAGCGAGGTATCCAAGGTGGCTAGGGAACTGGTAGGGCATAGTCAAGAGTAGCTGGGACATTTCTAGAAGGAACTGTATTTCTCCCCTTCTTGATCTGCCCTTTCAAAGAAGCTGTCACCAGGACAGTAGCTAAAGCAGAAGCCCAACTGGGCTCTACTGGGCATCCAGGGTTCAGTCCATCTTCTTCGGTAAAACCAGTCCATCTTCTTTGCTCAGCTGGGACCCCCCCGCCCCACCCCCACCTCCATGACAGGATTAAAGACTTGAAAGGTGAACCTGCAGTTTGCTTCAGGACTGGGAGGCACCCTGGGGAGGCAGAGGCCAGTGGAGTGGAAGCAGACTTCCGACCAGAGCTGCCACAGCAGATTCTGAGGCAGAAAATCCTATTTCTCAGTCCTTAATTCCAGTCAATTCCAGTCAAAGGGCTGATAGGCATCGGTCGGTGGTAATTTGTGCAGTTTATCCGCTCTTCTCACCTTCTATCGGCCCTTCACTGACAGGCAGGCTGACATGCTGCCGCTCGAGTGAGGAAATTAAAATTTGATGCAATAATCCCAAATAAGAAGGATTTTATTAGGTAATATATACACTTTAGATGAGGCATTCTGGCCTGATACACTGATAGAGAGAGCCATACATGCTGGGAGCTGCAGATAAAGAGGGGGGGGGGTGAGGGGAAGTGGGAGGGGTCTGGACAGAGCCCGGGGTGTCAGAGGCAAGGCTGGGAGCGGGGCACACCTGGGTCCTCAGCCCCGTGAGGCTGAGCAGACGACTGGGTTCAGCTCTGCCTGGCCTGGGAATTGCTGCATTAAATTGGGCTCCACACTTTAAAGGGACATGGAGGGCCTGATCGAGGCACGGAAACCGATTAGAAGCCCGGAAAAACCAGCTTGGAATGTTTGAGAATCAGCCTGTAAAAAAATCTGTGGAAGAAAGGGGGAAACTCTTCCCAAGTATGGAGATAGGGAGGTAAGACAGAGGTGTGTCAACACTAAGGATGATTCTGAGGGTGCTTCCCAGGGGAGTCTGAAACCCCTAACTCGCCTCCTGGTCTGGCTTCCCAGTCATGTCCCAAGCTGGGGGCTCAGAACTGCCCCTCCCAGACGGGGACTCCAGGGGCTCCTCGGCATTGGTTTTAGCGCCCTTGCAGGGGCAAAAGGACAGCCCTGGCAAAAGGCAAAGAGATTTCCAGGTCCCTGAGCCTGAGTGAGGAGAATCTTATCAGACAGGAAGAAAACAGATTTAAAGAGCGGGAGATAAGGTGAGCAACCCTTCCGGTTTGCCCAGGACTGAGGGGTTTCTCGGAGTCCCTGGGAGGTGCTAATGGTTAGGGCACTGTGCTAACTGAAAGGCTGGAGGCTCGAGTACACCCAGAGGCGCTTCAGAAGAAAGGTGTGGGGATCTACTTTGGAAAAATCAGCCACTGAAAACCCTATAGAGTGCAGCTCTACTTGGCAACAGGGTTGACTCAATGACAACTTGTTTGAGGGGTTTCTTGGGACACGGGACCTTCAGTCACCCTAGCAGGAGCCCATGGAATCAGGTGGAGAGGAGAGCGTGTAGCTTCGCACAGGGTCCTGCACAGAGGAGGGCTTAACCAACATCCGATAGCTGAGTAAAAGAATTAAAAAGTACAATAAATGAACGGACAAGCTCAGAAGGCTGCAGATCAGATATGGAAACACAAAATGGTTGAATTTAGTATTAATCTAGTAAGGTGTGGGGATGCTGGAAAAACAAACCGGAGGGTCTCAGAGGACACTCAGACCACAAACACCCCCCCTTGTGACTACTGCAACTCTGAGATGAAGCTGGAGTTGGAAGTTCCAGCTCAGTCTGACTACTATCACCAACTGGCCGACAGACCCACTAACCATTGCTCTTTATCACCTGCTTGTTGCCAGCACTTGCTGGGTGCTTTACAGACGTATCTTCAATCCTGAAGACCCTCAGGTGAGAGAGGAACTATTATAGGCATTATTATCCCCTTTTTCCTATGGAGAAGCACGTAATTTGGCCAAGGTCCCCAGACCTGCTGAGGGGCAGCGCGAGGACTCACTCAGAGTTCCCCTGGCTGCCCAGCCGGCATCGCGTCCCTCACTTCCATCAACGAATTGGTTTTACGCATCTTCTCTGCACTCAGCCCTGGGCTAGATGCCCCGGGTGACCCAAAGGAAGCCCCAGACGAGGTCCCAGTGCAAGGGACTCGGGCCCTCTGAATACCAGGGGTCCCAAAGTAACCCACTTACCCTTCGGTGAACATTATGGGGGAGATCATAATTAAGTGGTAAATTATGAAGCCTAGAGAGAGTAAATTCTATCAGAGCTGAGGGGAGAATGGTTGCTCTCTGTGAGCTGGTGGGGCTGAAGCCAGAAAAACTTTCTAAGAAAGAAGGCGAGTGAGCTGGGAATGAATGGATGGGTGAACTTTGGGTTGGTAAGACAAAAGACAGGAGGGATGATGATGATCAGAGGATGGTGAGGGGGCTGGTCTGACCAGTGCATTTGGTCACTCATTCATTCACTTCATACAAACTTCTTGAGCCTCCACTATGACTATGCCCACAAGCAGCCTCCTGTCCCTGCTGCACAGTGCTTCCAACTCAGCAGGGAAGCAGAGGTTTAGTAAGTTCTCAAGAGCTCTGATCACTAAGAAGGAGATATTCAGGGGCCAGGAGGCAGACAGTAGGGCCTCACCTCATCTGAAAGTTCAGCAATGGTGTCCCCAAGGAAATAGTGTGTAAGACAGCCCTGACAGCTGAGACGTTGACATGGCCACGGGAGGGGCGGTCATGTAGGGAGAAAGAGGTCGGGGGAAGGCATGGGAAATGGGGTGGGCTGGCCTCAGCAGACATAGCCTCAGTCCCGAAAGCTGGAACTCCTGCTGTCCATGGAACCCCAAGAGAAAGAAGGCGGTATAGGGTTTTGAGATTCCCCCTCTGCCTTCAGAGCAGCTGCAAACACTCAGATCCTCCAGGCCACACCTAGTCCCAAGAAGGAAGCAGCCAAATACTGCCCCACACACCGGGAGACTGAAGCACAGAATTCCAAAGTTGCCACATCAAGGACGTCAGTGGTCAGGGCAGACCATGATCTCCAAACTGAGGTCAGGCCTCTCTGACCTGGGTGGCCCTGGAAGCGTGGTCTGCACCCCAGCCAGGGAAGCCCGCCTCTCACTTATGCTCAATCCCAAGAGTTGGTGCAGCTGTGCAGTGGTACCCTGACATCTTCGAGCCTCAGGTGGGGGCCTCCACACTGCTCTCCAAGCTGTGTGCCCCTCCTCTAAGCACACTGAGTTCCCCCAAAAGAAGGGGCACATATTTCTTTCTACAAAAGCTTCTCCCCAAGCTTCATGTCCAAGGGATTCTGTCTGCCCAGACAAAGCACCTTTTCCTAAGTTATCTGCCCAGCGCAGGTGTTTTATTTTAATCTGCATAAAAGCATGATGGCTACCAGACAAGAGATGCCTGGCACTGCTTGCCTGGCCCACAGCTGAGCAAAGAAGCCCCACCCAAGTCCTGCTGAGTGGGCAGACATGTTTGTTCTCTAAGACTCCCTGTCACAGCAGATGGATGAGGGCTTGGCACATGGTCCAAGCATAGCCAATCTACAGGCTGGCTGGTGACCTATGACCTTATGGCACAAAATCATGGGCACAGCCAATCAGATGCCTCTCTTGAAAATCTGGACTTGAGAAACCCAAAGACTGAGAAGTTAGGAGGGGCAGCAGGAGCTGTGAGCTCACAAGACAGAGCCAGGGCCTGAGAGGACATGAGGAGTGGAGGGTAGGCTGTGCCGTCCTGGCGAGTAGAGCCCTGAGCAAAAGTGTTGGCTGGCTGAGAGAGGCAGACTGACCTGCGGGAGACATGGCAGGGCCACACGGATGTTTTGTGGATCCTGACTGAGTCCAAATCCACCTTCCAGCCCAAGTCAGATTTTTCACGGGAGTCCCTATCATTCTACTTAAAACTTTATGAACTGCCCCCCTTCCCTGCACTTGCATCAGTCTTTGTTCTTTGCCACTCAGATCCCCTAGAGACGAAGCGAGTGGTGAGGACATGGGGTGTGGTGTGAAATGGTGGTTAGGGTTTTCACTTGCTAGGAGATCCATCACTGCCATGCATAAGGATTAGGGGGTAGGATGTGCCATCCCACCAAACAGCAGCTCAGAGGGAGATCCTTCAAGGGCCAGGAAGGTCTTACCGGAGGAGAATGCTCGTAGATGTTGGTGCTGTAAGGCAGGTTGATGAAGATGGGGTCCATGTCCTGGACGTCTGTGATGATGATGGCCAAGTTGGCCAAGGTGGACAGAGGCCTGATCTTGTCTTGATCCTTAGAGAACAAAGAGAGGACACAGCCTTAGATTAAGTGATGTTGTGGACATGCACACATACACACGTTCACACATTCACACACGCATATGTATATGCACCTACACGTGACACACATGTGCAAACATGTATGTGTGCACACATGCACACATATACAAATGCACTCATGCTCTCCTGAAGGGTAGGGTATTAGGATGTGGAAGCTCAAGAACTCTAAGAACCCACAATGATTCTCTGACCAGTGCAGGAAAACGCAAACAGGACCCTCGAGTCTCAGAGGATGATGGCTTATCCAATGTCACAAAGCAGGGCTGGGTTACAGCCAGATCTCCTGCCCCACCCTGGACATTTGGTAGGAAGGATAACTGGCTTGGGATGAAGAGATGATGCTGTTCTTAGCGCCTTTGCTGTGTCAGCCAGGGGGCCACTGCCCCATCCGTGTCCACTTCCTGTCCCCCTTGTGCCAGAGCAGCAGGAATGACTGGGATGTGGACTCCTCAGAAAAAAGGCCCTCTGGCTGCAAAGGGGGTTACTCTAGAACCTGAGTCCCAGCTCTGGGGTCTGGGTTTACTGGTCAAGTGACTTTCCTGGTCGAGCCAGCAGGGGGAGCTCCAGGGCCTATGACATTTGGGAGATTCTGGGAAGGAATCCCCTTGTGGCCAGGCAAGCAGTGTTCAAATCTTCCTAGTTCGTTAGGAAATTAGTCCTATAAAAAGCTCATCAAGAAAGGAAACCAGAAACCTATTACCCTAAAATACACAGCAGACTCTGAGGACCCTGCTGCCATTGAATAACAATAACCAATAAAAATATCTTTCACATGACGAATACTGATTATATGCCAGACACTGTGCTAGGCATCTCATTTGCATTTGTAGGTATTGCTGTTGTTGTTGTTAAGTGCCATCAAGTAGGTTCCGACTCATAGCGACCCGATGTACAACAGAATGAAACATTGCCCTGTCCTGCGCCATCCTCATACTCGTTATGCTTGAGCCCATTGTTGCAGCCATGTGTCAATCCATCTCATTGAGGGTCTTCCTCTTTTTTGCTGAACCTCTACTTTACAAAGCATGATATCCTTCTCCAGGGACTGATCTCTCCTAATAACATGTCCAAAGTATGTGAGAGGAAGTCTCGCCATCCTTGCTTCTAAGGAGTATTGTGGGTGTACTTCTTCCAAGACACTCCTGTTTGTTCTTCCGGCAGTCCATCGTATATTCAGTATTCTTTGCCAACACCATAATTCAAAGGCATCAATTCTTCTTAGTCTTCCTTATCCACTGCCCAGCTTTCACATGTATATGAGGTGACTGAAAACACCTTGGCTTGGGTCAGAGGCACCTTAGTCCTTAAAGTAACATCTTCGCTTTTTAACACTTTAAAGAGGTCTTTTGCAGCAGATTTGCCCAGTGCAATGCATCTTTTGATTTCTTGACTGCTGCTTTCATGGGTGTTGATTGTAGATCCAAGTAAAATGAAATCCTTGACAACTTCAGTATTTTCTCTGTTTATCATCATGTTGTTTATTGGTCCATTTGTGAGGATTTTTGTTTTCTTTATGTTGAGGTGTAATCCATACTGAAGGCTGTAGTCTTTGACCTTCATCAATAAGTGCTTCAAGTCCTCTTCGATTTCAGCAGGAAAGGCTGTGGCATCTGCAAATTGCAGGTTGTTAATGAGTATTCCTCCAATCCTGATGTCCCGTTCTTCTTCATATAGTCCAGCTTCCCAGATTATTTGCTTAGCATACAGATTGGATAACTATGGTGAAAGGATACAACCCTGACGCACACCTTTCCTGACTTTAAACCACACAGTATCCCCTTGTTCTGGTTCTGATCTATGTATAGGTTCTTCATGAGCACAATTAAGTGTTCTGGAATTCCCATTCTTTGCAATGGTATCCATAATTTGTTATGATCCACACAGTTGAATGCCTTTGCATAGTCAATGAAACACAAGTAAACATCTTTCTGGTATTCTCTGCTTTCAGCCAGGATCCCCATCTGACATCAGCAATGATATCCCTCATTCTACGTTCTCTTCTGAATCTGGCTTGAATTTCTGGCAGTTGTCTGTTGATGT
Source organism: Trichechus manatus latirostris (assembly GCF_000243295.1). Classification (NCBI taxonomy): domain Eukaryota; kingdom Metazoa; phylum Chordata; class Mammalia; order Sirenia; family Trichechidae; genus Trichechus; species Trichechus manatus. The sequence continues at coordinate 8,984,257 of NW_004444042.1, forward strand.
ACTACTGCAACAGCTTTTGAATTATCTTCACCAAAATTTTACTTGCATGTGATATTAATGATATTAGTCAATAATTTCCACATTTGGTTGGATCACCTTTCTTTGGAATAGGCATAAATATGGATCTCTTCCAGTCGTTTGATCAGGTAGCTGTCTTCCAAATGTCTTGGCATAGATGAGGGAGCACTTACAGCGCTGCATCCATTTGTTGAAACATCTCAATTGGTATTCCATCAGTTCCTGGAGCCTTGTTTTTTGCCAATGTCTTCAGTGCAGACTGGACTTCTTCCTTCAGTACCACTGGTTCTTGATCATATGCTACCTCCTGAAATGACTGAACATCGACCAATTCTTTTTGGTACAGTGACTCTGTGTATTCCTTCCATCTTCTTTTGATGCTTCCTCTGTCATTTAATATTTTCCCCATAGAATCCTTCAATATTGCAATTAGAGGCTTGAATTTTTCTTCAGTTCTTTCAGCATGAGAAGTGTCGAGCATGTTCTTCCCTTTCGGTTTTCTAACTCCAGGTCTCTGTACATGTCATTGTAACAATTTACTTTGTCTTCTCGAGCCACCCTTTGAAATCTTCTGTTCAACTCTTTTACTTCATCATTTCTTCTGTTCGCTTTAGCTACCTGACATTCAAGAGCAAGCTGCAGTCTCTTCTGATATCTATTTTGGCCTTTTCTTTCTCTTCTGTCTTTTTAATGACCTCTTGCTTTCTTCATGTATGATGTCCTTCATGTCATTCCATAACTTGTCTGGTCTTTGGTTATTAGCGTTCAATGTGTCAAATCTATTCTTGAGATGGTCTCTAAATTCAGGTGGGATATACTCAGGGTCATACTTTGGCTCTCATGGACTTGTTCTAATTTTCTAATTGTAGGTATTACTCTCCCCATTATTCAGATGAGTGAACAGAGACTCAGAGATGTTAAGTAACTTGCCCACAGTCACACAGCTGATAAGTGTGTAACAGGACTCAAACGCAGGTCCTTTTGGTATGAAAACCTTCCCTTAACAGTCTTGATTTGGGGCCCCAACATCAGCTCAGTCTCTAACTTGCTGAGTAACCTGGAATAAGTTCTCTTCCCTCTCAGAGTCTCAGTTTCCTTATCTATCTGTGAGACAAGGAGGCTGAATTGAATGACCTCTATGGACTCTTGGGTTTGTGCATTCTCTGGTCTAGGATTTGAGGAGGGACTGTCCTTAGGTTAGGTCTCCCTTGGTTTGCCTGGGGGGACCAAACGATGAGTCCCAGGCATCCCCCACGTTACAAAAAGCTTAGTGCCTACTCCTGCTCTCCAGGGGTAGAGCTGCTGAGCCTTGGAGGAGAAGAAAGGCCTGGTTGTCTCAAGAGTCCTAAGGGGCAGCAAAGAAGGGAAGGGAAGGCTTTCCAGGATGGGAAGTGGGTGACATGGTGGGGGGGAAAGGTAGAGTCTGGAGGCAGGAGGAGTCGAGAGGAATGGCTGTGGGGGAGACAGCCTCCCACACTTCAAGACCATGGGGCCCACAGCCCAGGCTTGGGGACTGCCCATGGTGACCGCTCCCAGCCAGGGACCTGAATGGACACCAGGCAGACAGGTCCCAAGGAGGCCCAGCAGGAAGCCCCTTGACCTCTTGGGCAGTGCTGTCATTACCAGACTTTGGCAGGCAGCTGGCTTTTGTCCAGCCTGGCCCCTGCCTTCCCTGTCCCACACCTGTGGCTGCAGTCATGTCCCTGCCACAGATGCCCCATCCAGTCCACCCTGGACTCTGTGACTGGGGAAAGGGGGTGGCAGTGAGCACATCTGGTGGGACAGGCACTCGCCAAGCTTCCAGCTGTGACTCTGCAGCCTGCGGTGAGTAGGAGCTCATTCTCAGGGGAGTCCTCACATGTCCCCACCCTGGTACCCACCCAGTGGTGGCTGGGAACCCACAGCTCCCTGTGATACCACTCAGGAGAATCTTCTTGGGGACATGCCCAGCAGCCAAGGGTACAGCACAGCCCTGAAAGGGACTGCAGTGTCATCCACAGATCAAGTGGCACAGAATGGCCACAGAAGGTAGTTCTAGGGCCCCTTTGTTCCACTACTTCAAGGCCTGATTGCTGGGAGATTAATGGCAATTTAACTGCATTCACTATCCCAGCTTGAGCCCAGGTCTTGGCAGGCTAGCCTGACCACCTAGATTCCTGCATGGTCCAGCAAGGCCCTAGGCCCTTCTTACCATGCATTCTTACCATTCTATCCCACAGAGACAGGCTCAGAGTGAGAAAGAGCAAGCCTCTGTGTGCTTCGGTGCCCAGGTGTATGCAAAGGCAGAGTGATGGGTGGGCAGCGTGGGTGTGGGTGTAAGAGAGTGCTGAAGGGACAGGTATGTGCACGGAAGTGAATTTCAGGCTTGCAAATCCCCTTGGTCCCGGAAGTCAGTTTTACAAATAGCAGCACACGCCTCTTCCAGGCAACTAAAACTCAACCAGGGGAAAAGAGTGTGGGTGTCGTTTGCAGTGACCTCTTCAGGAGCCGCTGAGCCAGGTTCAAACAAAAGGTTTGCATTTCCTGGCTCTTGAGGCCTCTGCATGTTGGCCAAGCCAGGTGGGGCCCCACCTTTCAAAACTGTCCAGTGTATCGTCCCCAGGATCTGGGCTCTGCGACCTTCAAGTGGAGCCTCCAGCTGCTTCCCGCACTGCAGCGACCCGGGGGCCAGGGGTAGAGTGACATGGAGGGTTAATAGGGACTCACATAGTTTGTTTTGCTCTTGGCCTGAGCTTTGTAAACAGAAATCTAAATGACAAAAGGCCAATGTGTCACCCTGATGTGGCTGATGGCTCCAGCTGGGCCCCAAGGCAGTAGCCAGAGGAGAGCAGTGCAAGGGCAGGGCCCTATTTAGGGTGTGGCTCACCTGCCCCCAGGCCCTCGACAACAGCTGGCTGTGACAAAGGCCAAGCAGCTGCTCTGGAGACTCAGAGACCCCTGGCCAAGGAGCATGGTGGTCAGAGCACTGGACCGGGAGTCAGACAGCCTGGGGTTGGGTTCTTGCTGCCCCCCATGCTCCCCCTCAGCTGTGTGAGTCTCAACAGTATCAGCCATACAATGGGGTAACTACCCCTCTCCTGCCTCCCCCCTGGCTGACTCGTCCTGGATTCCCAGGGGCCAGCATCCTGCTTGGCAAAGAGGGTACTCCCTACCATACAGGTGTCACCACTCTACAGGTGGACGCCAGGACACCTGGACCCCTCTGGTTCCTGCATTTTGAGTGGTGTTAGGACACAGCTGGGGCTGACACCTCCATCTATGTTCCAGAGAGCAAGAGGACACCCCGCACTATGAATGTCCTGTGGTAGTTACCGGTACACAGTCTGGTGTAGGGCTGCATTGGGTGACCATCGGCAAGTCGCTGAATTGCCCCCATGCCTCAGTTTCCTCATCTGTAAAATGGGTATCTTAATAATACTTATGACATAGGGCTGTGGTGAGGTTTAATGGAGACAACCCATTCGAATGTTCAACACAGTGCCAGGAACACACCACAAGCCCTCAGTAATATTAGCTGTCGTCACTGTTCTTACTACTGCCACTACTACAGAGCCTTGACTCACAGGGACCTGAGTCAAGGTTCCATCCGGAATGCCATGTTGCTCTCTTGGAGGGAGGGAAGAGGCAGAGCTCTGGCTGTCAGGGCAGAGCACGTGGGACTCACCGTGGCATTGACAGTGAGCTGGTAGGCCTGCGTGGTCTCGTAGTCCAGCTCGTGAATCACGGTGACGATGCCTCGGGCACTGTCGATGGCAAAGAATTGGGAGGGGGGCTGGAAAGAGTAGAGGACGCTGCCGCCCGCACCCAGGTCAGGATCTGTGGCGTTTACAATGAAGATAGGCGTCCCCACCGGTGTGTTCTGGGGGGAGAGAAAAGCAAATAGAAGGGTGAGTGGGCACTTGGAGCAGCTGCATTCATCACTGACTATTCCCCCAAAGCCTATTAACCACGTCCCTCCAGCCAACCAGACCTGGGGCTTTGTCATTTTTATTCTAAGAGGGTTTGGAGGAATTTAAAATGCAGTATCTATTTTTTTTTTTTTTTCCTCTCTTTTTGATGGCCTCCTGGTGGCTATAACAGCGCCAGTTCCAATGATGAGCAGTTCATCCTGGAGTTCTGGATGAGGGGCCTCTCCGTCCCCAAACCCCTATTTCTTGGCACTTTCGCTTCCTCTGTCGAGTGCCCCTTGGCTGCCCAAGCCTCAGCCCGGGCTGCTCTACATTGCAACTGGGAGGCTGTGTGCTGGAGAGGTTTCAAGGGCAGGGCCAGGGAGGCGAGTGCTACGCTATCTGGCAGGGCGCAGTGGGGGCTTTGCCTCGCATCACAGAGGTTATTTGGCTTGCCCTGGGAAGGGGCATCCGCGTGCCATGCCCAAGCCATTGCAGCTTGTTACCAGAGGGCCCACAGCACCCCCTCAAGTGTCCCCACCTCCTGGGAACCTTCCATGATTCCCTCTGCTGTCCTGTGTAACAGATCTTGCACCTTTCTGATCTGGGGTCTCTGGTTAAAGGCAGCTAACTCATGGAGGCCTTCCAGCCCCCTAAGGCAGGTAATCCCCCCGTCACTGCCCTCCCCACCGCACTTTAGATGCACGGTCCCACAGCACCCTAGACCTCTTCTCACCCACATTTCTCCTAGAATTCCATGCACAGTGCCTATTTTCCCTCATAGCATATGGGCTCCTCGGAGGCCATGGACTCTATCTGCCTTGCCCAGCACAATGTCTGGCACACGGTAAGAGATTGATAAATACCCTTTGTGAGTAAAGGAATGAATTCCAAAGCAAAGCACATAGCACATCAATTCTAAGTATCGGTCTGCATCCTGTCTGATTGCAAGATTTCATCTCTGCGGGCCCACTACAACCAGTACAACCAGTTGCCATTTTGACTCCAACTCATGGTGACCCCAACTCGTGGTGACCCCATGGGTATCAGAGTAGAACTGTTCTCCATAGGGTCAATGGCTGATTTTCAGAAGTAGATCACCAGGCCTTTCTTCCAAGGCGCCTCTGGGTGGACTTGAACGTCTAACCTTTCAGTTAGCAGCAGAGCATGCTAACAGTTTGCATTACTCAGGGACTCCAGTACCCACCAAAGTGCCTGGCATGTAAGCTGTGCCTGGTAAACGCTGCGTGAGTGACTCAATTTACTCATAATTTAGTTAGGAAGCTCTGGACATCTTTGAGGTTCAGTCAATCGAATGAGGTTATTCACAGAGAGAAAAAGTAGAAACACTCACTGTTCCCACTGATTGATTCATTGCTGTATGCTAGGTACTGTGTGAGAGGCTGCCTCTGTCAACTCTGTAACAAGGAGCTTTCTGCGTGATAGCTCTTGTACACTTCAGAAGCTGAGCTCAGAGAGGTTAAGTAATTCGCCCAAAGTCATACAGCTGGGCAGGACTTGAATTCAGATTTAGCTAATTCTAAGCCCATGAGTTTAACCCCTATACTAAACATTTGTCTAAAACACTGATAGCTGTTCCCTGGCAGTGCAGTGGTTAAAGTGCTTGCCTGCTTAACTGAAAGACTGGTGGTTCGAACTCACCAGTTGCTCCACAGGAGAAAGACGTTGGCAGTCTGCTTCCGTAAAGATTACAGCCTTGGGAACTCTATGGGGCAGTTCTACTCCGTCCCATAGGGTCACTATGAGTCAGAATCAACTCAACGGCAATGGCTTTTGGTTTTCCCATATGATATGACGTTAGCTTCCAGCATGGATGGCCCCTACTAGTCAGGAGTGTGCGACTGGCTTAGAAGTTCCCTGAGAGCAGAGATGGTATGCCCGATTCTCTATGTTCTCTCTATAGTGAGACAATGACCGGGTCCATTCTGACACCTACAGGGCTCCAATCAAGGTGGGCATTCACATCACTGCACCCCCTCTGTGCTGTTCCCCACGACCTGGGCCCTGCACCACTCCCCCAAGCAGCTGCTTTGTTTGGGGACCAGCCTTGGATATCTGCTTGTGGCAAGTGTGTTCTTTACAAGGCTCCTAGTTGGACTGGCCAACGCCTCCTTAGAGCAGTGTCCAGAATCACTATTGCTTCTTTCTCAGTCTGCTGATTCTCTGCCACTGTCAGGCAAGAGTCAGACTGAATGGACAAGCTCATAACCAGCCCTGGGGGCAGGCAGCCGAGTGGAGGCCCCTCTCATTCAGACCATCTATGACCCATTGCACAGAACACAGGCCCCTCATGGTCTGGCCATGACCCCCTCTTCACACGTTATGCCCAGGCAGTTTGGAGCTACTTGTACTTCTCTAACCCAGCAGGCTCCTTCATACCTCTGGGACTCTGAACATGCTTTTCCTTTGCTAGGTCTGCCTTCCCCATCTCAGCTGCTTGGAAAACAAATGCTCTCTCTTATCTCTAAAAGAGAATCAAGTCTGCAAGGAGGCAGAGCAGTTAAGTACTAGAGTTTCAGGCATGGACAGAGCTCTGTTGGAATCCTGGCCTTGCTGTGTGTCTTTGGGCAAGTTACTCAATCTCTGAGCCACTGAGCCTTCTCTAATAATATCTCACTGGGTTGGTATGAAGAGTAAATGAGCTCATGGGTGTAAACTACTGTTATGGATTGAATTGTGTTCCCCAAAAATACAAGTTGTAATTCCTAACCTCTATTCTGTGATTATAATCCCATTTGGGAATGGGTTGTCTTTGTTATGCTAATTAGACAGCATTAGTGTAAGGTGTTATCTTGAGTCAATCTTTTTCAAGATATAAAAGAGATTAAAACAAGCAAGCAAGAGGAGATGGGGGAAGAGAGATACTAAGTCACATGAAGATTGTCCAGGAGCAGAAGCTCAGAAGAGGCAAGAATGTAGAGCTAGCACCCTGAATTTGGACTTCTAGCCTCCTAAACTGTGAGAAAATAAATTTCTGTTTGTTAAAGCCATCCACTTGTGGTATTTCTGCTATAGTAGCACTAGATAACTAAGACAGAATCCAGTACCAAAAAGTGGGGGTGCTGCTGTAACAGATACCTAAAATGTGGAAGTGGTTTTGGAACTGGGTAATGGGTGGAGGCTGGAAGAGTTTTAAGGTACCTAATAGTAAAAGCCTAGATTGCCTTGAAGGACTGTTGGTAGAATTATGGACGTCAAAGGCAATTCTGGGGAGGGCTCAGAAGGAAGTGAGGAGAGCTATAGAGAAAGTCTCTATCGTCTTAGAGATTACATATGATGCCAGCAACAGAATGTTGCGAGAAATGTGGACGTTAAATGTGTTTCTGGTGAGGCTTTAAAATGATGAACATGTTATTGGACAACGGAAGAAGGCTGATGCTTTTTATGCAATGGCAAAGAACTTGTGTGAATTATGTTCCAATGTCTGGTGGAACGCAGAACTTGCATATTTAGCTGAGGAGATTTCTAAGCAAAATCTTAAAGGTGCCACATGGTTCCTCCTTGCTGCTTATAGTAAAATGTTAGAGGAAAGAGATGGATTGTAATCTTTACGGAGCAGACTGCCACGTCTTTCTCCTGTGGAGTGACGGGTGAGCTCGAACCACCAGTCTTTCAGTTAAGCAGCCAAGCACTTTAACCACTGCACTGCCAGGGAACAGCTATCAATGTTTTAGACAAATGTTTAGTATAGGGCTTAAACTCATGGGCTTAGAATTAGTTAAATCTGAATTCAAGTCCTGCCCAGCTGTATGACTTTGGGCAAATTACTTAACCTCTCTGAGCTCAGCTTCTGAAGTGTACAAGAGCTATCACACAGAAAGTTCCTGTTACAGAGTTGACAGAGGCAGCCTATGCAAAATGAAAACAAAATTTAACTATCAGGAAAATTCTGTTGAACAAACTAAGGACATATGTCCTAGAATTTTCACAAAGGAAACGACTACACAATCTTTTGTTAAAGAGATTAAGCCTGTGACTGATGGACCTAACCAACTACCACAGCAGAAAATCCATCAGCTTAGACTGAAGGGGACAGAGAAATAACAAAAGGAATGAACGCTGTCTGTCCCTTGGAATTCTACAGGCAGAAAACAGGCCAAAGGAGCTACATCTGTTGTCCTCTAAGAAAAGAAAAAGACCATCCCTGGAGCAGCTCAGAGATCAGCAGAATTGTTCGAAGGAACACAGGAAGCAGGACCTTCTCAGTTTCAAAGGGTGGGGCCACAGTCTTCTGGATCTCAAAGGGCAGGTCCATAGCCTCCTAGATTTCAAACAATTGGATCTTCGCCAACTTGATTCAGGAGTATGGGGCTGCTGTTAAGGTGTGCCGGAGGATGGGGCTGCTGCCTAAAGCTGAGAGGACGGGGCTGCCATCCCCAAGGGGGGAAGAACAGGGCATGCTGGGGACAAGAGGGCGGGGTCACCACTCAGATGGACTAGGAAAATGGGGCTGCCTAAAGCTGAAGGAGCAGAGTTGCCATCCCAGAGGGCTGGAAGATGGAGCTGAAGCCCAGGGCTGAGGGTCCTCCACCCAGAATCCAGAGGGCATGGCCAACACAGAGTCTGGAGAGCAGGGCCATTGCGTAGATGGTCTTAGAGAACAAAGGATTATTTTCAAGTCTTGAGAGCCAATGTAAATTGTTTTGCTAGGTTTTGGACTTGCTTGGTGCCTGTTATTCCTTCTTTCCCTCTAATTTCTCCCATTTGTAATGGAAATGTCTACCTTGTGCCTGTTCCACCACAGTACTTTGGAAACAGATAACTTGTAGTCTAGATTTCACACATTCACAGATGAAGAGGAATTTTGCCCCAGGATGGACTACAGCTGAACTCTCACCCATATTTGATTTTAGATGCTTCGGAAGATGAGATTTTGGACTTGGAGTTGATTTAACACTTTTGGGACGATGTGATGGGGTGAATGTGTTTTGCATGTGGCAAGGACATGAATTTTGGGGGCAAAATGGTGTAATGTTATGGATTGAATTGTGTCCCCCCCAAAATATGTGTTGTATCTATCTTAACCTCTGTGCCTGTCGTTATAATCCCATTTGGGAATGGGTTGTCTTTGTTATGTTAATTAGGCAGCATTAGTGTAGAGTGTATCTTAAATCTATCTCTTTTGAGATATAAAAGAGATTAAACAAGGAAGCAAGATAGGTAGAGATGCAGGAAGAGAGATACCAAGCCACATGTAGATTGTCCAGGAGCAGAAGCTCAGAAGAGACAAGGACCTTTCTCCAGAGTCGACAGAGAGAGAAAGCCTTGTCCTAGAGCCAGCACCCTGAATTTGGACTTCTAGCCTCCTAAACTGTTGAGAAAATAAATTTCTGTTTGTTAAAGCCACCTACTTGTGGTATTTCTGTTATAGCAGCACTAGATAACTAAGGCAACTGTCAGCACATAGTAAGTGCGTAGAAGATGGCAGCCGTGATTTTGATTTCTGACTCTTCTAGAGGAATGCTGACAAGAATACTTACAAGGGAAGGGCAAAGAGCAGTCAAGGAGCACCATGAATATTAACAGTCTGTCTGTCCCTACCCCATAGATCCATTGGGAACCCTGCTCTGCCCTCCTCACTACCCCTCCAACCTCAATGGACTGAATTTCCCAGAATCCCTCTCGGGCTGGCTTCCAGCTGAATTCTGCCAATAGGAGGCACTGGTAGGAGCTCGGAGGGCAGGAGGAGAAAGAGTTTGGGGTATTATTTCCCTACTCCCTCCAGCTCAGGCCAGCAGCTCCTCTCCTTGGCCCCAGCTTTCATTGGGCTCCAGTAACAGTAACAGTAAGGTCCCTGGGTGCTGCAAATGGTTTGCACTCAGCTAACAACCAGAAGGTTGGTGGTTAGAACCCACCCAGCAGTGTCACAGAAGAAAGGCCTGGTGATCTACTTTTGTTAAGATTACAGCCCAGAAAATCCTATGGAGCTCAGTTCTACTCTGTAACACATAGGGTCTCCATGAGTCAGAATCAACTCAATGGCAATGGGTTTGGTTTTTTTATTTTTTTAAACAGTAACATTATTTCCCTTCATGCCCCCTCAGCCCTAAGGGTAGGAAGAGCTTCCCACTGTTGCTAGTCTCTGGGTGCCTCAACATCATTTATTTTCCCCCTTGCCCTTCTTATCCCCTCTGTAAGCTGTCCTCTCCCTGAAATGCCTTTACTGGAACTATCTAAGATGCACAGTTTCCTGCCAGGACTGATATGGGTACCTTGCTAATATCTACCTACCTCAGTTCACCATGTACAAAGCCTGGGGGACTGAACCACCCAGCGCTGGGCTCAGTGAGGCCAGCCCCTGCCCTGACACGCCCTCCATGTTGGCACTGGGCTTGAGGAGATCTTTAGGAGGTTCTCATTTCCCTCCCTCACCCTCTCTCGTTCCCTAGATCCAACATGTGCACCACACACGAGTACCAGAGCCAAGCCCTGAATCCTGAACAAAGCGTTCCACCAGGGCCTATGGGTCCTGCTGTGAGAAGGGACGGATCAGCTCCGTGCAGCAGCCCCCTGTGTGGTGGCCTGACAGCACAGCCCCCATGGAGCCATCGCCAGGAGGATAGGGCCTGCTGCTGCGAGAATGTCAGCTCTCCAGCTCCGTGCCTCGGGGAGGCGAGGCCATTTCCCCCATCCACTCCCCGTGGTCCAGGGTGAAGGCTCTCTGAGCGTCTGATTAGAGGATTTAAGAGCCAGATCCAAGAAAAGAAGACAGTGGAAAGGGGGAAAGAGGTGATGGTCCCATGCCTGACCTTCTTAAATTATGTTTCATGGCCTGCAGTGAAAACCCATTTAATTTCTGCATAACTTAGAGTTTTAAATGGGCCTGGCAAAGAGCCATTCATATTCTTAGAAGGGACAAGCCATTGGAAGGAAAAGAATGCTGACTTCCTGCTTTTCAAGTCCTGGGCGCCATGCTCAATCAGGAAGAGGAGGAAGGCACTCATCAGTACATATACAGGGAGCTTCTCCGAGCACCCAGCTGCTGTTCCATGGAAATGCGCGAGTGTGCACACAGGTCTGCAGCATGGACACAAGGAGATGTCTTCCACAGTGCCGGGTGTGTCTGGGTTTCCAAGTATACTACAGGCATAAAGCCTCGTAGCTCAGAGCACAAGCTCTCAGTCAGACTCCCTAAGTTTGAATCCTGGTCTTTCCCTTTATTGGCTGGGAGACCTCAGAAAGAGGCTGCTTAACTTCTTTTGGCCTCAGTTCCCTCATCTGTAAAATGGAACTATTAACAGTACCTACTTCCTAGGGTGGCTGTGAGAATTACATGAAATAAGGTGCAAAGGAAATAAAAAATAAAAGTCTTTCTTGGGATTGAATTGTGTCCCCCAAAATATGTCCTGAAATCCTAACCCCTGTACCTGTAAATACATTCCTGTTTGGAAATAGGAGTTTTCTTTTGTTATGTTAATGAGGGCATACCAGAGTAGGGTGGGTTCTAAACCTTATCACTTCTCAGTTATAAAGAGTGCAGAACAGACACAGCGACACACACAGAGCGAAGAGGAAGACAGAAGACGGAGACAGATGCATCTATAAGCCCAGGAACACCAAGGATTACTGGCAGCTACTAGAAGCTACATTAGAAAAGGAAGGACCTTCCCCAACCATGCCCTGAATTTGGACTTGTAGCCTCCTGAACTGTGAGAAAATAAGTTTCTGTTCTTTAAGGTCACCCACTTGTGGTATTTCTTTTTCAGCAGTACTAAATAACTAAGACAAGCTTCTTGCTGGGCCTGCCTGGCATGGAAATATTGAGCAACAGTCAAGAAATGGTAGTTGCAATTATTATTATAGTAAATAAAATATCACAGGCAGGATGGGATGAGCCCCTCATTTTAAAGGGGGACATTAGAAATAGCATAAAAACCCAATGAGTCTCTTACTCATGAAGTGGGACAAATGAGCATTTTCAGATCCAGAAAGAGAACACCTCTATTGGTTCATGGCTGCCCCTGACAGGGTCAGGAAACCCTCCACAGTAGGTGTGGACAGCCTGTGAGAGGAGGCGTGAGTCTAAGGCAGGGGTGAGAGGGGTACCTGAAGGCAAAGGAAGACCCTAAACAAGGACAGTCCTGACTATATAGGACTCTGGGAAGGCTTGAGTGCAGGAGCTGAAAGGAATCTTGGGGATTATCCAGTCCAACTTCCCCATTTATAGATGGGAAAAATGGGAAAAGACTGTCATGACTGGAAATCTGATGCCTTGACTCATACATAGTGTTCTTTCCACCTCACCCAAAGAATGTCAATTACTGCCTCTCCACCCACCCTCCACTCCCTTCTAAGAAAAAGTGCTCTTTGTCCCCACAGCTCTGCTCAAGGGAATGGATCTACGCAGCCATGTTTGTGCCAAGTGACTTCAGACTCAGGCCATATCTGATTGGTCCAGGTGTAACCACCTGACCCAAATGGACCGATTAGATGGAATCTTGGAAATTGAATCAGTTTCCTGTGGGGAGCTGAGCAGAGATCCTTGCTATCGGGTCAGGGCTGGAGTGGGCACTATGATAGGCCGAAAGCCGCAGTTAGAGGGTAGCAGAGAAGTCATGGGCAGGCAGAGGAAGCCCACCTGCAGTGAGGGCAATGGAGCACAGAGAGGGAGAAAATGGAGACAAGGGGTTTTGCGAGCCTCCTCAGCCCTGGTTTTCACATGCCCTGTCTGGAGTCATTTCCTGTCCTTGGCTGTGGTGCTTTCGATATCTGGGCCGTCCTTCCTGTGGGCACCGCCTTTGCTCACACCAGCCTCATGGTTCCCAGCTCTATCTGTCACCCCCTGAATCTTCTTAGCCACGGGCAAGGCCTCCTGGCTCCTGGGGCACTGCCCCAGGCTCACCCAGACCTTCTCCTGCTGGGATTCTGTCCCTTTAACGGCCACGGCTGGGCCACAGAAAGCAAAGCTCCTGGCCACTGCGCCTAGACTACTAATGAGGGCACATGACTGCCGCATGGCTGGGAGGTAATAATGGGGAGAAGAATAAAGCAGCCCTGATGAATGCCGGCTCCATCTTCTTTTTAAGTATCCCCAGACACCTCTTTAACATGCAAATCCACTTAGGCAATGATCAGCATGCACAGAAATGGAGGGGGGGGGGTGGCAGGGTGGACAGGGGACAGCTGGATCATGGACTTCACACCATTAGCCAGGACAGGCCTGGAGGAGGATGCCCAGCAAAGCCAGGCTCTGCCCGCCTGGGAACAAAGAGACCAGGGAGAAGATTCCCTTCTGATGTCCAGAGCTGGGGTTTGTGGGACTATAGAACCATGGGCAGGATGGGCCTGGGCTGTGGAGGGAGGGCCCAAAGGCCATTTCATCTGGGGACAGGCCTGCTCCATTCTAGGGCAACTTCTCCCCACACAATCATTGTGGAAACTGGTGCTCGGTCTACCTTCTTGCTGGAAGGGAGCTGCTGTGGTGTTTGGAGGAATGAGATCAGAAAGGCTCCATGGACCTCCGGAGGCAGCCTCTTGGCCCACTTCTCTGCCCCAACCCTGCTTCCAGTGCCCCTTCCTCAGGGCACCCATCTGCCAGTCGTACCTACTCCCTCACTGCTCCTGGGTCATTTCAAGGGAAATCTCCCAAAACGCACTGCCCATGCAGCAGCATCCTCTTCAAAATCCTCAAATTTGCAGGTTGTCCCTCTCAGCGAGCCGCGTGTCATGCAGGCCACAGGCAGGGCAGGCCCCTGCCTCCTTCAAATCCCCATTTAAGCTCCACATCACTTCTTATGGACCTGCTGTAAACGGGCCACCCTGTGCCATTCAGAGACAAATCAATCTTTTTGCTACTCCCGGGGTGACAAGGGAATAGACTCCAAGAAAGTTCTGCCGTACAAAGGATCTTATTCATTAATAACGATGATAAATAGCTCACTTCTTACATGCAGTGTGAGTTACATTACACTCCGGGCTTCCCTGGAGTGGCTCGGGGTGCTCACTGGAACGGGGTGGAAGTGTGAGTGCAGCGAGGGAGAAAGAGGTTCAGGCAGAGGGAGAGGCGGTGGGGAGGGAGGAGAGAACAGAGATGGAGAACGTGGTAAAAAGAAAGGGGAAGAGGAGACAGTGGGGAGGGCAGAAGGGAAGACCACGGGGGGATAAAGAAAAATAGGACAGGAGCAATGACAGGGGGAGGCCTGGAGAACAAAGGGAAAGTGGGAATGAGGGAAAGAGGGTCTGTGAGAGAAGAAAGAGGGAAGGAAAGTTGGGAGAAAGAAACGAACTGAAAGGGGGAAAAGGGACAATGTAGAGCAAACCAAAAACCAAACCAAACCCATTGCCGTCGAGTCGATTCCAACTCATAGCGACCCTATAGGACAGAGAACTGCCCCATAGAGTTTCTAAGGCATGCCTGGTGGATCCAAACTGCCAAACTTTTGGCTAGCAGCTATAGTACTTAACCACTATGCCACCAGGATTTCCATGTAGAGCAAAAGTTGTGCTCAGAGGGGGAAAAAATACAAACATGTGAAGCAGCAAGAGAAAGGAAGGTAGGAGAAGAGAGAAGGAAAAACAAAAGCACTCCTACCCTCTCATCTTCAGTGTCCCCTCCCCAATTATATTTCTTCTGTATCTCTGACCAAATGTCAACAAAAAACCCTACCATTTCCACTGTAGTGTGCCATCTCTAAAGGCATTATTAATATTTATGGAATGCTTGCTAGATGCTGCTATAGTCTTTAATATCTTATTATAAAGCCTGTTATAAAATGCACTGGTAATAAATTCCTGACAGATGGAGCTCTGGCAAGGTGCAGGCGCCTCCATGGATCAGAGCTGGGAACAGACCCTTCTGGAACACACTAGCACTGCTCAGAGGCTAGGAGTAGAAGGGAGGTGGTGGAAAGGAGTGGAGGCGGTGAGGGTATAGAATCAGAATTACCACGGATTCAACTCACCACGCATCAGGCCCAGGAATTGGCATTTTTATACATCTTATCTCACTACCTCCTTTTCACAGATGGAGGAAATGGGGGCTCAGAGAAATGACTTGTCTGAGGTCACACAGCTTATAAGTGGTAGAATCAGAATTCAAGTCCAGCACATCTGTCTGTGTCCAAACCTCAGGGCCCCAGATATGAGAGTGGAGGTGGGCTAATGGGCCCTGCTCAATGGGGCTCCCGCAGTTGAGGGTGGCTTGGGCTGATTCATTTACCTCCCTCCATGGAAGGGGCCGGGGGATGCCGGTGGGAGCCAAAGAGGCGTGCTTTCAGTTATCTAGACTGGAGAAGAGATGGATGATAAGGAGGTGAGGCCCATAAAGAACTTCAGAAGAGAGTATCTTAACATGTTCGCATTTTCATTGGGAAAAAGGAAACAGAGTCCCGCTATAACAAGAATGAAATTTGGAAGTAAAGACCTTTCTGAACAAACAGCTCCTGGAGCAAAGGGAAGGCCATGTCTTAGTTTCTGTTGAATGTTAAAGCTGACACCTCTTCACTGGTTACTTTG
Organism: Trichechus manatus latirostris; assembly: GCF_000243295.1. Lineage (NCBI taxonomy): Eukaryota > Metazoa > Chordata > Mammalia > Sirenia > Trichechidae > Trichechus > Trichechus manatus. The sequence goes on from NW_004444042.1 coordinate 8,999,637, forward strand.
GAGGCAGAACCTCTTGGGGAGGTTTGGGAAGGTGTCATTTCCAAATACAAAGTTTTGGAGGTTTTGTGGCAGTCCAGCTCATGGGGAGGGTGAAAGAGGAGAAATTGGGGGCAGGTATGGGAGCTATGGGCTGTTTTTCCCCTCAAATAGGGAAGGAGGCATCTCTGGGCACCATCTGAGAGCAGGGTCCAAAGAGAGAAACGGAGCAAGGAGGAGAACCCAGGAGAGGCAAGCGTCCACCAGGTCCTGATGGATGTCTCTGGTGGCCCCACCTGGGCACCCTCATGTGCACACCTGCGTGTGCGCACACACACACGTGCTCCAGGACCAGCACCTCTCTGCAGAGGAGTCAGGGAGAGATATGTCAAGGCTTCTGTCTCTCAACCAGTGTCTACTCTCTTGGAGATGTGCACTACAGTCTAACAGGTGCGGACCAGGGCAGGCCACCACGGGGAGATGCCAGCTCTGTGGGCAGAAGGAGCCCCAACAGCTGGGCTTTAAATCACACACACCCTGACATGGCTCCAGGACTTTTCCATGGGGCTGGTCTACCCTCCCAGCTCTTCCCCATCTCTCCGGAAGCCGGCTCAGACTTCTTGCATCTGAGTCCTTTCTCCTTCCCAGTCTCCAGCTGTGCACCGGCTATGCTGAATCCAAGCAAGACATTCATCAAAGTGCTTACATAATGCCACTCCGACTTCCCGGTTTCTGCTAGTGTCCCAACCTACAGGGGCAATCTTGGACTTCCCCCATCTCTTAATTCCCACTCTTCATTAGTCACCATGGCCTGCCAGTTCTTCCTTCAGCATTCCAAATCCTTCTCTTTTTTTGTTTCACATTTTTAAGTGTACATTCACAGTGTTGTGTAACCATCACCACTATTTTCAGAACTTTTTTTTTTTAACATCTCAAGCAGAAACCCTATACCATTAAACAATAACTTCCCATTCCCCAACCCCTAACCCCTGGCAAGCTCTATTCTACTTTCTGTCTCTACGAAGTTGCCTACTTTAGATATCTCATGTAAGTGCAGTCATACAATATTTGGTGTTTTGTGTCTGGCTTCTTTCACTCGGCATAATGTTTTTAAGGTTCATCCATGTAGCAGCATATATCAGTACTTCATTCTTTTTTACGGCCGAGTAATATTCCACTGTATAGATCTACCACATTTTGTTTATCCACCAGTTGATGGACACTGGGTTGTTTCCACCTTTTGGCTATTGTCAATAATGTTGCAATAAACACTGGTGAACAAATATCTGAGTCTCTGATTGCAAGTCTCTTTTGGGTTTCTTTTTTGTTTATCATGGTTACCTCTTGAGTCCTAGTGCTATGGCACATATAAGACGATCAATAAATGCTTTAAAAGAATTGGGGCTTCCCAGGAAACATGGCAGATTGAACACATCTGTTTATTTCTATTTTTGTTCCAGTTCTCACTAAAATGATAATGCTGTTGCAATGTGCTGTCGAGTCAATTCCAACTCATAGCGACCCTATATGACAGAGTAGAACTGCCCCAAAGAGCTTCCTAGGCTGTAATCTTTACAGCAGCAGATTGCCAGGTCTTTATTTCCACGGAGTGGCTGGTCGGTTCAAACAGCCGACCATTTGGTTAGCAGCTGAGTGCTTAACCATTGTGCCACCTGTTAACCCACTGCCATCAAATTGATTCCGGCTCATAGAGACCCTATAGACAGAGTAGAACGTCCCCAGGGTTTCCAAGGAGTAACTGGTGGATTCGAACTGCTGACCTTTTCGTTAGCAACCGAGCTCTTAACCACTGTGCCACCAAGGTTCCACTGTGTCACCAGGGTTCCTTAATATGGTAATAAGAGAATTAAAGATTCATAAATCCCCAAGGGCAAAAAGACAGAGTAGACTACAGCAGGTGAGTGATGGCAACAAAATTCTGGCAACAGATGGACTGTCTTAGGAGACAGGTGAAAGCTAGAGTTGCAGTCTCCGAACTCTGGATAAGCTCAGGAGTTGGAGACACCAGATAATGCTGAATGCTAGAGTAGGGCTGGAAATAGGAAGACTGGCTGAAAATACTTAAAAATAGCATTTAAACTCCCAAGTACTTGACCCCACTCTTGCAGAAGGCAGGAGGTTTACTTTCTGGAGGGGCTGAGCAAGTCAGGCTCTGGACTCAGGGCTCGTAGCTAGGTGAGGCTGAAAACAGGAAGGTCAAGTGCAAATCTACTGAACGATAATGAAACCTCCACTCCCACCCTCATCAGACCTCTTCAGCCACTCAGCCTCCAGAGCACACTAAGTGCCGGACAGGAGATAGAAAAGCTGGCCCAAGAGAAAACACAAATACCAAAACGTTGAGGTTGCTTCAAAGAAACAGCCAGGTCCTCATCTAATCACCCTATAATGAAGCCCACCAGTTAACAAGCAGCTCCCCAGCTTGCCCTTCCCCAAACACACTCAGTGAGCTTCCAGACAGCTAAATGTGGCCTTGCTCTTAAATATAAACAGACAACCAAGGATCACTAGACATTTGAGAGGAGCCTCTCATGTAAAAGACAGAGGAGAAAAGGTAGTGAAAAGAAACAGTAACCAAAATAAACTAAACCCATTGCCGTAGAGTAGATTCTGACTCATAGCGACCCTATACGACAGAGTAGAACTGCAGCTGGGGTTTCCAAGGAGTGGCTGGTAGATTCAAACTGCCAACTTTTGGTTAGCAGCCGAGCTCTTAACCACTAAGCCAGCAGAACAGTAAGTATCTTTAATATCCTTAGAGAGATAAGATAAGACACAGCATCCTTGAAACAAGAACATTCCAAGGAGAGGCAACAGCTATTAGAAATAAAACTTTAAAAGAAGAGTTGGAAGATAAAGTCAAATAAGTTTCCCCAAAAGTGGAACGAAAACTCAAATAGACGGAAAATGGGAGAGATAAGTAAGAAAATTAGAGGAGCAGTCCGGAAGTTTCAACATCCAACTAACAGGAAATCCAGAGAGAGAAAAAACAGAGTAAATGAAAAGAAGGAAATTATTCAAGAAATAACAATAAGAATAAATCTCCCAGATTTGAAGGGCATATTTCCAGATTGAAAGAGATCACCGTTTTCAGAAAAAAAGACCCACGCCAAGGCATGAAACCATTAAATTTCAAAACACTGAATGTTAAAAAAAATCCTAGAGACTTTCTAAGAGAAAACAAAAGGCGACGTACAAAGGATCAGGAATCAGAATGGCATCAAAGTTCTCAATAAAGGAGTTCTAGACAAAGGAGAAAAGCTTTCATATTATAAGGAAAACTATTTCCATTCTAGAATTCTATACCCAGTCAAACTATCAACAAATATGAGTGTAAAATAAAAACATTTTTCAAAGCAAAAAACAAACAAGAAAACTCGCCCACAAACCCTTTTAGAAAACTACTGAAGAATGTACCCAACCAAAATGAGGGTGTAAACCAAGAAAGAAGAAAATTTAAGACTCATGAAACAGGGGATACAATACAGGACAGAGATGAAGAAACTCCCAGGGCGACTCCCCCTCCCCACATCAGGCCTCTTTAGCCATTTGACTTGCAGAACAGCAAGCAAGTCAGAGCAAAGCTGGTCCAGATTAAAGCAGAATGTTGCCAAGAAAAATATACACCAAATAAAAAAAATCAATTACTTTTAATATACTGAGAGTAGGTGTTCAATTATGTCAGAGTGTTTAGGGATGAATAAATGATAGGTTCACAGAACACTAAGCAAACAAACAAAAAGAGGTAATTATCAGCTCTAGGGAAAACAAAAGAGGAAATATAATTATACCTACTTCTTGCTTATCGATTATCTTGTTATCTGACATTTCACATTTATGACGATAGGAAAAAAGTCTACTATTTTGTGCACTAATGATGTACATATGGCAGTAATGAGAACTGAGGTGCGAGGCCAGAGTAATGCTGGCTGTGATCATTAAGGTTATGTGTCAGCTTAGCTGGGCCATGATTCTCAGTGGTTTGGCAGTTATGTAATGAAACAATTTGGCAGTTAATGTAATGAAGTAATTTGGTAGTTCTGCAATGATGTAATTTGGCTGTTATCTAATGATGCAGTCATCCTCTATTTTGTGATCTGATGTGGTCATTCTCCATTTTTCCATAACGACCTGGTCTTTGGAACCTAACCATGTTGGTAAGTGTTGAGTGGATGTATAGTATACTATGTGGTTCAACAAGGAGCCCTGATGGTGCAGTGGTTAAGCACTGGACTGCTAACCAAAGGTCGAGGTTCAAACTCAACAGCCACTCCATGGGAAAAAGATGTGGCAGTCTGCTTCCGTAAAGATTATAGCCTTGGAAACCCTATGGGGCAGTTCTACTATGTCTGTGGGGTCGCTGTGAGTCGGAGTCGATTTGACGGCAATGGGTTTGGTTTTTTTTGGTTTATGTGGTTCAGCTGTGAATAACATTTATATAACTATAATACCATTTAGACTAAATACTGTTTTAGCTAGAAGAAAGGACATAATTATGTTGGGAGGATGAGTAGGGAACATTAAGAGTAGGGTGTGTGTGTATAGCAAAAATGAGGTAGGGAGTAATAGAAAAGAGTGAAATTCTCATTTTCCTTACTTAGAAGTCAATAGACAGTGTCTAAAACTGAAAACTTTATAAGCATGTGATTCAGAAAAAGAAGGTAAATACCAGAAATGGAATGAGGTTGTCTCAGGGTAGGAATCAGTAGTGGGAAGGGATGAGCTGGGCGGTTTTTAATTATAAGCCTAGCTGTACTATTTGATTTTTAAACTCTGTACATAAATTCGGTTGATAAAAATCAGTATATATTAAAAAATTTGAATCTCCCAATGCCTGCCCACTGCAGTGGCCTCTCCTCTCTCAGCCCCTGTAATTGATCTTGGAAAGTCATCGCCCTAAAGCACTGCTTTTTCTTCCTCAAACACTCTCAGGAGTTTCTTTACTTTTTTCTTTTTACCTCCAAGGCAAAATCCTCCAGATTTTTAATGTCATCATAGTCTGATCAAGCCTTCCCGGGACCCTCAGCTGCAGCCAGACTGCACCAGCCTCCAAACCGTCGTCCCGTCTCTAGGCCTTTGCTCATGGTGCTTGTTTCTTTTCCACCCGTATTCCTTCCGATATTTCCCCTGGAGAGCAGATCTCACCAGTCACTGTGTGGGGACAGACGCTCCTTCCCTTCCTGGAGGAGGCGGTTGGTTCCACCTGGGTTTCCAGACACACATGCCCAGGCTCGGGTTGAGACATTCTCCAGCCTACACACAACACACACACACACCACACACATCACACACACACTCACACACAGACACACACTCATGCACACACACACCCCACTCACACTCACGTAACACATACACTCACATACCACACAGACTCACAAACACACACACACACGTTCGGTGTGCAGGACTGTTTGGAAGCTCATCAGGGAGGCATCTGGGGCCTCTTTTCCTTCTTAGAAGCTTAGCTTTCAAAGCCAGGTATGATACCCAAGTGTGAGATGGCCCTGGCTCCTTCTTAACCAGAGATGAAAGAGCCCCAAGGCAATTTTCCTCACCCCCTCATTGCAGACCCCCCCACCCCAGACCAGTGACCTTCCTATAGAATGAATACCAACAGAGTTTGGAAATGTGCCCCAGCACCACCTCCCATTGGCATCCACATTCCAGAGCCGTCCATGTACCCGCCTTCCTCCAGGCACTCTCGACCCCTCTCACATGCTGACCCACAGGTGCTGAGGGTGGGGGGAGCTGCCATCAGTCAGTGGCAACACAAAGTTTCATGTATCATAAACAGTGAAAGGCTGGTGGACTCCCCCAGCAGCTGACTGAAGGCCGTGTGGGAAGACAGACGGGGACAGGAAGGGCCGTGATGGCAGTTCAGCCCAGTGCCCATGATAGCCAGCCCCCAGCCCCGACAACAAGTTGCTTTCAATACAAGGCAACACTACCACTCTGACACCCCCAAGTCTGGGCCTCCACTTTCATCTCTAAGGAATGGGAGGAGTAACTGAGAGTGGATGGAGGAGTTGGGGAATCCAATCCTCAGCTGTCCAAAGTCTTCCCTACCTCTGATCACTCACTGCAAGCTCCTTCCTGAAGACCATCCATCCCTCCACTCAGCCCCACGTGAGAGATTAGTCTGATAGGCTGCTGAGAGCCTCCGCCCATCCCTCCTCCCAGTAAGGACTGGGAAACCAACACTGGAGACCAGGAAGGATCCACTGGGTGAAGGTTACCCTTGACTGGAAAAAAAAAGAAAAAGCTTCCCAAGGCCCTGGGTCACATTTTGGTTCTCCCATAACAATCTGCATGACTTTTTTCTTTCTTTATTGCTACAGGGCATCAACTCAAACATCTGCTACCTCCGTCTCCCCTCTCATGAGTAGGTATAGCACTCCATGCAATGCCTTCTGCTTAGGGCTGGGGTGGAGATCAGGTAGAAAAGCACTTTGAAAAATCAAAGGCCAGAACTATACTCTTCACAACTATCTGCAGAGAGCTGGAACATTCCACGAGAAAAATCCAGGGAAAGGGATGGTACAACGTATAGAAGAGCCTTCTTTAAAAAGTCACCCTGACCCTGGGTCAGCTAGACCCTATCCCTGAGCCCAGGGCTGTGGCGGGCTAAGTCCAGGACAGAAGCAGGGTTCTGCTGAGGCATAAGTTGGCCTTGAGACCTGGTAGATTCTGGAAAGTGGTGACTGATAGATGCATGGAGTTTCCTGGTTTTTTGTTTTGTTTTTATTTTTAAATAAGAAAATAATTTCTATGGGCCTAAGGTAAAAAGCTCAGCTGCTGACCAAAAGGTTAGCAGTTCGAAGCCACCAGCCACTCCTTGGAAACCCTATGGGGCAGTTCTACTCTGTCCTAGGGTCTCTAGGAGTCGGAATAAACTCTACAGCAACAGGTGTGGTTTTTGTCAAAGACGTTCTATGTATCAGGGCCTGTTTTAAGCACTTTACATGCATTATCTTTTAAAATCTTCATGGCAGCCTGTGAAGTAGACACTATTCCTATTCTCATTTTCCAGATGAGAAAACTGGAGAACAGAGAGGCTAAGTAAGCTGCTCAAGGCCTTGTGGTGAAAAGCAGGTGCTCTGGGATTCACACCCAGACAGGCTGCTCCAGAGCCTAAGCTCTTAACACCATGCTATACTAGTCCTGGAAACCCTGGTGCACAGTGGTTAAGAGCTACAGCTGCTAACCAAAAGGTCAGCAGTTTGAATCCACCAGGTGCTCCCTGGAAACCTTATGGGGCAATAGTTCTACTCTGTCCTATAGGTTCGCTATGAATCAGAATCGACTCATGGGCAATGAGTTTGGTTTTTGGTTTTGGATCCTAGTCTCAGAGTCCCTGAGTGGTGCAAATGGTTAATGTGCTCAGCTGCTAACCAAAAGGCTGGAGGTTCTAGTCAACCCAGGAGCACCTTGGAAGAAAGGCCTGGTGATCTACTTCTGAAAAATCAGCCATTGAAAACCCTCTGGAGCACAGTTCTACTCTGACACACATGGGGTCGCACTAGAGAGACAGAAAGAGAGATACTATTTTCAGTTATGGGTGAATAAAGTTTAAAAGGCCCAGGGGGCAGAGGGATCGCCAAGATGACCCTGAGAAATTGAGATTCTTGTCATTCTGAAGTGATGATATTTAAAGGAGTTACTATTGAATGACTGAAGTCAACCAGAAAGTCCAGGTTCAGAAGGTGACAGGTGTCAGTAGTCACCAAGAAGATGCTGGAAGTGGAGGAGTCAATTATCAGGTGCTGTCAAGTCCATTTGTCCCTCCATTCATCCATCCGTCCGTCCATCCATCCATCCATCCACCCATCCCACACACATTTATGGAGCAAGACAGCACAAGGCCATGCTCACACCCCTTATGTTTCCAACAGAAAAATGGTTAGGAGTCATTGCAAGTGGTTATTTATGGGGAGGAAAACAGACACAATAAAGGGAGGTTTTGAGGAAGTGATGGTGTCAGGGACTTTGCAGTTTGAGTCTCAGCTCTCCCTTTATTTGCTATGTGACTTTAGGGAAGTTAGGCAGCCCCTCTGAGCCTCAGTTTCTTTATCAGTTAGATGAGCATAATATAATTTGTCTCATGGGGTTATTGTGAGGCTTATAGGAGATAAAGCATGCAAAGTGCTTAGTGCAAACTAGGTGCTCAATAAACCTTAAGTGCTATCATAATGTTACGACTACCTTGCGTGGTGGGTGTAAGGGTTAAGGGTGGAAACGTGCATAGACAAACATCTTTACACTATAAAGTGCTTTGCAAACGTTACTGATGGCGGGGTGCAGGTCTAGAAGGAGAGGGGATGGTTCTGAAGGCTAAGGTCCCTGCCTGCCTCTCAGCAGAGATGAAAGCCCCAAATGAAAGGCCTGGGGGAGCCCTCGCTGTGGCATGCAGCCCCCCCGCCAAAGAGGCCCACTCCGGGTGTGCAGCGCCTCCAACGCTGCCCTCAGCTCTCTGTGCGCAAACCCATCGCTCACAAATGGGGTTCCATCTCCCAGCCCCAAACTCATTCCCCTGCATGATGATGAATCACGCAAAACAAAATGAATATGCAAATCTCCTTGGGGCACGCCTTACATCTATGGGAAGCTGCAGCTGATAAATTGATTCTGAGTAAGAAGACAGCTCAAGAAATGCAACTTCTCCTGCTCCCCTCCCCACCCCCCTCGGGCTCCTCCCACCTCAGGTGCCCCTTGTCCACAGCCACACTGTCCATTCTGAAGGGGTGGATGAAGGCGGCCGGAGTGGCCTGGCCGGATGTGAGGAGTGGTGTTTAGGCCTGGTGCCGTTTTTGCCTCTCCAGTGTGTGGCTACTGCTGCCGACCCTTCAGGCGGAGTGACATGATAAGTGGGACCTGTCACTTGATGCCTGGGGGCTTAAGGGCGGACAGAGCTGGAGGAGGCTTCACACCAGCTGCACAGGATATAAGGGTTGGTGAGGGCTGGGAGAGAGGGGACTTGGTGGGCACAGGACCCAGGCAGGGAGAGGCCAGTGGCAGGAGTTCTATGGGCCCTGGGGTCTTGGGAAAACAGATCAAGCTTCAGGAGGTGGAAAGAGACTGGAATTAGCATAGCTAAAAAGGACTTTAGAAATTGCCTAGTCCAAAGGTTTGCTTCCCTGGCTGCACATTAGAATCACCTGGAGAGCTTTTTTTTTTTAATTGTACTTCACAGGAAGGCTTACAGAACAAATAGTTTCTCATGAAACAGTAGTACACATATTGTTTTAGGACATTGGTTAACAACCCCACAACATGTCAACCCTCTAACTTCTCAAACTTTTTTTTTTTTTTTTTGGTGAAAATACACATAGCCAAAGTGGAGAGCTTTTTAAAAAATATCAGAAATGGATTCAATGGGTCTGGGGGTGGGATCCAACTCTCCGTGTTTTTTAAATTCCCGAAGGAAGTCTCCTGTACAGGCATGTTGAGAAGCACTGTCCTAGCCCAGTCACCCTGTTTTGTGGATGGGAAAGCTGAGACTGGAGAGGGGAGGGGACTGGACCAAGGCCACACAGATGAACCGTGATGGTCGAGTTCAGGGCTGCAGACTCCCACCTCAGTGCTGACTCCCTGACCTCCTCCCACCTTTTCCTAACAAGGATGGAATGTGGCTCCCCAAACCCATGTCATCCTTATCCTCTGGGGAGCAGCATGGGGTGGTGGAAGCAGCACCAGGCTGAGGGTCAGGAGATCTAGAGTCAAATGTGGCCTCTGTGAGACCCTGGACACAAACCTTTTTGGCCTTCATGTCCTTGTCTGTCAAATGAAGGTACTGAACCACATTATCTGAACATTCCCTTCCTGTTCTCTAAGGTATGATTGTAAGTCCTTCCTGAAATCTAATCCAAGGCTCTCTTGCTGCAAAGCCAGCCCCTTTGCTCCGGAACTGTCTTCGGACGATATAAAGGTAGCATGTTCTGAAGTGAAAATTGATAAAGACATTTCTCTCTCCCTTTCCTTTCTTTCAGAGTCTTGTTCTCAGATGAGATATGTGACACTTTTAGGAGGACAAAACATAGGCAAAATGCCCCACTGCTGGCCGCAGGTGCTCGCTCAGCACCAGGAATGCCGAGCGCAGCCCCTGGGTGTGAGGAATCAGCTGCGGAAGGGCATTCAGTGGAGAGCAAAGGGCACAATGGACCAGGATGCCAGAGGTCTTACACCCCTGTGGCTCTGTCTCACCAGCTCCCAAATGGATAACCATTCCAGAAAGGACAGGTTGATACCAAGACATCAATGCAACAACCCCAGATGCCTGTCCTGTGCCCCTCTCCCACTGCTGTGTGACTGTGGGCAACTTGCTTAAGCTCTTTGAGTCTCAGTTTTCTCAGCTGTAAAGCGGGGATGAATACATCTATTTCTGGATTTGTGGGTTCTGGATAAAATAATGATTAGGAAACATTTAGGCCCGTGCCCGTCGCATAGTAATAGTGGTAGCAGCTGCCATCACTGCTGTAAACTTCATCATCACCAAATGACAGCAGCTGCATATTCTCCTGCTTGGGAGGCAGCAGAGAACCACCCACCCAGGGAATGTACCTTAGGGAGGTGGAGGGTGTCCTGCTATGTTGTCCTTAGGGGTCATGGGAGTTCCAAAGCCTCAGTCAGGGACCGTGTGCCTGTTCCTGCTGCTCTGGGGAAGTGGGAGCCCCTCTGCAGGCTCCCCTATAGAGCAGAAGGGCTGTAGGAGAAACAGGATGGAATCGGAGGGGTCTTGGGAGACATTAATATACTATGTCTGGTGACCAAGGCCCACCGGCTCCACCACTGGCTCAAGGACAGCTAGAAGTCCAGCACACAAGGACCAGGAGAAGACCACCAAACTGACTCCAAGAAGAGACAGACACCCAGAACCCCAGATACACCCTGCTCCAAGGCAGTCCTAGGACAGCCATGACCTCATCTGTTAAGAACACACTTGACCAAGAAACAAATCAGCTCCCTTTCCCTAACAAAACCCAGAGAAGGTGCCTCCACATACCTCCTGGGTGGTTCAAGTTGATCTACGTCCCAGCTGGGTCAGGAAGTTCCCAGGGTCTCTCCAACTTCCTCCAGTAATTAAGAATGCAAGAGACCAGTTCTACGAGAAACAGACTCCTTCCCAGTCATCCTCCTCCTCCTGACCCCAGGGTGCCCAGCGAAGGGCTTGGCAGCTCCTAGGGCGCACTGGCCTTCCCCCAGGAAGTGGGAGAGACCATCAGTAGGAATTGCAAATGACTTTCATTAAGTGGGGTGCTAATACGATGAATTACAAATGAAACCCAGATGAAGAGGGCCCTGGCAGCCTTACCTCCGTTTGATATTAATTGGGCGACACTTTGTTTTAATGGTACATTAATTAATGCAGAATTTCGACGGAAGTCCGCGTGACACTCACATTAATACAAATGAATTCATTACCGTCGGTGTTATTACAAGAAATGACAAATAAATCTGTAACAGTGGGACCCTTCAAATAATAATCACGAATCATTAGGTTTGCTGCTCATTTGTACTGTAGCTTGCAAATATGTGTATACTTTGCTGCTGCGAGGGTGGCTTTGCCTTTTGGTTGGGGGAGGGAGCCAGTGGGGGCAGGCTTTGTGGCAGTGGAGGGGGAAGCCTCTTCCAAATGTTTGTGCGTATGCTTTTCCTCCACTCTTTCTCCGTTTGCTCACCAGAACCCTCTCTTAGGCTTAGCGACCCCTCAACCAGGAGTGTGATTGGGGTGGCCCCCCAAAATCCATCACACCTAGTATATGCTCTCTTGCCTGAAGATGGGGATGTGGGTGATGGAACAACAGCAGTGGGGCCCTGGTGCTGGAGCATGGCTTGAAGAAGGTTGAAGGGGTGTGGTTACGGTAGATATTTGTTTTCAAGAGGTTGCCCACAGTTCAGTAACCTGTGGCCTACGAATCAGTTCTGACTCATGGAGACCTCATGTGTGTCGGAGTAGAACTGTTCTCTATAGAGTTCTCAGTGGCTGAATTTTCACAAGTAGGTCACCAGATCTTTCTTCTGAGGTGCCTCTGGATGGATTCAAACCTCCAACCTTTCAGTTAGTAGCCAAGCATGTTAACCATTTGTACCACCCAGGGACTCTTGCCCACAGTCAGACTGGTCTTAACGTTTCACTGCAAACTTCAGAAAGGCTTGGGGAGAGAACTCACATATGTCCAGTGACCAGTACTGTGCTAGGAGTAGTATATACTTTCTCCTCTTGGGTCCTCACAACAGTCCATGAGGTTTTCTCCCCATTGTAAAGATGAAGAATGAACCAATCAGTCTTAGAAGAAATACAACTAGAATGCGTCTTAGAAGCGAGGATGGCTTTGGACATGTCCTCAGGAAAGACCAACTGCTAGAAAAGGACATTATGATCGGTAAAGTAGAGGGTCAGTGAAAATGAGGGAAACCCTCAAAGAAATGGATTGACAACAGCCACAACAATGGACTCAAATATACCAATGATCACGAGGCTGGCACAGGACAGGTCACGTTTTGTTCTGTTATACATAAGGTCGCCATGAGTCAGAGCCAACTCGATGGCAACAAACCACAACTAAGATGAGCAAACAGGCTCAGAGTGGTCAAGGGGTGTATTCACAGCTAGTAAGAGGAGGCACCCAGCACGGGACTCAACTCTGCTTATCCCAGAACGTGTGCTCCCAACACACCAGGGAGCAGCTCACATCTGGTTTAGTATCCTGGTGGATGCAAGGGGATAGCTGGGATAAAGCTGGCAGGTTGGTCTCAAGGGCAAGACTCTCCCAAGGGCAAGAAAGGGACCACCAACAAGCGACATCTACAACTCTCATCCTGGTGGTCTCTCATACCCTCCCAAGTTGCTCTGAAGTTGTGGTCCTGACTATTTTTACTTCCATGGGGCAATAGGTAAGGTCACAAGAAGCCATACTGGAGGAGTAGCAGAAGACTGACCTGAATGACTTAGGTGGGTTTTACAGTAGATCTGCAAATGGTTAGCAAGCAGGCTGCCTCTCCTTAATTCCACGCTCAGGGCAGACAGCTCCAAATGATCATAGCACTCCTTCGCCAGACTCAGCCTCAGGATTCTCAACCCAGCACTGTAGGCAGCTTCTATCAATGGAATGTTAGGCTATTTGCTATCACTGTTTTAGAGTATCTTTCCCTGAAGGTCTTTAAAATCAGAGCCAATCTCCTTTGATGGGAGGTCTCAAAGCAGCCTAGCTTAGTGGCCAAGAGACCGTTAAATGACCTCTCTGGGGTCCCTCCAACCTCGGGAGTCTGGAATTCTACAAATCAGTTGTTTCCTCTCCTCCTACATGAATCAATCAGCCAGTCTTCTACTTACAACAGCTTTCTGACCTTTGACTGACAGGTGAAGGCAACATGGAAGCCAAATCCAGTTTTCACCCTTGAGTCTCTGTAGGCTCCTGCCCAGTGGCCCTGCCCTCTGCTCTGGCCCGAGAAGCCCTCGCTCACTGAGGTTAATGCCATTTGGCTGTCAGGTCTGTTTCAGAGGTTAGGTCCTGCCTGAGTAGCAGTGGGTCATAGCCCACGGCTGGGTGTCTGGGGGGCTCCAGCTCTCTCTCCTGCTTGCATTCTCCTCCATTCACACTGGTACTGAATGAACCAATTAATCATCTAAGATTGTTAACTGTAGTAATTACGCTCGCTCTCGCAACTTGTGGAACAATTATTTACTGTCTCTGCCTCCCGAGCTATCAATTATGGCGATTGCAGGCAGGCTGTCACTTCTCTCTAGCCAAGATGGAGGAGGCCAAGCCAGGCTCAGAGCTGGTTTCTCAAGGAGAACTCTCAGGGGGCTTTGACTGAGCCCAGGTGAAATCCAGCAGATATGGCAGAGGCAGCGGCCTCTTCATGGGGGGAGCAGCAGGCTTTGCAATCTAATAAGGGGAGCTCAACTCTGATCTTAACTGATGTCTTATATAGAAGTTGTTCTCTCAAAAGATGAGATGACAACCACTAAGTACTACCCTGGGGATTGTACTCCTTCCTTTTTCCGTGTGTCTCTGTGAGTGAGTGCACAGCGCCCTCTTTGGCCAGGCTTTGGATAACACTGCCAGAGATCTACAAATAGGCTAGACACGTGTATCAGATTAAAATTTCCTCCTGGATCCCCAAGCCAGGGCTCTATATTTCATCTTCCCAGCCACACCCCAATGCCTGCCCTAGACTTTGCTCCCTCTATTTCCCAGCACCCCCTTCTTGGAGGAGAGCTAGTGCTTCTGGCCAAGATCTTTGCAGAATGAAGGAAGACAGGATGGAGAAGACACATTCAGGGGGAAGAAGCTGTCAGGCTCCGTCCATCCCACCTGGGCCTTGAGCTACTCCTGTCCTCTGGGACCACTGGACTTTGGCTCACAAATCCACAGGCCAGCTCTGCCTACCACTCCCACATAAGACACACTCTCCCCTCTCTGCCCTCCAACCCCCTGCCCACCCCCTCCACCCCGCCACTGCCAGGATGACAGTGTGTGATGTGAGGCGTGTGTGTGGCAGTCGGGTAAACATGGGTTTATGCAGGCAAGCAGCAGGCTCCAGCAGGCTTTGGCTCCCATCCCCTGGGCTCCCTCCTCCACCCCCAGCCCTCCCGCTGCCCCCAGCACTCCCTTCCTAACGTCAGGGCAAAAAGCACTTACAGCCCACTGCTGAGCCCAAATCTATTACGGTGCAGGGAAATGCACTCCGTCACCACGCAGCTGACAGGCTCGTGTGGGCTGGAGGAGCAGCAGCCGGCCCCCGACAGGCCCCATCCCGTGAGCCCTCTCCCTGGCTTTTGTCGGCAGGGGCCAGGCAGGGTGAGTGACTCCTTCATCCTGGCCATAGCAGCTGAGGAGCTCCCAGCGTCCAGGGAGGTCCCCTCTGGGTTCCAGCAAGCAACTGCCCACTTGATACTTCCATATGAATGTCCAAAAGACACTTCTGACTCAAGTCATCCAAGAACAAACCCTACATCTCCCCTGGCAACTGTGAGACTGGCTCTATGCATGGCAACATATTCCCTCTACAGCCAGTTAACCAACCAAAAATCAGTTGCCGATGATAGAATTCCAACTCATGGCGACCCCATGTGTATCAGAACAGAACTGTGCTCCATAGAATTTTCAATGGCTGATTTTTCAGAAGTAGGTCACCAGGTCTTTCTTCCAAGTGCCTCTGGATGCACGCTAACAGTTTGCACCAGCTAGGGACTTGCAGGCAATTACTAAGCCAAAAACCAGAGTACTCCCTGCAAGTCCAGTCCATTTCCTCTCCCAAATATCAGTCTGCTCCTCTCCCTCCCCAGCCCACGCCCACCTCTGGCCTGGACCACGGCAGCAGCTTCCTAACTGGGCTCCCACATCCCCTCCAGCTCCCTACAGTGTGGACGCCACTGACAGCTAGTATGAACTCTTTGAAACACACATCTGATTGTGTAGCTGCAACTCTGCCCCCTGTTCCCAATCACCCTCCATTGGCTTCCTGCTGACTTTAAGATAAATGTAAGAGGTTCCTCCTGTGGCCTTGCATGGCCTGGCCCTATCCAGTTCTCCAGTTCCCCTCCACTTCACTCAGCACTGTTACTTCCTTGTTACTTCCTCAAATGGGCCAAGTGTCTTTCTGCCTCCGAGCCTTTGCCTGTGCTGTCCATCCCCCAGAATTCTTTCCTCATCTCCACCCCAGTTAATGTCTACTTGACCTTCGCATCTAAACCAAGTGCCATTTCTTCTGGAACTTTCTCTGATTCCCAGTCTGGGTCAGGTCCTTGGCTATATTCACTCAGAGCTCCATGGGCTTTTCCTGGAGGGCTCAGATCTCCCTTTGTAATTATGCAACTCTTTGCCATATGTCTCCTCTGTCTTCCCCACTAGACTGTAAGCCTCATGCAGGTAGGGCCACATCTGGTTCTGCTAACCACTGTGTCCCCAGGGCCCGGTATAGGGCCAGTATGTGGCTGCAATTAATAAATATTTGTTGGGTAAATGACATCCTGGGCACCCCTCTCTTCATCCTCTGCTCATTTTCATATCTAGTGAGGTGATAAGTGATATTAGCTCTGAAGTTTCTGCCTCTCATTCATTCCACAAATACTCAATGAGCACCCACAATGTTCCAGACTCCATGCTAAGCAGTGGAGGTACAATGACAGGTAAAAGGACACCCGGCCGCTGTTCTCCAGGGAAGCCTCACAGCATTGCGGGCAGGTGGACAGGCAATGTGCTCCTCCCCTGTGTCAGTTCTGGCATTGCTTGCCTTGCATTAAAATTCTTAGACAGCCTTGCTCACCACGGCACCCCCAGTACCCATTGTACCCCTTTGCCTAGCACATAGTAGCCCCTCAAAAATATTTTCTGCATGAATAAATGCCTCTGTTCCTTCGACTGTGTCTCCACAAGTTCTAAAGGTATCAGGAGAGACACTTGGGACAGAGGTATAGTTGGCTGAAAAAGAACAAACAAGGGGTGTTGGTGAGAAGGCTGAGACCAATGAAGAAAAGGAGGAGGAGGTGGCTTTGAGACAAGGCAGTGAGAGAGGATACAAGTTGGAGAACTGGGACTTCCCTTCCCTGAATCTGGGCACCTTGGCCACCAGGTTTGAAGAGAATGGAAGTGGTGGTACAAGGAATCCTCAGACAGGCAAGCTGAGACTCCCCCATTATCATAAACTCCAAACCTTCTGCTCTTGAGCTCACACAGGCCTGGTCCTGACACTCCCTTGGGTGGGCATCTATACTACCCCAAATGTCCAGAGTGTTCCTTACTTCTGTGTCCCTCCCCCTTCTGATACTGCCTGTCACTATATGGGGGGTGGTGGCCTCCACAATCACCTTCCCTCTGCCTGGAGTTGCCACCCCCACAGTAGTATGTGCTGCCTTCTCCCTGGTTCTCCACTCATGTATTCTCAGAGAGCCTCTCTGGACCATAATTCCCACTCTAACCCCTTCCTCGGCTTTATTTTTCCTCATGGCCCTGACCACCAACCAACATAGATTTATCTCTTGGTCCTCACGTCTCCCCCACTAGGATGAAAGCTACCAACTGACTTGGTCAGTTGTGTTCAGTTCTGAATCCTCAGTTCTGAGAACATTGCCCAACACACAGGAGGCCCTCAAGAACCATTTCTTGTTATGTATGAATGAATAAATGAACAAGAAGATAGTAAACCAGTTGCCGTCGAGTGGATTCTGACTCATGGCAACCCCATGTGTGTCAGAGTAGAAGTGTACTCCATAGGGTTTTCAACGGCTGATTTTTCAGAAGTAGATCTCTAGGACTTTCTTCCAAGGTACCTTCTGGGTGGACTCGAACCTACAATTTTTCAGTTAGCAGCCAAGCTCACTAACCATTTGTACCACCCAGGGACTAGGTGACATCTAGGCTAAAACAGCAATAACACTCTTTCGGGATAAGAACCAGGTCCCTCTATGGAGAAGAGAGAAATTGTGACCCACCACCCCACCCCAGGAGACCCCCTGGGTGCTTACAGCTGACACTGAGGACAATGTGAGCGAGCTGAAGGTGTGAACCGTCTCGTGGTCGCTTTTAATGAAACACAAAGGTACATAAGTTCCGCCTAATGGGTTTCTCTTTAGGCCCTGACCTCTGTCAGGGACAGCAGCTCCATCATCTCCCGCCCCATTACTCTTCCTTCCCTGCTGCCTGCTGTTTTCTCAGGAGATGAAAATATGGCCTGGGAGCACCCATGCCTGTTCCAGTCCTACCTCTCCTCTCTGCACCCGCTTTCCTCCTTGCAGCAGGAACTAAAGAGATTAAGTGACCAAACGCCAGAGGAGCCTGGGGTAAGAAATGTTGTCTCTTTCAAGCTCTCGCATCTGCTGCTATTGGGCTAATGGCCAAGGCCCGGAAGACCTGTTTAGTGGACATGAGTTTCTCCTTCAACAGTAACTGAGAAAGTGGACGTGGCTCATTCTCTGCCACCGCCGTGACAAAAGACGGGGTAGTCCTGACCCTGGCTCTAGGCTGATTCCAAGCCACACAATGCACCAGTCACAAATGGACACCAGACCTTGGCCACAGGCCGCCCCTGACCCTCTAAACCTAGCCATAAAACAACTCCCAAACTATGAAGAAGCTAGGACATCATTTGGCAGGCCCCTGGCTGGTTGAGGTCCTTGGGTGCTGCGTATAGTTTACGCTCAACTACTAACCTAAAGGAGCCCTGGTGGTGCAGTGGTTAAGCACTTGGCTGCTAACCAAAAGGTCAGTGGTTTGAACCCACCAGCCACTCCGCAGGAGAAAGATGTGGCAGTCTGTTTTTGTAAAGATTACAGCCTTGGAAACCCTATGGGGCAGTTCTACTCTGTCCTATAGGGTTGCTATGAGTTGGAATCGACTCGATGGCAGCGGGTTTGGTTTTGGCTGGCTAAGAAGTCAACTTAAAATGACATGACCCCCTTTGAAAGTAGAGAGAGTTAGAAAAGAAGCACTATCTTCTTCCCCCAGACAGCTGTGGACGACAGGGTCTTGTCTGTGGCACTGGTGGTCTCTACTTCCTGCCTGAATAGGGGAAGGGTATTTAGGGGTGCCGTGCATCACACTGCCTGTGGCCCCCAGGCGTGGTGTGCGTATGTCATTCCTCTCCTTCGTCCCAGTCACTAACCGGTTAACTTCTTTGCTAGCATTTCCACCAGGAAAGCTAGACCACAGAGGAGAGGATGGGGACAGGGGCATGGGGCACAGGCTCTGCTCCCCAGGCCTGATTGCTGTCTAGCCCCCAGCCTGTTCCCATCTCAGAGCCTCCTCCACTCTGCCCTCCCCTCGATGAAGCCAGGGTGATTAGAACCCCTTCTGCTCGGGCTGATTAGGCCTGATTTCACCAGCCTGCTCCCACCTCTGGAACCTTACCCGTTATTAAAGTTGTTTTCCATCCACTCTCTTGGTCCACTGGATGAGGTGAGCTTATTCGATTTGATTTCTCTCCCCACCTCCCTCTTTTTCGCTGCTCTCATCATCCACCCTGCCTGTGTCGGTGGCAGCCGTGCAGACCGGAATTCAGTAAAATTAACTTCTAATCTCAGAGTAAAAATAGCTATAATAAAGCTGGATGAATAATAAAAGCTTCATCTAATGTAACTTTGATTAAAAGCTGAGACCTGCCTCCTTACCCTACCCCATCCCACAAAGACGGGCTGGCCCTTTAAAACAAGAGATGGTTGAATGGATAGAAAATACAACTCAGTTTCACCTCCAATTTGCTTTTTCTCACCTTATTTCTCCTTCTCAGGCTTTGTTTTACAAGTGTGGGGCCCTTTCTGAGAGGCCCAAGGATCACATCTGCTAGTCTTCACTCTGCCCTCCAATACTCAGCAACTTTGGAAGAACCGACTTGCTTTGAAGCAACAGCTTCCAGCAGCCAGGGGGAGCTCTATGCACACCAGCATGGGGGTGGAGTAGGCACTGAGAATAGGATGCTGGGAGTTTCAGCCTCCACTCTGGCCCCTGAGCTTCTGTAGGGCCTGAGAGTAATCACAGTACCCCTCTGGGCTTCTATTTTCCCATCTGTTAACTGGGGAGAACCTTTCTCTTGCCAGACTGACCAGGAGAAGGACAAGGATTTGTGGTGAAATCCAGCTTATTGATTGAAAGAAAAATGGTGGACTTGCTCCCTGTTTCCTCAGCCTTTATAACCGGCATCATCTATGAGGAGCTGAGTGTCTGCACAGTTCACCTAGCATGGTTTCACTCCAGCATCAGCTGTGTATGGACCCTAATAACCATCCACTCAGCCAGATGCCCCTGAGGGCTGGGTCCTGGGGAGGCCATTGCACATGTCTCGTCCTATCAGCTCTTTAGCAGTGAGGGTAAGGAGTGAGGGGAGTTGGCCCCAGGCCCCATCCTCAAGTCTACAATAGCAACGATTCTTCCAGGGCTCTCCAGACAATGGAGATACACAGGAGTTTGCGGGGCGGGGGTGCTGGAGGGTGACTAGTTCTGGGTCACCCTGGGCTGCAGATGTGAGCGCCTGTCCCAGGACCAGGGCCCTAAGCCTGCACCTGACTCCCTGTGCACCCTGGGCCGGTGCTTAGCAATCTGGCCTTGGTTCTTCACCTCCTGAATGGGGCACTGGAGGAGCCCTCCATAAGTCTATGCATCCAGGTTATCCTGTCAAGTTCTAACCTGCTTCTCTTGCATTAGAATGACCTAGGTCCCCACACGATGCTGGCCTCGGGGCAGGCACATTTTCACAAGGGTGCAGTCTACACACACACCCAACCTCCTTTTCCAATGAGTCCCCTCGCTCCAAAACCAAGGGGCCACCTAAACCAAGTTCCATTAAAACCCCCAGGCCTGCAGAGGCCCCCCAAAAATCCCCAGAAGGGGGCTCCCTGCTCAGAGCCACTCGCATCCTCCAAGAAGCTGAACTTCTAAGAACCTGCTCTCCCTGTGCTTTTCCCTAGAGGAGGACTGAGGAAAGCTGAAGTGTGGCCTCTTGGAGCCCAGCCCAGCTGCCGGCGGGGCGGTTCAGTGTTGTTCACCATCCCAGCCCTCGCTCACTCGGGCACCAGGCTGTGGAGGCAGGAGTCTGGTGCTTTTCAATTTCACGCCAGGTGTCAATGGCCAGGCCTTGGCTGGCCTTATCTCCTCTGCCTCCTGTCCAGGTGGGTGCCCGCTGAGCTCAGCTTCCCTGCAAAGCACAGAGAACGGCTGCTCCTGGGACAAGATTTGTGGGCGGGGGGCCTTGGAGCACTGACATCCACTGGAAGATGCAGGAGGTGGGGGCCTAATGCCTAAGAATTGCTAAGTGCTTTAAGACCCCAAAGACAGAGGATCAAGGGCTGAAAACCACAGAGCACAGATTAATTATTATTCTTAGAGCTGGAAGATTTTAGAGATTATTACATCTGCTAGCCCATTCTTTCCCATTTTCCAGATGGGAAAACTGACACTCTGGGGAAATGAAATAACTTGCACAAGACCACATGGAGCTGACAGCGCTGGGATTCAACCCCAGGTCATGCAGCCCAGAGCCCTATTGTTAATCCTTGAACTATGGCCCCTATCTCTAAGTAACCTACATCGAAGTTCCCAAGAGGGTCTTAGTATGCTGAGAGACCCCTGGTTATAATGCACTTCCTCCTTCACGTGGGCAAGACACTTCCTCTCAGAGCCTCAGTTTCTTCATCCGGAAAATGCGGAGGGGAGGAGTGGTGACTAAAAAATCCTTATACTCTTTCTTAGATCTAAATAGGGGTTGACAAACTATGGCCTGTGGGCCAAATCCAGCCCACTGCTTGTTTTTCTATGGCCCACCAGATAAGAATGGTTTTTACATTTTTAAACAGTTGAAAAAAAAAAAAGAAGTATATTTTGTGATATGTGAAAATTATATAAAACTCAAATTTCAGTGTCTTCAAATAAAGTTTTATTGGAACACAGCCATGCTCCTTCACTGAAATATTGTCTGCAGTCTAACAGCAAAGCTGCGTAGCTGCAACAGAGACCATGTGGCCTGCAAAGCCAAAAATATTTGCTATCTGGTGCTTTACAGACAATGTTTGCTGACCCCTGAGTGGTTAAAGTGTTCAGCTGCTAACCGAAAGGTCAGCAATTTGAACCCACCAGCTGCTCCGCAGGAGAAAGAGGTGGCAGTCTGCTTCCGTAAAGATTATAGTCTTGGAAACCCTATGGGGCAGTTCTACTCTGCTCTGCAGGGTCGCTATGAGTCAGAATCGACTCAGTGGCAACGGGTTCAACAGGATATAAAAGACTGAGCTGGGTCTGGGCTCCAAATCTCCAAAGTGGCCAGGGGTGAAGCTGGGTGAAGAAGCTCCTCCTAAAAGCTCTCTATTCACAAGTGCACAAACGGGGCACATGAAAATGGTGCGCAAAACCACGTGCACAGTCCCTGTTGCACCCTTCGTGTCTGGGAGTGCCTGCAGCTCTGGGGCCTGCCTCCTGCCTGCTCTCCAGGCCCAAGCCAGGGCACCACCCTGCTTTCCCAAAGTTTCCACTCCTGCCAACTTCCCATAGCTCACAGGTCCACAGGCTCCCTGCCTGGCTGGCCAGGCCTTGAGAGTGCTATCAATAAGCGGGTGGCAATGTGGCTGGCGCGGGGACCCGGGAGGAGAGGAATCAGAGCGGGTAATTGTTGCGTAAAAATGACAGCACAGCGATTTATCCACCCCAAACTGGGCCTTGGCATACCAAGAGGCAGCTGGCGGCTGGGAATCAATACCGCCCCAAGAGGAGGGATTATTAGCGAGAGAAGGGTGTTTGAAAGATCCATAAGAGCTTGATGACTATCCGTTTCCAAGGGGGCCATCAGCTGCATGAGAATTGTGTGCTGAGGAGCAGAGCTCTGGCAGCCTGTGCGAGGGAAGGCAGGGCTTTGCGGCAGAGCTGGGCCTTCTCCTTCTCTGCCTCCTGTGGACCAAGAGATGGAGTTGGGTGGGACCTCCTTGGGAGCAAGGTGGGATCCCAAAGCCAGGCCATGGGGTGAAAACAGTGGGGTACCTGTGGGAAACCCATCCACCTATCCTAAGTGTGTACCTGACCCAGGTGACAGCAAGCAGAAGGCCTTGTCCTAGTCCCAGCACCAGTCTGATCTGCTGTGTCATCCTAGGTGAACCCTTCCAGAGGCACATGGTCCCCAGTGAGGCCCAAGGGATGGGAAGTCACCTGGGAACCTGGGGTTAGCACAGAACTGGGCTGCCGGGAATTCCTGAGCCAGAGCCCTGGTCACCCCCATTTAGAGACGGTAGGAGGAGGAAAGGTTCCTTCTTGAAAGTGTCTCCTTCAGCCCCACCTCAGGGCCTTCCTCTCCTTTCTCTGTCCAAATGGGTTAGGAGAAGGGTAAACCAGGGTGAAGGAGCCCTGGTGGTGCAACAGTTAAGCATTCAGCTGCTAAATGAAAGGCTGGCAGTTCGAACCTACCCAGCGGCTCCTCAGGAGAAAGATGTGGCGAACTGCTCCCGTAAACATTACAGCCTAGAAAACCCTATGGGCAATTCTACTCTGTCACATGGGCTCGCTATGAGTCCAAAATCAACTTGACGATACCCAACAACAACAGCAATAAAACAGGGTAACCCTGCCATCTGATCCCTTGTGGAAATACAGAGGGGATGCTCTTGGGCTAGTGGAGACAATATCAAGTCCTCACCAACAGCACTTGTGTGATTTGTGCAAGGGGAACAAAGCAGTCCCACTGCTCCACCAAGCCCCAGTGGCTGGCAGCAATAAGCCTGGGAGGCTGGGGTGGGCAGAACATTCTGTGACCATGGTCCACCGACTGGCCACGCAGGCGCTGCCCCCAGGACCCTCACTGCTCAGCACCGTGCACTGAATAACACATTCAAGCTGAAATTGCCAAGTGAGATGTGGAGAAACGAGCTGCGTTCTGGTCCAGGGTCAGGGTGATTAAGGGGTGGGCTCCTCAGTGCAGACCCAGCAGTGTCGTGGACTCTGGTCTGCAGGTGGGGCTTGTCCACCTCCAGGCCCACGACCCAGGGCTCTGGAGGAGGGGAGGCAAGAGGAAGATCCTACCACCCTGAACACTTAACATCTGAGATGGCCTGGTGCTCCACAACCTTAAGGAGCAGAAAGTCCTGGCCTGCCCTGGAGTAGAGGTGGGCCCCCTCCCCAGAATCCCAGAGGGTTCTTGTTAAAAGAGAGCTCCCTCCCAGTCCCCTACCAGGATCTAGGTAGCAGAGAGGGTTATGAAGCCACGTGCTCGATGATGGAGCTCCTTAGCAGTTTAACAGGAAGGCAAACCTGTGCCTAAGAAGAGAGAAAAGGGAAGTGGGTGGGGCAAGCAGGAGAGGGAGAAAGAGAGAAAGAAACGAGGGAAAGATACAGAAAAAGGGAAAGAGACCCAGACGGGAAGAGGAGAAGCAAGAGAAAAGAGAGCAAGAAGAGGAAAAAGGAAGAGAAGGGGAGAGGAGAGGCTGGAGAGGGACCTGAGAATGCGGAGTTCTCCAAGTGGGAGAGGCTGGGTTTGTACTGCAGCCATCCGGAAACAGCAGGGACAAACTGGGTTTTGAAATGAGAGATAAAAGGAACTATATCTCCAGTTTTGCATCGTTTAGTTCATCAGGCTTGACATATGTCTAACAAACAAAGCCACAAGCAGGGAAAGAAAGACACTGACGAGAGACAGGCAAAGAGAGAACAAGGGAGCCCAGGAGAGTGGCCCTCCACAGCTCCGCGCTGTGCTGCCACCCCTGATTTTTAAACTGAGGAGTTAATTCCATGTTTCCGTGCATGCAAAGTGCCAGGCTGCAGGAGGGCTTGGCCCTGCCAGCCTGGGCCCGGTCTGGACAGGCAGAGGAGTCGGCCCTGGCCTGGGGGCACAAGACCAGGTGCTCACTCTGGGTTCCTGGCTGGGGTGCCCAGGGGAGAGGACCTTGGGATATGAGAAGGACGGGTCCAGACCTCTGCCCTCTAGGGGGCGCTGTCACCTGCCTGACCCACCTGCTGGCAAGGGAGAAACAGGAATTGGTGAGCCAGGGGTAAGGACACAGCGTAAGGGGTATCACCCACCCATTCTCCTTGGGGGCTCACGTCTACAGGGGGAGTGGGGGCACCGGAAACTCTCTAGGTTACCAGGAGGCTGAACCATTTCCCCAGGATCCAAAGCAAGTGAGGAGAGCAGTTACAGAGCCAGGGCTCTCGCTCTCTGATCCCTACACGAGTCTCCCAAGTTCTGAGTCTGCCTCTGGCCTCAGTTTCCCCATCTGTGCCGTAGAGACAAGAACTCTTGCCCTGTCAGCCTCGCAAGGTTTTTGTGAAGCTTTAGTGAAGTGGGGCATGCCAAAGCACCTGGTACACTTTCAGAACCCAAAAGTGTTCATTTAAAGAAAAGAAAACACAAACGGTTATGACTGACGGCTAACTCCTGGAGTTTATCGCATGCCCTATCCACCGAGAAGGCAGCTCTTGTAGCGGCCTGTCATTTGCCAGGATATATTCACCTTCGTATCAGACAGTCTTGATGCACTTGCCTTGTACTCTGTTTTGCTAAAATCAGATTAATCTGAGGAACAGAAAAAAAAAATATGTTGCACATGGCAGGGGAGTGGGAAGAGAAATGATTTGGGGGGAGGGGCAATGGCTCCTCCAATTATGTGCCCAAGAACAAGTCATTTCTCTTGTCTGGGCCTCAGTTTCCCCAAATGTCAAAGGAGGGAATGGGACCAGATAGGCTGGAAGGGCACCTCCAATTCTGACAATAAGGACTCTGGAATTCTGGGAGGTTGATCTTTTTCCTTGCCTTGCTCTATATAATATTAGCCCTGACTTTGAGCCTCAGTTACTCCCATCTGTAAATGGACCTGGTAATATGGACAATGCTGGCTGCTGGGACACTCAAGAGGGCTTTAAAAAAATTAACCAATACCTTTATTTGGCACCTACTGTGTGCAAGGCTCTCCACCTGAGGGAGTGGGAAAACCATGGATTTGAATCTCAGCTTGGCCCTATATCAGCTGGATGAATGTGAGTAGCTGACTTCACTTGTTCTTGGCCTCAATGTCCTCCTGTAGGATAATAACATTATCATCTCACAAGAGTCCGGAGGAGCAAATGAAGAGATGTTTGAAATCAGTCAACACACACGCACACACAAAAACTGCCGTCAAGTCAATTCCAACTCATGGCAATCCCATGTGCTACAGAGTAGAACTGTGCTCCGTAGGGTTTTCTTGGCTGTAATCTTTTACAGAAGCAGATTGCCAAGAGTTTCTGCCCCAGCACCAACTGGGTGAGTTTGAACTGCCAACCTTTAGGTTAGTAGCTGAGAGCAAACTGCTTGCGCCCACATTAAGACCTGGCCCACAATAAGAGTTCCTCACTGGAGCCCTGGTGGCGCAGTGGGTAAGAGGTCAGCAGTTCGAATCCACCAGCTGCTCCTTGGAAACCCTATGGGGCAGCTCTACTCTGTCCTATAGGGTTGCTATGAGTTGGAATTGACTCTACAGTGGGTTTGGTGTTTTTTTTTTTTTTTTTGGTTTATATGGTAACTGGTCACCATGAGTTGGAATCAACTTGACAGCACCGGGTTTGGTTTTAGTTTTATATGGTCGCCAACACTGTTAACTTTGGGTAAATGACAGGCCGCCCTCAGCTGGATCTTTTCTGGGTTGGGGTAGGCTGGGGAAGGATGGAGAGCCCGATGATGGGATGGTAAGAAGCAGAGATTCCAACGGGCCCAGGAGAAGCTGCACAGTTCACTGATTATCAAGCTCTCTGGGGCATGTAAAGTGAGGAGGGATGGGATGTGGAAATTATCTTGATAACACTCTGTTTTCAAGGAAGAAGCAAAGCTATTACCAGCTGCATTGTCCTCAGCATCAATGACACCAGAGAAAAATCCCTAGTATTAATGTGCTTTCTCGCATCTTGACTTTTTATCGG
>NW_004444042.1:9026093-9144998 GCF_000243295.1 Trichechus manatus latirostris
TACATTCTGCAAGCTAACGAAAATGCAAATGCAATGGCTCCCCCTCCCCAGCGGTTCCATCAGGCCCCTGACGGATCGCGTCCCAGGCTCTCTGCTGTGTTTATTACTACTAACGAGTTTCACGTTATGATTTGGCTTGAAAACATAACCGATGGTTCTGGGAGAAATCCCATTACTTCCACACATTATTCAATTAGAGCACCAAGCTGCTCTTGTGCTTGGGAAGTAAGGGCTGCCAGCCCCAAAAGGTGGCCACTTGCCTCTTCCTCCCACCCAGAGTCTCAGCTGAGGAGACTCTGGCATAGGAACGGGGCACCCAGTGGAAGTTGGAAGGAGGGGATGAAGCATGGGAGGAGTTTGCTGGTCAGTGCCGGCTCCTGCAGCGTTCTGTTAAACGCACGGCGTCAAATGCAACATGGAACCTTCAAGAGCAGTCTGGCAAATAACTACAGAAATTGTGCTGACTCTTGTCTCAGTATTACAGGCCAGACTGTCCTCTGTCCAGGACAACAGAGGCCTCCTGATCCATGAGGAGTATGGCTAAGACTCTTACCACCTTATGTTCAATGTACCCCTCACCCCAATCACCCCACTGTGCTCTAATTGGTCCCTTCCACCACCTGCCCCTCTGGCTCCCTAACCTTTCACCTCATTGTGATACTCTGTCCCAAAGGCCTATCCCCAACAACCCCGTTCAATCAGAGTGGGTGCCCTCTACTCCACTGATCCCTTTTGGGATGGAAAAAAAGGACTATGGATTGATTATGGGTAGTTGATTTCCATTACCCACGCCCTTCAGCTCTGTCCCCCCCAAAACGGAGTGCCCCACGCCACTCCAACTCAAGGTGCACTCCAAAACCTCGCCGCCTTACCCCACTCGCTTCCTGTTTTAATGAATAATTCTCCTTACCCCACTCTCATCATGTTATGACATCACTCCAAAACCTGTAGAGAATCACGATCTGCTGTTGCATTGAGAGCAAACCCCTCTGCCTGCCTTGCAAAGCCATCCCCAGTCTGGCTCCTTCAGTGGCTGTCAACCGGGCCTTCCGTCGGCCCCGATGCCCTCTCTGATGGGGTCACACCAGTCTCCTCCCTCACCAGCCTCAGTCATACCATGCTCATCCCCACCTCTGTTCCTCTGCCCACTTCCTAGAATGTGTCCCTGTCGGCTCCTCGGCACCTATCTAGACCGCATCACACATTCAAGGCCTTCCCTCCACCTGTCCAAGGCAATACCTCTCTGCTCCCACTGACCCTCAAAGACCTCCCCACTCTCTGTCTCCCCAACAGCACCTACAACCTGCACCTTCAGAGGAAACCCTTTCCCCATGTCTCCTTGTCCCCATGAAGTCCTTCTCATTTCTGTTTCTGGTTCTCTCCCCCTTAATGGGAATGGAAGCTCCCTGCAGGCAGAGACTACACCGAGGCCATGGGGAGCAGACCTTCTGCTTACCTCCAACAGCCAGCCGAATGCAGAGCCCAGAGCAGCCAATCACTCAGAGGGCAGTTTCAGAACTTCAGCTGGGAGTGTGAGTCTTTCCCTCAGTGATTTACACGACTATCTGTCTTGGGCTGACAATGTCTGTTTTGTTTACAGGCTCTTCCTTTGCTGTCCAAACTCAATGCCGCATGCAGAGAGCTGCCTGGTCAGCACTTCTGGGTGATAACCAAGTGGAAATGTGATACATCCTGCCTGACATAAATCATCACATCTCCAGGGCACATGGCTGAGGTGTGGGCCCCGGCTGTGCCCTGGCACCATTAGTGAGGCCCTGCCCTGGGTGGTCCCAGCAGGGGGTCAGTCTCCTCCAGCTAACCAGTCCAGAGCAAACCCCACTGGGCACACGGAGGACTCAAAGCCCTGGTAGCCAGGAGGGACAAAGGTCACACCCTACCCCCCTCAGCTCTGCAAAGGGAAAGCCCATGATGATGGGTGTCTCCCCATCAACAAAGCTTTCTCCCTGTTTCTGAAGACTCCTTGAGTGGCCTCAAAACAAGGCCATTTTCCCAGCTACCAAAGCCTTCTATGACGCCACAGAGTGAACTTGAAAATGAGCAAGCTCTTTGTGCCTATGGTTCTGAAGACCCTTCACCACCTGGAACAAGCCCCAGGAAGCAGGCGGGGCCTTGGCCCGCATGAGGGCCTCCGCGCTCACTCTGCCTCGGGCAGGAAGTAGAGATCTGATCGAGAATGCAAGGTGAGGAGGGAAGGAAGACATGGGCCATAATTTATACAGTGTCTTTGGGTTTAACCAGAGGTTACAGGCACCATCCAGCCCCGCCCCTAGCCAGTCTGCCCTTCCTTCAGTTCTACTGCTGTCTTTCTCCTGCTCCATAAACCACCGGCTCCAAGCCATAAAAAGTGCAATGAGCAGTCTGGACGGAAGACATTGGGCATGGAGCAGGCAGTCAGCTACGCTTCCCTGAAGAGCTGCGGAGGACACAGGTTGCAGCAGCCCAGTTTCTCGGCTCAAAGGACCTCTTCCCTCTGCCTGTTTACCAAGCTAGGCGAAGCCTCCAAACAAACTGACCGCCAGGGTCCTAGAGCTTAAAGCAAGAGCAAATCTCACAGACCCCTAAGTCTCACTCCCTGGTCCATACCGGGGAGTGGCAATGTCCATATGTGCCTTACTCTCAATGGCAGAATTCTCACCTCCATGTGGGAGACCCAGGTTCGATTCCCAGCCAATATACCTCATGTGCAGTCACTGTCTGTCAGTGGAGGCTTGCATGTTGCTATGATGCTGAAAAGATTTCAGCGGAGCTTCCAGACTAAGATGGACTAGGGAGAAAGGCCTGGTGATTGACTTCCAAAAACTAGCCAATGAAAACACTATAGATCACAACGGCCTGATCTGCCACTGATGGTGGGGATGGTGCAGGACTGGGCAGCTTTATGTTCTGTTGTGCATGGGGTCACCATGAGTTGGGGCTGACTCAATGGCAGCTGACAACAACCACCCTTGCAATGGAGCCAGTGCTGGCGGAAGTCAGGACAGGGGAAAGAACGTTAAAATGTCACTGGGGTCTAATATCTCAGGTAAGCTGGTCTGAACAATCGTATGTATTTAACTTTTGGTTCTGATGTGGGTGGGCATGGTGGTAAATTTGCAGGGGATGGAGATGGGAGTGCTTATCAAGCTGGCTGGAATCTTCTGAACCCTATTAATAAGAGGTAACTCAAGAAAGTACTGGGCTCGAAGGGTTTTAAATAAAGTTATTTTGTTTCTGTATCAGCAACAAAAGACTGAATTGGGTTAGGGCAGTGGCAAAAGACTGGGTTGGGGGGGTTCTGCGGTGACGAAAAGTTTTACTCTGCAAAGTAATGGTACTT
This sequence comes from Trichechus manatus latirostris, assembly GCF_000243295.1. Taxonomy (NCBI): domain Eukaryota; kingdom Metazoa; phylum Chordata; class Mammalia; order Sirenia; family Trichechidae; genus Trichechus; species Trichechus manatus. Next base: position 9,029,431 of record NW_004444042.1, read on the forward strand.
TAGTGGTTGCTAAGGGCAGCCAGGCCCTTCCAGATGTGAAAGTGGCAGGAAAAATGCAAAAAATCAGGACAAATGTCCCTTGGTCAACTTGAGGGTGCCTGTTCCATGGATGGTGTGTGAGGCAGCGTGACCCTGATTCAGCCTGAGATGATGGACACTCGCCCCCAAATTTTATGGATCTGGGGTGGACTGGAGACGTGCTGGCCACTTGGAAGGAACCAGTGGGATCTGGGGACACTCGTGTATCTGGGGTGGGGACGAGATTGGGCGTCTTGGAGAGGAGGGACGCGGCAGCGCCTCAAGGGACAGCCTGACACACTTAGGAAAGGCACTGGAAAACATTGGGCTGTTTATCATAAAATCAGTAAAGAAAATAGAATGGTTAAAATTCAGACTCTGTCCTGGGAACAAGGCGGGGACAGCAGGAGCCTCAAAGGATATGCTTTCTGAAACCTCAGGAAAAAATAATGCAGGGAAATGGGAAGTGGGACAAGATACGTTTTCTGAAACAGAGAGTTATGGATTTAGACCATTGTGATGATGAGGGGGTGGGGCAGAGAATCTTTGCACCCCACCACCCCAATCCATCCTCTGCAACCACCAGAGGCTCTTCCCCGAAACACAACTCTGATTGCATCCTTTCCTGCCCCAAAGCCCTCCACCAGTCTCCCCTGCTGAGGAGGAGAAAAGTCTAAACCAGTGATCTGGGTATTCTGGGTCCTTTATAATGTGGCTCCAAATAATCTAAGTTTTTTTTGTTTTTGTTTTCTGACATTTTAATTTTTTTTTTTTAAATTGTAGTAACTATATACATAACAAGGTCCGTAGGTGGCACCACCACGAACCGAAAGGTTGAGGGTTCAAACCCACACGGCACCACAGAGAAAAGGCCTGGTAATCTGCTTCCATAAAGATTACAGTTCCATATGGAACTCAATTCTACTCGGTAACACATGAGGTCGCCATGAGTTGGAACCGACTCGACAACAACTTTTTTTTTTTAACATAACAAAACATTTGCAAGTTTAACATTTTTACATGTATAATCCAGTGACATTAATTACGTTCATCACATTGGGTAGCCATCACCACTATGCATTTCAAATTTTCCCATCACCCTTAACAGAAGCTCATGCCCCTTAAACAAGAATTCCCCCTTTCTCCCTCCCTCCTAATAACCACTAATAAACTCTGGTCTCTATACATTTGCCTGTTTCCAGATATTTCATCTAACTGAGATCAGACAACATTTGCCTTTTTGTGACGGACTTATTTCACTCAGCAGAATGTGTTCAAGGTTCATCCATTCCACCTAAGTTTTTCACCTTACGTCCACTGTGTCTGTTCCACCACCCTCTTCTTATTGCTCCCCAAATATACTCTACACTTTCCAGCCTCTGTGCTTTCCTCCTGCAGCTGACCCCCTGCCTGCGTAGCCCCACACCCCATCTCAGCCATTCCCATTTAAAAATAAAAGTTACTGTTGGTAAACTCCGACTCATGGTGACACCATGGTATGTCAGAGTAGAACAAGACTCCACAGTGTTTTCAATGGCTAATTTTTCAGAAGCAGACCACCAGGCCTTTCTTCCGAGGCACCTCTGGGTGGATTTAAACCTCTAATATTTTGGTTAGCAGCCAAGTGCATTAACCATTTGTACCAAGGACCCCCCGTTCCTACTTAGCAGGGTGCAAAGACTGCCTCCCCCACTCAGTGCCTCCAGTCTCTGCAGCCCACAACTGGCATTTGCATTTGTCCTATCCAGCCCACCGTGGCTCACAATCCTGTGGGTTAGACTTGTCTCTCTCTTTAGAATAGAAGTTCCTGGAAGGTAGGGCTGTGTTTCATTTGTGTGTCTTCCCTATCACAGCAGCTAATAAGTATTTGTTGAATTAATTACCCATAAAATTTAAGGTTAAACACAGCCTGGTAGAGCCTAATGGATAGCCCGGAACAAAAAAGGCCCCAGTTGCCTTCTTCTGCCCAAGAGTGAGTTGGGTTAGCTGATTCTTTAAGCTCTAAATTTCTATAATTTTTTTGGATAACAAGAGAGTAGGAGTTTGAATAATAGTTTTTTATTCCCTGAGATATCTCGATTTTGAACAGAAAAGGTTGATACTAAGGCCTTAAATCTGGACACTGTGGTCATTTCAGGGAGTAACGTCTCTTTCCTATGCGCTTATGGGCTGGAGCCCTTAAAGGGCCCCTGATTCTAACTGCAGGGAGGGAGATGGACACAGTAAATGCCCAATAAATATTTGATGAAAACCTCCTCCAGACGAGATTCCAGGACTAACCTGAGCGCTCCCCTTCTTTTGGGTTTCATGTTCCTCTGGTTTATGTGGGAATCACCTCTACAGAAACCAGAACAAGTGGAAATGAGATTTTCACTGAAGGATGACTCTAAGTGAGCTCAGGGAAAGGACCTTCTAATCTTAGGGCAGAGAGAAGGAAACGAGGAGGGAGAGAAGGAAGGGAAGGCAAAGAGGAAAAAGGAGGGGGAGGAGATGGCTTTGCCTGGTCTTTAAAAGTAGGGCTGAGTACAACACGACCAAGGCAAAGGAAGACACTGAGAGGTAAGCAAGAGTAATAGGCAACAACAGTAAACACTATTATGTACACAATCCTGCAACAACAGTAATAGCAGACAATAATTCATGAGTAGATACATAGGCAGATATGTAAGCTGAACAGGTGTGGGATGGTGCATTAGAGGACACCCATGAGCATGCATAGGTTTGGCAGTGGACATTTCTACAAACATATTTTTATAAACTATAAATATATAAAACCAAACCAAACCCGTCACCATCGAGTCAATTCCGACTCATAGCAACTCTGTAGTACAGAGTAAAGCTGCCCTATAGGGTTTCCAAGGAGCTGCTGGTGGATTCGAACTCCTGACCTTTCGGTTAGCAGCCAAACTCTTATACATGTACATAATAGAGCACACAGAGGGCACAGTCATGAAAACTTCTTAGCCATAACCAAACACCTCGTGGGACTGAAGCACTGGACTTGAGGGCTTAGGACCATAGTCTTGGGGGACATCTAGGTCAATTGGCATAACACAGTCTATAAAGTCAATGTTCTACATCCTACTTTGGAGAGTAGTGACTGGGGTCTTAAAAGCTTGCAAGCAGTCATCTAAGATACAACTGTTTGTCTCTTCCCATCTGGACCAAAGGAAAGTGAACAAAATCAAAGACTTAAGGGAGCAATTAGTCCATAGGACTAACGGACCACATGAACCATAGCTTCCACTAGCCTGAGACCAGAAGAACTAGTTGGCTCCTGGCTACCACTACCGACCCCTCTGACCAGGATCACAATAGAAGGTCCTGGACAGGGTGGAAGAAAAACGTAGAACAAAATTCAAATTCAGAAAAAGATCAAATTTACTGGTCTGATAGAGACTGGTGGAACCCCTGAGACCATGGCCCTTAGACACCCTTCAGACTTTGAACTGAACCCACTCCCGGAGATCACCTCTCAGCCAAACGATAGACAGGCCTATAAAGGGAACAATAACGTCTGTGAGGAAGGTACACCTCAGAACAATCAACCAGACTAGACCAAAAGGGTGGCATTTGCCCAAAAGCAAAGTTCAGAAGGCAGGAATGGGGACAAAGCCAGGCTAATGGAAAGAGGTAAGCGAGGGAGGAAGTAGGGAGAGTGGTGACAAAAAAAACAAAACAAAACAAAAAAAAAACTAACCCTAACCTTAACTCTAGATCTACCCCTCACCAGAATCTTAACCTTAACCCTAACCCCTAACCCTGACCCTGACCCTAGATCTAACCCTAACCCAATGCTAACTGTGAATGCTAATTTAGAGCTAACTATAACACCCTAACCCTAAACCTAACCCCTAACTTCTAACCCTAACCCTTACCTTCGGAAACCCTAGGAAAACCCTAGGAAAAGAAAAAAGTAGGACTGTTTTCCAGTCTGCCTGGGATGGTCAAGGTGGGGCTCCTTTCCAAAGGCAAAGATTAGCTATCTTTTCAAAACCCTGTCTGAAGAAGAGTTCATGATTGCCCCAAATTCTTAAGCCGCATGCTGCTGTGCTTAAACCAGGACTTCAAGCTCGGTTTGTGGTTCGTGCATTTCCACCCCAGATATACTAAATCAGAATCTACCGTTTAACAAGATCCTCACGTGATTCTTATGTATATTAAATTTTGAGAACCACTGCTCTACTAGTGGTTTTCAGAAATGGTCCCTAACCAGCAGTATTAGCATTGCCTGGGAACTTGTTAGAAATGCAAATTCTCAGCAGGGGATTTCTGGGATTACACATGGCAGCTGAGAGGTCAACCTGTCCCTCCTCAGGCCAGAGAGAGACTCCCAGCTGGTGGGATTCCTTGGACCTATATTCCCTGTCAACCCAAGAGGACTGCTGGGGTCTAAACCACTGGCCCAGGGCCTCAGTTCTGCAGGGCAAGTCACTATGGATAAGTCCAGATTCTCCAGTCCTTTCACCTGCCTGGACCCATGACCAGTGCCGTCCATCTACAAAGGCAGACAGGAGGAGATATGGAATTTCCAGGGTCCTACGTTCTTGGCCAAAGGCCTGGGGTTATGTCATGCTACATGCAAAGAAGGCCAAATCCCATTAGAGTCCTAGGCCAGGCACTTATTGCTAATAAATCTGATTGTCAGTTCCTTATCCGTAAACCAGAGACAATAATGTCTACCTTGTATCTAACAGGAAATATATGTAAGGTGCCTGGCATAGAGTAGGCATCAATTAATATGAGTTGACATTACTATTATTATCATTATTATTAAAAGGGAGTGAACATCTAGCCACCTAGGTTGGAAGGCACTTAAAATGCACAGTGGCAGCAACAATGGACTCAAGCATACCAAGGATTGTGAAAATGGCGCAGGACCAGGCAATATTTCGTTCTGTTGTACAAGGGGTCTCCCTGAGTCAGAGATGACTCGACAGCAACTAACAACAACAACTAACACCTATTGACCTACAGGGCCCAATTCAAGCCCCACTTTCTCTCATATAGCTTCCCGGCCCATTCCAGCTGCCTCTGGTCTCTCTTCCCTCTCTGCTGAACCTCAACTTGGCCATCAAGCACACTCTGCCTTCAGCTGTCAGCTCTTGCCCTTGTGCGCTAGTTTCCTCCTCCTGGAAGCTTGTGAGCCCCTGGAGCACAGGGGCTATGTCTGTCTCAACAACAACAACTAAATGCCCTTTACAGTCTCCAAAGCATGTTCCCATCAGGACAACCTCATGAGGAGGGCAGGGAGTTACAGGTATCCTCATCGTGCAGATATTAAATGGTGTCCCACGTCACCCGGCTGGTGGCAGAGACAGGATTACCACAGATGGGGTCTGGTGATTCTGGAGCATGTGCTGCTGCTGCTCCAGCCACTTGCTCATTCAAACACTCAGTGAGAACCGTCTATGTTGCAGGCAGTAATGGAGAGCCATGGTCTACAAAAATGTGGACCACTCAGCCCCAGGAAGGTGCCAGAACATCAGAACATCACACAGCAGACAAGTACACAATATCCGCTGGTGATCAAACCTACTTCTCCTAGCCTGAAAGCTCTATTCCTTAGTGTAAGAAAAGCTCAGACTGGGGATTCGAAAGGCCAGGCTCTCTGAATCTCCATCCAGTCCCCTAGGGTGTTACAAGTGGACCTCAGGGAGGGCCCATAGGCAGGGATGCCCTAGTGGGGTGTGCCTGGCTGAGTGTGGTCCAATACCCTGGATCTGGAAGGCTAAGGGTTAACCTGTCACCTCAGGTTCCATCCCCCTACCCCTATCCTGACACTCAGTTCCCCCAAAGAAGGGCCTGCCATTACCCTGATTGGACTCTCCAAGATAATTGCCGGGGTCTTAGATCCCAGCTGCTCTTGTTGCGTGTGCTCTCTTCCTCAGACACAGCCGGGAGGCTGGCAGGAGAACAGCCTCAGTGAGAGGCAGATGGGGCTGTAATGGACTGAAGACATGTGACAGCTACCAAGGAACAAATCCATCAGCTAGAGTCTTCTTGCCCAAGGGCTTCTGGGAAAGGCTGGGGAGGGGGAGGGAGCAGGCCCAACGGCTTGCCTCCAGAAGATTCTGATGCCTCAAGCTGACTCAGTTCCCCACGTCTCAGGCCCAGGAGGGGTCTCAGCCTCTGCTTCCTGGCTCCAAAGCAGCTCCTTCTGCCTTTTACTGTGGATATCAGGGTCTCTCTCAGGGACTCCCACTTCCCGGGAGGGGCTGGCAAGTAGTTTCTCTGGGGACTAAAGGTCTTCTGAACATGAATGAGAAACATCCAGTCCAGCCTAAAACTCTTCAACTCCTTCGTAAACCAAACATGTGAGCGGAACGGAAATGTAAACACGGCTGCTCCCCTCTTGGGTGCTGAACCATGCTCTCAGAGGTCAGGGAATGGGGAAAATCTTGATCCAAAGAGGCTGACACTGAGGTACCATGTTAATGCTGAACCTGTCCAAGAATAACCAGTTGATTCCTGTGTGTCAGAGAAGAAAACCATAGGGTTTTCAATGGCTGATTTTTCAGAAGTAGATAGCCAGACCTTTCTTCCGAGGTGCCTCTCGGTGGACTCAAACCTCCAACCTTTTGGTTAGCAGCTGAGTGTGCTAACTGTTTGCACCACCCAGGGACTAAGTATGTTGTTGTTGTTGTTAGGTGCCATCGAGTCTATTTCTGACTCATAGCTACCCCATATGACAGAGTAGAACTGCCCCCTAGGGTTTTCTAGGCTGTAATCTTTACTGGAGCAGATCACCAGGTCTGTCTCCCACAGAGCAGCTGGGTGGGTTCTGACTGCCACTGTTTTGGTTAGCAGCTGAGCGCTTAACCATTGCGCCACCAGGGTTCCTAGACCAAGTTTAGGAATCATAAATGTCCGAACTTCCTGTCTGCACAATGTGGGCATTGCCTGGAGTTAGGAGGATCAGGGCAGTGATGGTCTACGAAGGCTCCTGGTCCTCACAGCCTGCCTTGTCCTCCTCACCATCCAGCCTGGCTTTGGGCTGGGTGGGGGATAAGTCATGCTCACACTCCTAAGGGCAGGGATCCTGGGTCATTTCCTAGGGAGCAGGACCAAAGAACAAAACACAGTCACACTCTGGTCAGGTGGGTGGTCAACTGTTTGTGCAAAGACTTCAGGTGACTAACTCAACAAACCTCAGTTTCATAAACTTTAAAAAGAGGGGCAAACATGCATTTTAGGATTGATGAAATAGAATATTTTTGGAGGTGTGTATTAATGTCAATGAAGTCTGGGCACCCCCAGCAAAAGGGAGACACTGCAAAAGAATCTTGAGCTATGCCAGGGGACACTGGGCTAATAACCTCAAGGAGGAAGTGGTGATTGTGGAGGGCCCAGATTGTTTCCCTGGCAAAAAGCTAGTAATGTGGAACACAAAGAAAGAGAAGATGAACCCAAGGATCTATAGCTGGGATGTCCTGGAGCAGAAGGGCTTAACCTGCAGTTATAAACCGTTAGAAGCCACTCACGAGCTGGTTAGAGGTTCACATGCTGGTGCTAATGGGCCCAAGGAGGTGGGTTCAACTCCACGACCTCTAGGCTGCAGTATCACAAACTGACCCTAATCCCAGCCAGCAAACATGGACCAATGGGTGTAAGTTGCAGGGAAGCATATTCCAACTCAACACGGGAAGGATTTTTACCCTTTAGAGATGCCTGAATTTGTCCAGGATGACTTCAGGGAGACAAGAGCTCCAGGTCACAGGAAAGTGTCCCAAGAGAGGTACTATATTATGTGTCATTCACATTGTGGTGTCTGATAGCCAGCTGTGTGACCCTGGGCAGTCCCTGCATGTCTCTGAACCCCTGCCTACTCATTTGCATAATGGACAGATGAGAGCTTCTTTCTCCTAAGGTGGTCTCAGAGTGAAATGATGCCTGAAGTGCTGAACACGGCTCCTGGCGCATGGGAAGTGTCCGCTAAGCACCCATTGGGCATGTGACTCCATTCATTGTCTGGACAGAGGGGTGGGAAGATGAGCATTCAGACTCCTTCCACCCACTTCTGATGGTCATGGGCCGTGGAATGCCCACCCTGGTCAGTGGCAGGTGCTTGGAAAGCAGGAGAAAGAGAGGATGCAATGGCTGGCTCTGTCTGCCTGCAAGACTGCCAGAGACCCAGCCTCGCACACTTGCTCATCGGTGACATACCAACCAGACAAGAAGAATGACCCCCACAGTCACCCAGAGTCCTTAGGGTGGAAACACTGAGGGATGAGGGAAGTCAGGTCTGAAGTGGAAAGGGGGCACTATAGCGCGGGGGTCGGGGGGGTTGGAAAATGGACTTGGCCGCCTACAGGGGCCAGTCTCCAGGTGCTGTGAGACCCCCACCCAACCTCTGGGCACCAGTGAGGCGGGAATAAGGCCTGTGCTTGGCTGGGAGCCTGTGGGACAGAGCAGGGAAGGGATGGGCCACTCCTTCCTCTCTGGGCCTGGCACATGGGCCCAGAAGTCCCCGAGGAGGGCTAGTTATATGCGAGTGGAGTCCTGTTCGAGGAAAGGCTGGCTGGGAGAGATAAGCTGCAGTGTCCCAGCACAGGCCCGTGCTCCTCGGAGCTGCCGGAGCACATATTAATGGGGCCCATTCAGCGCAGTCTGCATGGCAATTAATAACGGACCAGGCAGAGAGGCTGTGTTTGGGTGGACGTGCTTGTGTATGTGTGTGTATGCACGCATGCTGAGGGGGTAGTTTTGGCTGGGGGAAAACAGTATCTTTCCTCAAGGACAGCCCTTCCTTGCAGCAGACCTGGTTCCCACCCCAGGTTGGGAGAGAGGGGCCCAACCTAGCCTCATCCCTCCAGCTGAGCTCCATGGGCAAGGAGGGACAGCAGGCAGGACGGGGCCTGCTTTGTGGGCTTCTAGGGCTCTTCCCCTCGTGTGTGTGTGGGGTGGCGGGGGAGCCTGGGGTTGACTGAAGGAAAACACTGAGTTTTGAAGCATGAGTGTGATGCACTCCACTCTCCCTTGTCCTCAGACTCCCATATTCCACCAAGAGAGGCTGTGAGATTGGGTGAGTGTGATGGAGGGAGGAACGGGGGTCTGCAGAAACGTGCAGGGAGCAACAGCTTCAAGCTTGAAGACCAGGTCTATATGGTGCCTCTGTGCAAATTAGAAAAAGACGCCCCCTTCCGAGGGGACTGTGCCCTGTGAGTACCCAGCCTGGTGACCAAACGGCCCCTCTGTTCCAAGAAAGCATGTTCCTTTCTCCAGGCAATGTGACCCCGCTCCAGGGCCCACGGCTTCATGAGCAACGTTAGGCTGGACTCTCCCCCACTCTCCTCCTTGCATGGTGCACCACCGGAACAACCACAGAGGGAGGCCCTGCTGGGACTGGCTGCTGACGCACTAGGTGGCTCCCCAACAGCTGGCCCTGCGCTGACCAACTGGGTCTCTCTTACTTGGCCCACAGCCCTGATTGCTTCCTAGAACCTAGAACGTGAGAGGGGAGACCCAGCAGCATCAGCATTACCTGGGAGCTTGACAGAATGCAGATTCTCAGGCCCACCCCTGAACTACTGAATCAGGCTCTGCATTTTAACAAGGTCCTCAGGGGACTCCTATGTGCATTTAAATCTGAGAAGAACCAGCTTAGAAAACACTGGGGTTGTCCAAACACTGACACGGCAGAGGTAGGGAAGAACATGGGGAGAGAAAGACCCAGAAAGTAGAAAAAGACCCCCTCTATACAGTAGTGGCAGGGGACATGTGCTATTAGGAGAAAACCAAGCAGGGAAGAGGGGCTGGGGACACAGGCAAGCGTCTACTCTGCTTGTTCAGTCTGGAGCCCAGCCCCCTCCTTAAACACCTGTCATGGGAGACCCCTCCCCACCTGTCCCATGCACGTCTATCCGCTCCAGGTGGGCCAAGGGCTGGCCTGGCAGCTCAGAGTGCCAGAGAAGCACGCTGTTGGGCAGGGCGTAGCCCCTAGGGGACGAGGACAAGGGTCCTGGGGGCCCTGGCTCCACTCCCTGCTGGCTGCCCCCCATCTCGGCACAGCTCTTTCATCAGGATTCCCAGGCTGGTGCTGAGGCCCGGGAGTCTCAATCACTCCTATCACGCCGGTCGCAGGAAGAGAATAGCTTTCAGCTCAATTACCCTTCACATTCCAATATCATAACGCTCCGATGAGGCTTTTTAACCAAAAACAAAAAAACCATGTCTGCCGCAGGCCAGCTGCAAGGCCAGCCGTGCAGAAGGATGGGCCTGCCCGCCTGACAGCCCCCACCAGGGCCTCCAGGTGAGGCTGTGGGAGGACACCTGTGCAGAGGCACCAGCCAGACCACCAGGGCCTCACTTCACCAACACATGCCCCCCTCCGCTCATCAACCATCTGGACTTCCTTGACCCATGACCCTGGGGAGAGAACACGGAGACCCAAGGCCCAAAGGACATCACAGAGTGGCATGTCCCAGGATGGTCTTCCCTGTGCCACCCAGACCCCTCTTTACGTACCAAGGTGTGATGGTATAATTCAGCTGGGCCACGAGCGGGGAGTGGGGTCTTAGTTTACACACCATTTCACACCTATTGGCTCATCTGTTTCTTATAACAACCCTTCCAGGTAGCTAGCCAAAGCCAAGGCCACTAACCCCACTGCACAGATGGGTAAACTGAGACCCAGAGAGATGAGAAGAGAGGCCCAAAGACATATGGAGGAATCCCATTCCACGGTTCCTTTAGGATACATTGCTGCCATAGTTAGAGGTGAGGTCTCCTCCAGTTCTAATAGTCTCCAATTCTCAGTAGAAACGGAGCTTATCTTTACTTATCTACACCTGAAGTGATGCTCAGGGGTCCCCCAGCCCCTTCTCAATCTATGGAGCAGCTACTATGTGTCAAGCAAGCCCCAATGCTAAGTGCTTCATGCTCATCACAGTAGCCCTATAAAGATGATTTTGTAATTGTCCCCATTTTACAGATGAGAGAACTGAGGCTTGCAAAGGCTAAATCATTTGTCCAGGGTCAGGGTCCAGACCAGAATTCATACCCATGCCTGTCTGATTCCTGGCATCCTCATCTTGTTCCTCTGCTACCTTCAAGTCGAAATACCTCTTAAACCAATCTACAAGGTAGGGGAGAAACTGTCCCCATCTGAAAACTGTTCTCATGGGGGAGGCTCAGCCAAGTGTCCATTCCATGAATCAGCGAGTGTTCAGAAAATTCTCAGTGAGCACACATTATTTCACTCACGTACCCTGTCCCACGCCTCACGTCACACTGTGGAGAAGCAGACTGGGCTGCTCTCCCCCAATCAGCTGTGCTTCGTCTGCCTGGCCAGCTCTGTGCTAATGGCCTTGATGGCAGTGTCCCCTCCCTGTGTCCTCCTGGCCTCCCGCTGGCTGTGGCCAATTTGCTCATGATTTAGCACTCCGGGGCACTGACCCGTGAGGGAGACACATGGGATAGAAGGAGGCAGGCGGACGCGGTGGTGGAGGTGTGTGCATGCATGCATGCACTGGTGCAGGGGGCGGGAGGCCGGCTCTCTAGGAACACGCTGCCCCGCCTGGCCCTCCCTGACTGGTAGTGGCTGCCTGGCCATCCCACCCCCTCTCTGTCCTGTGCCAGCTGATGGCACTGGGCCTGTGCTACTCTGGGAAGGAGCCACAGCCCAGCAGTCCCATCATGAGAAGCGTGGCACGCCCCTAGAGCCGTCACCCAGCTAGGTTCTCTGAGTGTCCCAGACACGTTTACTGGATGTGCAAGACACGAACTCCTCCACAGCCCAGCTCCACTCCCCACGGTCAGCCGACATGCACAACAATGCATGGACGCTGTAGGCAGGCTGACTGGGCTCAGATCCCAGCTCTACCCTGGGATATGGGCAATTGACTTAACCTCGCTGAGCCTCACATTCCCCATCTTAATAATGGGGGCAATTTCATTACCTGTGTTACAGATTGATTATAAAAAAGTAAGTGGGTGAGGGCACGTGCAGTCTCTGTTGTTATTGTTATTATTATTATTATTATTCAGTGCCTTCCCTACCCCCAGTACCCCTGGACCTGCATGGTACAAAAAATTTATAAGACACAGTCCCTAGTCTTAATGGGTTTATGAATCCCAGAACTTGAGAATTGAAAATCCCACATATCCGACAAGTGGTATGAACAAGAACTGGAACAGAAGGTCAGAGGGGGCGGCCACTCAGAGCTCTGTGCCTTGCTCCTTCCTCCTTAGCACCCCTGAACCCAGTTTCCCCACCTCTCTAGTCCCCATTATTGTCCCACCCACCCAACACCCAACTCAAACCAGCCAGGCTGGTGGAAGTCCTTCTAGGAATGCCTCTTCTGTCTTTCTGGGTCTCCAGCCACCCAGAAATAAAGAGGCAGGCAGGAAGCCCAGGGCAGCCGAGGGCCCCAAGACAGGGGAGGCCTCTCTGCCCTTCCTTGGGCCCAGACCGAGAGCAGGGCCTGCGGGTAGATTCGGTCTGCTGTAGGGCAGGGTGATGGAGGATGGCAGACAGCAGAGAGAACAAATTCACCAGGCTCATTTAGGGATCATTTGTGCAACTCTGCTGCCTGGAGGGAGTCATGCTTGATATGCATACACGCGGTGGGAGGGCAAAGAGCCTGGGAGCCAGGACAGGGCGGGGTGGGGGCAGGGCCCAGCTTTCCTGCAGCACCAAAGCTGGGATGGGCACACAGACAGCCAAGTCCTAGTGGCATCTGCTCAAGTCTTAAGCACCGGGCCTTCCATCCTCTTTTAAAAGGTGCCACTGTGGGTGAGCAGGGGTGAGCCAGGATCTCCTCTTGTGTCCCCAGCACCCAGCATGGGCCAGGCACCTAGCAGGCACCAAGGCAATGTTTGATGAACAGGTGAATGAACAAATGAATGAATGAAAGAGAATGGAGTCGGGTACACGGAACCAACACTCCTGCATCTGTTGTAGCAAACCAAGCAGGGGCTCCTCTCCGTGGCTTCTGGGCTAGTGCCAAGAGGCCAGGCTTCCTAGAAGGGTCACCAGAGCCCAGGCCCCTGCTGAGCCCTCCTCTGTGGAATAGGTGGGTCTCCCTGGTGTCCCAGCAGTATGGCAGCCACGTATGGGATGCAGCATATTCCAGCACCACTCCTCACCCCCTCACCCACCAGCTCTCCCTCTCTTCAGTCCCATGCATGGGCTCTTGCCTTGCGCTGGCAGCTCTAGGCTCTCAGATTCTCCTACCTCATCCCTCTTGGCTTCAGCAAGGCCCCTCCTTGGCCCTGGATGTCCCTGACCATGGTTGGCCCTAGTGGATCATTCCCAACAGCCACCAGCCTCACACCTGTCTCCTAATAACCCATCTCTGGTGTCACCACCCTCCTGCCTGAAGGGTCCCAAGGGGGCGAGTGAACCAGAGTTTGGTGCGGCTGGAGGGGTGCACTTTACAGTTCATGAACCTACTGCTTTGCCTTCAAAGCATCCCTGTATTAGTTTCCAATGGCTGCTATAACAAAATACCACAAACTTAGTTGCTTAAAAACAAGACAGATTAATTATCTCACAGTTCTGGAGGCCAGAAGTCCAAAATGGGTCTTACTAGATTAAAATCAAGGTATTAGTGGGGTTGCATTCCTTCTGAAGGCTCTAGGGGAGAATCCATTTCCTCGCCTTTTCCAGCTTCTAGAGACTGCCTGTATTCCTTGGCTCGTGGCCCCTTCCTCTATCTTCAAAGCCAGCAGCATAACATCTTCAAATCACTCCCTCTCTCCCTCTCTGACCTCTGTTTTGTCATCACATCTCCTTCTCTGATCCCCCTGCCTCTCTTTTAAAACGACCCTTGTGATTACATTAGGCCCACCCAGATAATCCAGGATGACTTCCCACCTTAAGATCTTTCATTTAATCACATCTGCAAAGTCTCCTTTGCCATAGAAGGCAACACATTCACAGGTTCCAGGGATTAGGATATGGACATCTGTGGGGGCCACTATTCTGTCTTCCACAGACCCATTAGATGACACCCTTTCTTCCAACAACCCTGGGTGAGGCGCCCTCATTTCCCCAAAAAAGGCAGCCTGGGAAGTCTAGTGAGACAGGCTGGGTGGGGAGTTCCAACAGTGCTCGGAGCTGCTTCCAGCGCACCAAGCGCTCCTTGGTGGAATTTCTCTCTTAAAGGACACAGGCTGCAGGACATGGAGAAGGGAGGGGAGACTCCCTGAGGACAGGCACTGCGCATGCAACAATGTTTGCTCAGTCCTCACAGGGTGCCAGGCCCTGAGGGCCCCACAGTGGAAAGATGGCAGCACAGATGCACCCCTGCTCCCATGGAGCTCACGGCCTCCCGAGAGAGGGTAAGTGGTCAAGTAATCCTGCAAACAAATGAATAATTGCACCCCAAGACCAAACCCATGCAGTGCTGCAGGCATAGAACACGAGGATCTGCTCTGGGCTGGGAGGAGGGACCAGGGATCGGCAGTGGGGAAAGGTGTTCTAGAGCAGAAACAGCCCGTGCAAAGGCTCTGGGGCATGGTGCACTCAGGGAACAGAAAGAAGGCCAAGGCAGAAGGAAGGCAGGGAGGAGGGGGAGGAATGGTCAAGGTGAGGTTGCAGGGGGGCTGGGCCAGATAGTGCTAGCCTTGTGGGATTTTGGCCATCAACCTTGAAGCACCACAGAAAGATTTCAGCAACATCCCTACACATCATAGGGACTCCATTTAGCTGAATGAATGAATGGATGGAAAAATGAATGAATGAGCCTTCTTCATCATCCTCCTACCCCCTCACCAGGGACCAGCCCCATCCCTTCTGTATGGCAATGGTTAACCGGGATCTCCGCAGCTTGCACTTATTTACTTCCCCTCGGCGGCTGGCGCTGACCCGCGCAGCCCGAGCGTGGCTCTGTGGAAATGTCTGTAATCGCTAGCACACTTTAGGCATTACTTCCACACCATTTAGGGCTTTCCGCCCCAATAGCTGCCACTGCATCTCCCTCCATCTCCATCTTTGGGGCTGTGTGGGGCGGTTTTTTGTTGTTGTTATTGTTTCTTAAGGTCTGGTGGCCTCTAGGTTTGGGGGATCTGATGGCTTGGGGGAGGTGACAGTCAGGCAGTGTTTTAGAGGAATTTATTATTCTTCTCCCTTCCCCATAGCTCTGCCCCAGCCCTAACCAGGAAAGGAAAAAAACAGTCACTTCAAGCTACTAAGAGCCTTTAAAGATTTTTGTGTTTTCCTGTGCAGGCCTGAGATTGGGCTGCTGATATGAACGGCAGCTTTGTGTGAGGCTGAAGGTGCAGTGGAACAAAATAAAGGTGACTTCGTAAGAACTCTTCCCCTCCCCACACACTCTCCTCTTCCACCTCCAGATCCAGGAGTCTGCTCCTCTGAAGGCAGAAGCCTTACTGTAAACTCCAAAGTCTGAGCAGAGTACGCCGGCGTCAAGAGCATTTGGACTTGCTTTGGGGGCAGTACAAAGAGAACAAGACCCTAGACTAGCTGTGTGACCTTGGGCAAGCAGCTTAACCTCTCTGGGCTCGTTTCCCCAGCCATAACATGAGGATCGTCATACCTTTCTTAGCAACATGAAAGGTTGCTCTGAGGATCAAAGGAGATGGTATGAGGGAAAGGGACCTTCCTCCTTTCTTTCTTCCTCTCCCCTTCCTCTCAACCCAGGTTCCACTACCCCCCCGCCACCGCATCTAGTTCCCTGTGAATCCTTTTCTCCCATCCAGCCGCCTACAGCCTCCTATCCCAGTGCCTGGGCAGCTCCTAGATACCTGCAGAGATGACTCCTGATCCCTCACGTGCTCTGCACAGCAGTAACCTTGTATCGGCACTATGCTCATTTTACCAGAGACAGATTAAGTGATGAGACCAGGATTCGAACTCAGGTCTGTGGGACTCCTAATACAATGCTCCCTCCTATGAGAAGTGCCTCCAAGAGGAAGCTGGCTGTCAGGTCCCAAGGGCCTTAGGCAACAATAAAAACCTAATGGACGCTGTGAGTGTGATTAATGCCACCAGATTGTACACTTGAAAATGGTCAAAATGGCAAATTTTATGTTCTGTATATTTTACGATACGAAAAACAACAACAACAGCAACTAATGGGATGTATATAATAAGCTGAAAATGGGCAAAAGTAATCCATGGGGTTAGAAGTCAATAGTGGTTACCATGTGGTGGGAAGGGAGGGGCTGGAAGGAGCAGGGTGACTGGGGGCTTCCAGGTGTTGGAGAGGTCCTATTTCTTGATCTGAGGGCAGTTACACAAGTGTTCACTTTGCAATAATTCATAGAGCTGAACACTTAGGATTATTCACTTCTCTATATGTATGCTTAAGTAATACGTATACTCAACAACAACAAAAAAGACAGAGAAAGAGAGAAGAAAACTTATGGAAGCCTGTGGGGCCACTGGAGAAAATACTCCAGGGGTTAAACCATTTATAAGGCTTTAAGCTCCAGGCCTTCCTATCCCCACCACCGCTATGGGGTGGGCAGGCCCTGGACTAAGAGTCTCATTTAACAGAGGGGCAAACTGAGCACTGGAAGGGCGAAGCAATGTGCCCAAGTCTCCCAGCCGCAGGTGGCAAGGCTCCCACCCAGGTTAGAGCTCGTCCCACTCCAACTCACTGAGCTGCACCCACCTCAAAGTGCACAGACAGGTGACAAAGACAGGAGGGCTGTCCCCTGGCCTGAGCCAGCCTGAGGAAGGCTCAGCACCCAGACCTGGCTAGGTTGGCCTCTCCTGTCCACAGGGGGGCTGGGAACACCCCAGGCCAAGGTCAGGAGGCAGAGGGTCAGCCCAGGCTTAGAAGCTAGGATGCGGTGGGTGTAGGGAGCAACCCGAAGAGCAGGGACTAAAAGAGACCCACGCCTTGAGGTCCATTGGAGAGAAGTCCAAGTGAAAGGCCTGGTGTCGGAGACCAGCTAGACCCTTCCAAAGGGCGTGATGTGGGCAAGTCTTCTGACTTCCCTAACGCTTGGACCGCTCATCTGTAAAATGGGGGTAATGAGAAGACCCACCTCCCCCTCCTCCACCAGATCGTTCAGAGGAAGGAGGGTAGGTTTGGCCAGATGGTGGGAAGGACGAAGGAGCAGTGGGCTTGGATGAAAGCCTCTTGGGGGGGGGGGGCACAGTGTGAACAACCGCCAGGCAGCAGAAGAGTGTCCATGCTCCTGAAATGTAGGGCTTGTGCTGAGAACGGTGGGAGACGCGGCTGGGCTCAGACTGGGCGTGACAGAGATGGGAAGGGATAAGTGCAAAAAGGTCTGGCATGCCATTCCCCTCTCTTGGGGGCAGGCCTGGACAAGGACGTGACCGGCAGTCGGCTCTTCTGGGCTGGCAGACCCCGGTGGGCTGGCCTGACGGATGGTGAAGACAGTAAGCAGGGAAGATTACACTGTACCTAGTGATTACGTCCCGGGTGCATTCTCTTGGTGGCGTCATCTCATCTGGAAAGAAGAGCGGGCTTTTTAACAGACGGACAGGAGGCTTCCACTTAACGTTATTATAAAGAGGGACAGCCCAGCCCCCCACGGCTTCCAGCCAGCGCCACAAAGTTGCAAAGTAATTAAAGGCTGCTAAGGGAATCAGAGAAATTATAATAATTCCATCAATCGCTCCTTCTCACTTTGCTCCTCCTGGGAGAAAACAAGGTGGGCCAGGCAGCCTGCAAACACATCAAAACAAGCCTATCGTGCGGGGGGAGGGTGACACCATCACTGGGGCTTTCAGGCCTGCCCCCATGCTGTTTTGACAGTACACTAATTTGTCAGGGTGGGCGGAGGGGCCGAGACCAAATCCCAGAGTCTCCCCAAGCAGGAAAAATTAACAGCGACATGCTGGTGGTCAGTCACTCACATGGGCACCGCGACCCTATCTCTAGAACGTGCCCTGCCACTGCCAGTCGCTGCTCTTGGGGGGCAGCACCCTCCCCCCACCCTAGCCTGGCCCTGGACACTCAGACCCCACCTGGAAAACAGGTGTGGAAACAGAGATGGGCTCTGCTCATGGGTTCTGGGAACTGTTTTCCTGCTCCAGGAATCTTCCCTGGTTCCCTCTGGTCTTCTGTGGTTTTGTCACTGTCTTAGCAGGTGACCTCGGGCAAATCTTTTACTCTCTCTGGATTTGCTGACCATCTACAGCCCGCGTGGTTGGACTAAATCATCCTTACAGACCCTTCTGGTGCTGGTTTCAAGCAGTCTACTGGCAAAGCCCTGGACCTATTACTAGCTATTCTTGGGGACTGTTACCTTTGTTTTCCCCATGTTTTCGTTTCATGTTTTCCATGAGTATGTCTTATCTCCCACTGGACTGTAAGCTTCGTGACCACTAACATCCTGTACTAGGTGGGACAATGGCGCCCAGGATGTCCATGACCTAATCTCTGGAATCTACAAACATGTTACTTTACATGGCAAAAGGGACTTTGCAAGTGTGATTAAGTGAAGGATTTTGAGATAAGATCGTCCTAGATTATCCGGTTGGGTACAATGTTATCACAGGGTCCTTATAAGACAGAGACAGGAGGGTCAGAGAGAAAGAGAGAGATTGCAAGATGCTATGCTGTTGGCTTTGAATATGGAGGAAGGGGTCGCAGGCCAAGGAATGCAGGTGGCCTCTAGAAGCTAGAAAAGGAAAGGAAACGGATTCTTCCCTACAGCTTCCAGAAGGAATACGGCCCTGCCAACACCTACATTTTAGGACCTGTGTTCTCCAGGATAATAAATTTGTACTGTTTTAAGCCACTACATTCATGTTAATTGGTTACAGCCAAGCAATAGGAAGCTAACACACACCCCATATCAACCAACCAGTTTGTAGTGACAAAAGCCACCCGTTGCTGTCGAGTTGAGTCCAACACATGGCAAACTCATGTGTGTCAGAGTAGAACTGTGCTCCATAGTGTTTTCAATGGCTGCATTTTTGGAAGTAGATTGCCAGGCCTTTTTTCTGAAGTGCCTCTGGATGGACTCAAACTGTCAATCTTTCAGTTAGCAGTGAACACCACCCAGGGACTCCTACCTGTTGAGCTCCGTAAATTTCCAAGCAACTTTCCCAAAGTTCTCAGAGAACTCTTCATACTAATGATAATACCCACCAGTTACGGAGTGCTCCCTATGCACGTGCTGCTTTATACACAGTTTCTCATTACACTTTTACAACAGCTTCAATTTATCCCCATTTTACAGACGAAGAAACTGAGGCTCAGAAAGGCTAAGCACCTTGCTCATGGCCTCCCAGCCTGGAGTCTGAATCTATGTGTGCAGGGCTCCAACACAATGTCTACAGCAGAGATCAGTGACCCCCCTTCTCAGATGCAGCACAGGTTCTAGGGATGAAGAAACGCTAAAGCTGCTTCTGGTGGCAGGCTGGGCCTTCCAAGACCCTTGGTTTCCTAAGCCCGCCCCCACCCTGGGTCCAAGGAGATTCCATTGCCTGGAGGAAGAGGGGTACAGCAGGAGGCCACCATCCTCCCTCCAACAGACCCCATAGCGGGAGAGAGGAGACCACTGAAGATAAAGTGAGATGACAGACGACAGACGGACTCCAGGTGCGTGAGGCTGACAGCCTAACAATGCAGCAGGAACAGCTCCTAGCAGGCTGCGCTCACCCCCTTCCATTTAGAGGGTCTTTATTCAAAGGGCGGGGGCACAATAAAAGGTGTTCTGGCCCCTGCCAGAGAATCCCTAACGCATGCAAGCTGAGCTCTGCACACAGGCCCTCTGCTTCGTATTCATGGCAGAGGGTCCCGCCGTCATTGCAATAGAATTATATGGCCCCCCAAAGACTCCCAGCTCAGATCGGCAAGGAAACCGGTGTAATTAGGAACATTATTACCATTAAAACAAAATAATAATTTTAATTACATCTGGGCTCCTTCTGTCTCCTGCTCCCGAGCTGAGGTGGTGGAGGGAGCCCTGACCACACTCCCTGGGCATGGGAGGAGGAAGCGTTACAAAGGTCCTGGGACCAGGAGTCCTTGGCCTCACCCCACCCCTGGGAGGATGGAGCTGGGAGCTTTGGAGCATGCAGCTGGGTTGAGCTTCTCTGGGCCCTGGGTTTTGTGGGACTCCATGTATTCCCTGCCAGGCACCAAACAGATGTTGAATCTTCACTGCTCAGGGGCTGAGGCTGGTGTACACCCTGTGTGGGTGGGTCTCTGACATCTCCCAGTGTTGTGTTCATAGGTGATGACTGAGATCTTGGAGGCTGCCTCTAGGGGCACACTAACCCTGCAGGTCACAAGGAAGGGGCATCACTATGACCATGTCTGGTTCCACCGCGGGTGGGCCAGGGCTCCAGCAGTGGGCTCTGAGTCAACTTCTGCCCCTGCACCCCCTCAGGCTGTGCAGGAGTGCGTGTGACAGCCCGCAGCCTTGGATGGAACCTAAGCATTTCAGCAAGCCTTCCGCCATCCTGGGTGTATCCAGTCTCGCCCCTGTAACTTCTGA
Source organism: Trichechus manatus latirostris (assembly GCF_000243295.1). Lineage (NCBI taxonomy): Eukaryota > Metazoa > Chordata > Mammalia > Sirenia > Trichechidae > Trichechus > Trichechus manatus. The sequence goes on from NW_004444042.1 coordinate 9,049,840, forward strand.
CAAATCATTAGCCAGCATGGTAAAGCCTTACAAAAAGACACATGCAGAGGTGCTGAAAATGAGAAAAAGGGAAAAGTGCTTCTGTAGGAGGCAGGGCACTGGACGGAAGTTTATGGTTCTAGTTGGAAGCTTTTCTGACTCTGGGTGACTTGAAGAAGTCAGGGAACTTATCTCGGCCTCAGTTTCTCTCGTCTATGAAATGGGAAGAATAATTCTCCCCTAAGCTACAGCGTTGTCATGAGGACAAATGAAAGATAATGAAAACACTCAGAGATCTAGAAGATGATATTATTTAGATGTCACACACGTGCGCGCAGGCGCGCGCGCGCACACACACACACACACACACACACACACACACACAGAGCCTCAGGACTATGCAGAAACAGGCTGCCCTGCTGCTTTGCCCACGTGCATATGTCACTTCACTGCTGCAAGCCCAGAGCTCACTGTCCCAGATGCTGCAAGCTGGGACATCTGCCTGCTGTGATCGAGGAGGGGTCCAGTGAGTTCGTCACCACACTGACAGAAGGGAGGAAGCCAGACAAGAAGCGAGCAGCTGAGGGTGCTCACCAACGGCATAGAGACATTGTCTGGGGCCACCACTCAGGTAGAATAAACCGCTCTCGTCTGGCCAGCAGGAGCCCAGAGTCCCCGAGAAGATTTATTGGCCACCCTCTCCCAGATCAATAGGCGGGTGGTTATAGATGCAGAGGGGGCACTGGGCCCCATGGCCCTGAGGTATAAATTAATATGGCCTGTCACGGGGCTGCCTCCCCTGGCGTGGGAGACGACACTCTGGTGAGCAGAGCTGACACCTCAGGGAGAACGGCGTGCACAGGCCAGTGGGAGCCTCCTCCCGCCCCCACTGCAACCTGAGGATGCTGTTTATAAATCATTCAGTGTCTGGTGGGCATGCCGCGTGGGAGGGCAGCTGGAGGCACTGCCGCCGGCCCCGGTGGGTGCTAACAAGGCAGCCTCTTTGGCAAGGTCCACCTCCACCTGCCCTGGGTCTCGTCTGGCGCCCCATGCCCGACTCTGAGGATGGTAGCGCCATGCTGAGATCCAGGCATTGGCAGGCAACAGAGGGCACCAGCGAGCGGCAGCTCAAAGCAGCAGGGCTCTCAAGTGTCGTGGGAGGAAAGTGAGGTGTGGGGCTGTGTGAGCACACCTTCTCCTGCCCAGTGCCCAGTCTGGCTGGTCCTCACCCCAACTCCGCACTGTGCTCAATACAAGGACCCCTCATCTCCGTACAGCAAGCTGACCAGGGCAAAGCACATTTGCATAAATGCTGCTTTTGTCTTCACAAGCACCCATTTGGGAAGCACCTTCATTCACCAAGCACCTTCTGCATGCACTGGGCTGGGGGCTGAGGATGCAAAGATGCCAAGCTCAGTCCCTACTCAGGCTGGTGGGAGAGACAGACATACAGACAACAGCAATAACCACCATTTTTCGGGCACTTACTTATATTAGGCTCTGTCCTAAGAACTTTGCATACACTGAATTTAATCCTCATAACAATTTTGCAAGGCAGATATAATTATTTCCATTTTGCAAGCAGAAGTTGAAGCTGCTTGCCAAAAGTCACATAACCAGATTTGTGTTCTAGTCTTGGCTCCATCCCTTGACTAGCTTCAGGCAAGTCACACTCTGCCTCCATGTGTATATCTGTAGAATGGGAATAACAATGGTACCCACCCCATAAGGTGGTGGTGAGGGCTCTGGGAGATCCCCCATGTAAAGCACAGCGCTAGGCACACTGAAAACTATCAAGGCTACTACTACAATGACAATGACAATGATGGCAACTACTACTAATAAAAACTTATCATTGAGGAGCCTTGGTGGCATATGGTTAATTAAAGTGCTTGGCTGCTAACCAAAAGGTCGGCATTTCAAACCCACCAGCTACTCCACGGGAGAAAGATGTGGCAGTCTGCTTTCATAAAGATTATCGCCTTGGAAACCCTATGGGCAGTTTTACTCTATCCTACAGGGCCACCGTGAATCCGAATCGACTTGATGGCAATGAGTTAGGTTTTCGTTCTTTTTTATTATTATTATCATAAAAATAAATTATTTTATTTCATTAACAAAATGATCTCAAGAAATGCTCTTCTCTTCCCTGTTTCCCCATGTCTAGTAAGGAGGCATAGGGAATGAGTAACTTTGAGCCCATCCTTATTAACTGGCATGGAGACACTGTGTAGCCTCATGGGACCCTGGGCCAGAAGGCCTGGATTCCAGCTCTACCCCTGCCCCCAGTCAGCTCTGAGGCTCAGGCAAGGCCCCTCAATATCTCGGGACCCTTTATCTCATCCCAGTTCCAGCCCTTCCCTGTAAGCAGCCTCCTCCCCACCTCAGAGCTGGTCACCTGAAGCCACGGGTAACAAAGATCTTGCAGGACCTGTCTGGCCCACTTACAGCTTGGCTTTGTTTCCATGAAGTAACCAGTGGGGAGCCTGCGAGGGACACACATACCAGCACAGCCACTATCCCTCCTCTGCAGGGCCTCAGTCAGGGATTAAAGTTCACCTCACTCTTTGAGAAATTCCAGTACATGAAAAGAGACTAAAGAATCCCAGAAAATACATGATAATCAGAGATACCATAACCTCCTTCTCTGCCTAACAGACTCCTACACATCCTATAAGGTCCCAAACAAACAGGCCCCCTGTAAGGAACAGATCACTCCATCCATAGCACATCCATTGCCCTTTGCACAGACTAAGCTACCATGGCATTTAATATATTTGGATGTAATTAGACATGTACTTGTCTTTCTCTCTGTACATTTGCCTTCCTGAGGGCAAAGACCTTGGCTTTAATCACCACCATTTACTGACTATACTATCAGTCACAAACCAAGCAAAGGACTTTCACCTACATTATTATAGTTCTTACAACAACCCTGCAGGTACATAATGTCCACCTTACAGATAATAAAACTGAGGTACAGAGAGGTTAAGTCACCTGGCCAAGCCAGCTGACAAGTGTTGGAGCCAAGTCAGCTTAGGATCCCTGGGGCCTGTTGGGTAGTGGTTCAACAAATGTCTGTTGTGCTCATTAAAAAAAAAAAAAGTTGAGTGGATCATGACACGGTGGATTGGATCAGGACTCTGAAGGACAGGTGGAAGTGAGTGAGGCTGAGAGAAGAAGGAAAACACTCCAGTGCTAGCTGCTGTTGTTCTTGTTGTTAGGTGTCATCAAGTTGGTTCCGACTCATAGCAACCCTACGTACAAGAGAATGGAACACTGCCCGGTTCTGCGCCATCCTCATAATCGTTGCTCTGCTTGAGCCTGTTGTTGCAACCACTGTCAATCCATCTCATTGAGGGTCTTTCTCTTTTTCGCTGACCCTCTACTCTACCAAGCATGATGTCCTTCTCCAGGGACTGGTCCCTTCTGATAACACGTCCAAAGTATGTGAGATGAAGTCTCGCCATCCTTGCTTCCAATGAGCATTCTGGCTGTAATTCTTCCACGGCAGATTTGTTTGTTCTTCTGGCAGTGCACGGTATAGTCAATATTCTTCACCAACACCATAATTCAAAGGCATCAATTCTTCTTTGGTCTTCCTTATTCATTGTGCAGCTTTCACATGCATATGAGGCAACTGAAAACACCATGGCTTGGGTCAGGCACAACTTAGTCCTTAAACTGACATCTTTAAGTCCTTAAAGTACTAGTTAGAAAAGTATATGTGTGTGTGAGAGAGAGAAAGAAAGAGATGGAAAAGAGAGAGATGCAGACATACCCAGAGGCATAGAACTGGCCCTGCAGGATGACAGGAAGGACTCACATGGAGGAAAACCAAGAGGTAAGTTGGGAAAGGAAGGATGAGGACAGATAAGTGAAAGCCTTGAACGCCCTAATATGGAGACTGAACTTGTCAGAACAGCCATCCCTGAGACTCCAGAGGACATTCCTGAACTCCTTGACCCAAGGAGCCACCTGGCACCATTTGACTTCTAACCTCACACCCGCCCTCCTGTCGCAACACCCAAGCCCAGGTTCACCTCCCCAGGGCACCCCTGAAGGGCCGAGGGGGTGGGTCCCAGGAGGTGGGGCAGGGCAGGGGCCCCGCTGAAGGTCATCGAGGCAGGCGCGTGCACCTCACGGATGTGCTGGAGCGGCACTGCTGGGCACTGACACAGGCAAACACGTTTGAGCAAATTGGGACGCCATAAAAGTCTATTACAGCAAATCAAACAGCAGTCAGCATGACAGCCATTAGCCCAAAATGAATACACGGGGACTTAATGAGGTCTGTCGAGGCTGGCTTGGTGAATTAAGTTGCCAATTCTAGCAGGATTTCCCTTTTCTTTACGGACTTGAAAGCATCCACGCTGCCTCGTTAGGGCTTCGACAAGTGAATTGCAGGGCCTTTCACCCTGATAAAATGGATAATTACATGTAGAACAGCTTAGTGAGGGGAGAGGGGTGGGCGGAAGGGGAACCAAGAACAAACAAACCCAAACACACACCTGCCTGACTTTTCCTGAGCAGGGGCTGGGCACGGGCCAGGGGCCTTCAGAGGGAATGGGGCCCAGAGTGCAGCGGGCAGGGTGGCAGGTGGAAAGGGGCAGTGCCTGTTCTTGAAAGTACTCCCATCCCTCCTATTCCAGGCCTGAGGGACTTGGGTGGGTTTCTGGGGAGCACGTCTTCAGGCAGCAAATTTTCATCAAAGATGAGCTGTCTTCTAGCATGCCCTGAAAACTCTCAGGTGGGGAGGACCACTGGCCTCCCCAAACCTCACTGCCACTGAGTGAGTTTGTTAAAAATCCAGCTTCCTGGGCCTTTCCCCTACCTACTGAATCAGAATTGCTGCAGGGGCCTGGGAATGTACATTCTAACTAGTCCCCCAGGAAATACTGATGAGGCATGTTTGGGACTCTCTGAGTCAGCCCTTCCCCAACACTCAGTGCTGGACAGCTTCTGAGACATGTGGTCCTCCAGTTTCTGCTTGCATAACTCCAGGGACGGGGAGCTCAGTATGTCCTCTGCGGATAGGAAGTAGATTGCAGGGAGAGTCTCACTGTTAGAAAGTTCTTCCTTATGTAGATGTAGACTTGGAATTTGCCTCCCTGTAACTGCTTAGCTGCCGATTCTGGGCTCAACAGCCCCAATTATTAGGGCTCCTAGGGCTGGGAAGCGGACCTTAGGAAGGTAAAGGGTAGGGGGCAGGGGGCTAGGATGACCAAAAGAGGACCTGAGTAGACGGAGGCAGCCACTGGGGTTCTCCACCATTCCTTGAGGAACAATAATGTACTAAGGGTAAGAAAGGGCTTCTCCCACTGGTTTTCATCCTCAGATCATGGATGCTGGCCTTCAAAGGGATCTGGGCCAACTCCCTAATTTGACAGCTGTTGAGACTGAAGCCAGCAGAGAGGCAGGGACAGGTCTAAAGTCTCACCCAGCGAGTCACTGACATAGCCAGGAATAGAACCCAGGTATCTATCATGACCTCCAGTCTCCCTCTTCCCACAACACAACACAGAGTGCCCACTTCTCATTTCAACAAGAGTCTGATGGAAATCCACCTCCTCCAGGAAGGCTGCGGAGATTTCTCTGGTCACTGTGGCAGCCCCCTCTGCACTCACCCATCCCAGGGTCTGCACACCCCGTCCGTTTCGCTGGTTTTCATTCTCACCCTGTTCACATCTGCAGGGCTTCTCCCACGGAGTCACATTTCTCAAGGGCAGGGGCCTGGAGTTTCCAGAGTAGCCTCAATGCAAGCAGAAGACCCTAAGCTCGATTCCGAGTGGGGGGCCAGCAGGTTCTTTGCTGATAACCCAGCAAGGGCCCCAGCCTGGCAACTAAGTTCCGGCTCAGGTGACCACCCCAGGCCAGGGCTGGTCAGTGCCAGGCCATCTTGGGTCAGGAGTGGCCCAGCCTCTGTCCAGCTGACACCACATCTCCACTGGCCACACTGAGCCGCTGGAGCAGGGCATCGAGTATCAGGCCACCTACGTGACCGTGGATGTTTACACTGAACAAGTAAACCGCACGGGCCTTTCTCCAAGGACGGTGTGTCCTTTGCATCGGCCCCTCTCTTTTCACTCTCTTCCGATCAGATGGGCAGGAGGCAGGCCACTTTATCCCACCTGCCGTTTTATTTTTCTTTTATTAGATAAGGAGGATTATGGCCCAGAGAGGTTAAGTGATATGCCCAAATGGATCTAGCAATTTGGGAGCAGAGCAGGGGACTAGACTTGGGGTCCACTGCCTTCTAGTTCCAGGTCCTGTCATTCTCCATTGCTACAGCCTCCCAGGTCTCTGCAAAGCAAGAGCCTGGCCCAGAGCCAAGTGTACTGCAGATGCTCAATAAATATTTGTTAAATAAATGAATGACTGAAGAGGCTCTATCCTTAGAGGCAGAGACCTTTGGAGAATCCCAAGGGATTCCGACAGGCCTGGGTATTGGAGGCCACATCTCCTGGCACAGAGGAGAGGAAAAGGCTGGCCTCTGGCCCAAGGGCATGGGAGGAGTGATGTGACCCCTCATCCCCTTGCCATTGCTGCTGCCTGCTACCCACTGCATGGAAGACAGAGGGCAGCCATGCCTGCCAGGATGGCAGCTGAGCAATGGGTCCAAGGCTCATTAACTCTGAGCAGTGTCCTTGGTTTCTGAGCCCAGGCGCGGAGTGCAGGCTGGCACGTAGAGACTCTTAATTAAATTAGGGAGACTTCCAAATGAGAGGCAGCCCGGAGTCAAGCTGCAGTCCCTGGGCATACTGGCCACAATGCAGGGCACTGTGCCCCCATGCTGAGGACTGCGGCTCTCCCTCCTGCACCCCTGTCCCAGGCAGGGGAAAGGCAGGGCAACCTCTGGACCTCCCCATCTGCACATCTGACCTCACTTCCCTCCATGTGGTACAAGCGTAGGACCCTTGGCTCTCAGTGAGTAGGCAGGACCAGGGCCAGGGCCTGGGGGCAGGAGACGAGATCTCTTCATCCTCTAGGGAATCTGAGTCTGCCCTGGAGTTAGGAGGCTCAAAGTCAAGGCTGTGTGACCTTGGGCAAGTCACTCTCCCATGCTAAGCCTCAGTTTTCTCATCTATAAACTCAACAGGATGCTCTCTAAAGGCTCTGTAGTTCCCTCATTCAGTGACTTGTAACATAAAGGAGCTAGAACGCAAATGCCAGGGTGCCAACCTGCCTCTAGAACGGATTCCATCTCCCATTGCTCCCATCCCAATCCTTCACTGCTGCCGCCCAAGCCGGTTAGAATCTCTTTGTACACCGCCTTCAGGGTTCTTAAATTGCTTATTGCCAACACAGAAGACTGCTATCAGCCACCCGGGAGAGGGACAGCAAGCAGTGACAACCCTGGTGCCATCGAGAGCCAGCAGCCAGCTTATTAACGAACCGTTTGTAATGCAATAATTTGTACTTCTCAATTACCAGCAATGGCTTGATTTTACGTGCATGCACTCATGCAAACATACTCAGAGTACACAGACGACCCAAAGAAGCCAGGGCCAAGGAGACGATGGTGGGGGGAACATAGGGCTGGGGAAAGCCCCTTCCTGGAACCATGGCCTCTCAGTGTCCTGGGGGACCTGACTCTGGCCAAAGCAGGAAGGCCTGCAGTGAGGCCTGCCAACCCACCCGGCACACAGCCCACACTTAGTGATGAATGGAAGGAAAGAGGACACAACAGCTGCCTCCCATCTTCTGTCCCACCCTGGACTCCACTGGGGACTCAACCAAGGCAGGCCTGTCTCAGGCTCCACCGAGCCACTGGCCCAGCCACTCTTCTGGACTGCCAGCTGGGCCTCCTGTCCGGCACGTCCACCAGCCTGCCCAGAGCTGTTACCTGGGCTGAGGCGTGGGTAGAAGAAAAGCTGGAGCTGCTGTCCCCAATTGACTTTTCCATCTACCCCCAGACAGTTGGGGAGCAGCGGCCCCAATGTCCTCCGAGTGGGACCCTCCCCAAGCTCCTACCTCAGGGATGCGGACGCTGTAGGGCTGGTTGTGAAATGTGGGTGCGTTGTCATTCACGTCCCCGACCTGGATGTTCACCTTCCGTGTGATCACCTGGCAAGCGAAGGGCAAGAGTTAGTGTTGGCATCAGCCTCTGGCCTCTCTCTACCCCAGGAGCCCAGGGACCCTGCCAAGCCCAGGAACATGCCTCCCGGGGCAGCAGGGGCCTCGGGGGACACTCACCCCCTGGTGGTCGCTGACAGAGAACTCCACCGTGAATTCTGACTTGGTCTGAAAGAAAAGAAAGGGAGAGTTAGAGAGGCGAGCTGAGGTACCAAGTCCTGAGTTCTAAACGGAGCAGGACAGCCTCCAGCATTGCCCCAGGAATTTTTTTGGGATTTGGCTTCTAAACCCCCAACCCAAACCCGATGCCACTGAGTCGATTCCAACTCACAGCAACCCTATAGGACAGAGTAGAACTGCCCCATAGAGTTTCCAAGGACCACCTTGTGGATTCGAACTGTCGACCTTTTGGTTAGCAGCCATAGCTCTTAACCACTGCACCACCAGGGTTTCCTAGGCTTCTAAAGGCTCTCCTAAAAAATCAGCATTGGCCTTTGTTTTCATGAAGCAGGATAGGATACGGATCCTTTCCATAAACGAGCAATAGATTAAAAGTCAGAAATCTTGGGTTCCAGTCTTGGCTCTACTCTAAATTGCTGTGTAATCTTGAGCAAGTCACTAGACATCTCTGGGGCCACCTCCTCAAATGTAAGAAGAGGGCAGGAATTGAGGTTTTGTTCAAAGCCCTACCTTAATTTGCTAAGGGCTACCATGCCATTGGAGTCCCTGGGTGGCATAAACGGTTAAGCACTTGGCTGCTAACCGAAAGGTTGGTGGTTCAAGTTCACTCAGAGGTGCCTCAGAAGAAAGGCTTGTATATCTATTTCTGGAAAATTAGCCATTGAAAACCCAATGGAGCATAGTTCTACTCTGACACACATGGGGTCACCATGAGTCAGAGTCAATTTGACGGCAAGAGGTTTTGTTTGGTTTTCATTTATTATGTCATCAATTCCTGCTTCTCTGGAAAACATCCTTTGAGGAACATTTGTTTGGCGGGGGATAGACTTCTATGCCCCACAGAGCCCCATTCCACAGGGAATGAACCCAGAGTTACTGTCCCCTTTGCCCATCCAATTGGATGGTGACACTTAGAGACACCTCCAACTATTCCACTCCATTCCCAGTCCAAGACATCAGCACTGAGGGATACCACTTAGGCAGGAAGACACGACTTCAGGGTCAGAATGGAATCTAAGGGGAAAGCCCCTAAAAGATGGTGAGCCGCCCTTCCCCAGGGTCTGCTCCTGCCCCCCCAGGAAAGGGGTACAGGCAGGACTTACTTCTCTGTCCAGTGGCTGCCGAAGCCACACCACACCGCTGTCAGGCTCCACGGCAAAGAAGCGAGAGGCCTCCTCCCCAGACACGCCAAACACCAGGGGGTCGTTGTCCATGTCTCGGGCCAGCAACTGGGTCACAGAAGAGCCTGGAGTATCCGAGGAAGAGAGCAACGGGCAGAAATGGAAGGTCAGGTCCATTCCTTGGCACCTTGCTCCCAGCAAGGAGAAGCTATCCAGCGAACCTCTAGTTGGTCACTGACAATCCCAAGATGCTTGTGTGTCATTGGGCTCTGACCAGGCTCCCACCTTCACCTGATCCACTTGTCACAGTGTATGTGCCTTTAGCTGGAAATCATCACCATATTCCTGCCCTCAAGAAGGGAACGAAGGGGTGGGTGCCACCCTGCACCAGGAAGTAAAGCCCTGGCCAGAGGCCACCTCAGGTACCAGCATGCCTGGCTGCAGCCCTGCCTGACAGGCCTAGCACAGGGCATCTTCTCTTGGGTTCACAGCCCCCTAGGTAGCCTACAGGTAAGGTGGTCAACTGTCCTGGTTTGCCTGAGACTGAGGCATTTGCTGGGACATGTGCTAAAACCAGAAAAGTCACAGGCACACCAGGACAGCTGATCACCTTAGCTTCAGGGTGTCCTTAAACCCCAGGGGCTGTGTGCAAAATGTTATGAGTGTACAGTGTGTCATTTTCTGCAGAGAGGGACTGTGGTCTGCATCTGACTCTCAAAGGGGAGGTTAGATTAGAAACCGTGGCCTTGGGCAAATCGCATCTTTTAAAACTTTACCCTATGAAGTGGATGGACTCCCTCTTGTCCTCAAATACTGTCATATTTACTGAACGGCTCTGAAGATCAAGCTAAGTATGGAAGGATTCCAAACTCTAAGAATTTTATCTAGAAAAGAACGCTAATAAACTTTTCTAAGCAAACTTTCAAAAGGACAGTTCAGTTTTAACATGACAGTGGTAGCTGCCCTTTTTTAGGATAACCGTATGCCAGGCACTAGGCAAAGCGATCTCTCATTTAAGGAAACCCTGGTAGCTCAGTGGTTAAGAGTTCGGCTGCTAACCAAAACTTCACTGGCAGTTTGAATCCCTCAGGTGCTCCTTGGAAATCCTGTGGGGCAGCTCTACCCTGTCCTATACGGTGGCTATGAGTTGGAATCGACTCGACGACAATGGGTTTTTTTTTTTTAATTATCACATTTGGAGCCCTGGTTGCTCAGTGGTTAAGCGCTGGGCTGCTAACCAAAAGGCAGCAGTTCAAATCCACCTACCACTCCTTGGAAACCTATGGGGCAGTTCTACTCTGTCCTATACAGTCACTATGAGTTGGAATCAACTCGATGGCAATGAGTAAGTATTATCTCATTTGAGGAGCCCTGGTGGCGCAGCGGTTAAAGCACTCAGCTGCTAACCAAAAGGTCAGCGGTTCAAACCCACCAGTCTGCTCTGCAGGAGAAAGATGTGAAAAGATGTGGCAGTTGGCTTCTGTAAAGATTTACAGCCTTGGAAACCCTATGGGGCAGTTCTACCCTGTCCTACAGGGTCGCTATGAATCAGAATTGATTTAATGGCAGTGGGTTTGGGTATTATCTCACTTAATCCTTACTATTATCCCATTTAATTCTTACTGTTATCTCATTTAATTCTACTATTATCCTCATTTAAGAGACAAGGCAACAAAGAGTGATTAAGTAACTTAACCAGGGCCACACAGTTAGTTAGTAAGATGGATTCAAACTCAGGCCCAAGTTTGTTTCCACAGACTTAACACATCTTAAGACTTGAGGCTTACATGAGCATGACCTTATCAGACCCTAACTGGAAGCCAAACACTAAAAAAGGAAGATGGTGGTCATTTTAGTGGCATTTTTGACATGCCAGACACCAAGCTAGGCCCATTCATGAGTTCTCTCATTAAATCCTCCCGCATCTCTATTTGGTAGTCATCATTCTACCCATTTCACAGATTAGAAAGTCAAGGGTCAGAGAGGCAAAGTAGCCCCGCTGAGGTCACACATCAGAACAGCAGAGCATCCAAGATGATAGGAGGAGGTGATAAGTGAGAGGAGGAGTAAAACCATGGAAGAGAGCTGGAACAACCTCAGAGACTTCTGGGGGGCACAACCTTCCATTTTAAAGATGGAGAAGCTGAAGGCATTTAGCAAGTTGCCCAAAGTAAGATGATGAGCAACAAAGTCAGGACTCAGACCAAGTTTCCAGACTCCCAGTCCAGTGCTCCTTCTAGATGGAGAAGGATGGAGATAAATGAAGTCATAAATAAACCAAGCACATCTTCCCAAAACTTCCATGTTGCTCAATGACAAGCAATTATTTTATACTAAAACAAACAGGAATATGTTAGGAGCAGAATGTAAAATTGAGTTTCTTTTTAAAAACACCATCTAAAGCTCTGAAGAAATTTCCAGCCTCCCCCAGACTTCCAAGGACACTTCTTCCCTTTCCTTGGCCCTCAGGGGTCCTTTAGTGGCAAAGTTTGAGAAACACTGAGCTACCCCCCAATGCCTTGGGGAGCGCCTACATGGGGAAACTGAGGGTCCCTGCTGGTCCAAGTACAATGAGTCCATGGAAGTCTGCAGCCTCCGCCCAACCTACCCCCAACACACACACCGAAAGGCAGACCTCCCCTGCCAACCTCCTTCCAGGCCCAGCCCAAGGTGGGTGGGGGGCTGAGCTCCTGGCTGGCCAAGGGGATCCTGGGAAGGCTAACTGGTCGTCCAACCAAGGTCACACAACTCCGCCAATATCCCAAATGGCTCTCTCAGGCCCAATGCTCAGGCCCTTCTGAGAAGGGGGGGCCCTGGGCAGGACAGGGATGGGGCCATCAGCTGCTGTCACCCACCCTGTAATTTCCTGGACTTTTATCCATTTTCCCCTCAATTATGTGCTGCTCAGAATGGTCCTTTTCGGCTTCTTCATGGGCTCTTACCTGCTCACGCCTTCTTTGTGTCCCAGGTAATTGTTAGTGACCTTTTCTAAGTGTACTAATTAAAGGTGCTGATTTAATATTATATTAAAGACAAGACGCACCGCAATTTTCCAGCTGGGCAGCACACTCTCCCACCCACCTATGTTCTACCACTCTACAGAAGCTGGCCCCAGCCTTGGCTTCTCCAGAAAGCAAAGTTTGTCTACACCAGGGAAGGCTTCCAGGGACCTCTGTTTGCACCATTTCGACAAGAATGAGGACACTCCATGGGCCCAACTCCAGCCTACTGCTCATGGGAATCATCCCTGGCTGTGACCTTGGGGTACAGAGGCCACACTCTGGGTTTGGTCCCACCCGAGAAACAGAATGTATCAGCATCTCAGGGCTATAGAATACCTGTAGTTCTTTCTAGTAGTAAGAAGGATACTTAAGGATTCCCAGGGACTGGGGTGCTCCCTGTATGGTGGACAGATGGGAGATGGGATGCTCTCTGTAGCAGATGCTCTGGGTACTGTAGCCATTACCCTACAGCACATACCATTTCCACGCACACCAGCCTGACTTCCAACTACCAACCCCTATGACTCTGCTTGAGGGTTTCTGGCCATCAGAGTCTACTCTATCCACCCACAGGACAGGCTGGAAGTGTCAAGGAACTAAAGCCACTGATAGTAGCACTCAACGAATGACTGATGGAAGACGGTGGATAAAGACAAGAGTTGGTAGATAAATGCCCAGCTCCCTCCCCTGTTCTACACTGGTTCTTAGAGTTCCCCAATGGGGATTAGTCTCAAGTGGAGACTTGATTGATAATGCATCTTTATGACTTCCCTCCCTTCCCTGTCTCATATCCTCATTCTCCGCCCTGTGTCTCCTGGAATCCCCTCCTCAATAAACTATTTGCACTTGAATCCTCATCACAACATCTGCTTCTGGCGGAACCCAAATAATACACCTCCTAAAAAGGTTGGCATCAGAACCACCTATGGAGCTTCTTCCAATACAGATGCCCAGGCCCTGCTGACTCAGTTGGCTGGGGTACAGCCAGAGTCTACTCTCTAAGAGCTTCCTCCCCTCTCCCTGCAAAAGACTCTGATGGATGGTCAGGCTTGGAAATCCTGGCTAGTTTATAGCTGGGTAATATTCAAATATTTAACAACGGCCACAGTACAAGCATCAACCAATCAGAAAAGACTCTGGCCATAAACAATGGACCGGTGAGGACTGACTGTAAGTCAGTCTGGTTTATGGCACACATTTCAGATGCAGAGAAAAGCTCCTCGGGTCCCAGGATGATTTAAAGGCTCACTCTTATGGCTCCAGGCTCAATCAATGCAGCTGGACGACCTCCGTGCACTTGGCTTCCCTCTACCCTCATGGTGAAGGGTAACTCAGAGAGGCTGAGCCCCTGCACGGTGCCAACCCAATCCAGGCTGGGTCCCAGCCTAACTCATGGGTAGAAAGTGGAATTTTAAAGCACTTAAATAATGACTTAAATCAGATCATGGCTAAGGCCATAGTGCTCGGGCTGGGGCCACACATTCCAGGGCATCAAGCACCAGGCTCCCTGGGCTCACTCCACTATGGCCCCATGGGCCTTCTTTCTGTTCCTGAACAGGCCAAGTTTATTGCTGCATCAGGGCCTGTTACAGATTGAATTGTGCCCCACCCCCCAAATGATATGAAGTCCTAACCCCTGTACTTGTAAATGTGACCCTGTTTGGAAATAAGGTCTTTGAAGATGTTATCAGGTTAACATGAGGTCATAAAAGAGCAGGGTGAGTCCTAATCCAGTTTGAGTGGCGTCCTAATAAAAGAGGAGAAGAGATAGAGAAAGGAAGCCTTGTGAGGCTGCAGCTGCAAGCCAAGGAACACCCGGAACTACCAGAAGCTAGAGGAGAGGCATGGAACAGAGTCTCCCTCAAAGTCTCAGAAGGAATCAACACGGCCGACGCCCTGGTCTTGGACTCCCAGCCTCCAGAACTGTGGGACAATAAATCTCTGTTCTTACAACCACCCAGTTTGTGGTATTTTGTTATGAGATACATAACAAAATATCCCTAGGAAATGAATACAGAGTCTTTGCCTCAGTTGTGCATTCTGCTGGGAATGTTCTACTCTATGCTTGCGGTACATGCCAGCTTTCTCATTATTCACCTCTCCGGTCAAAAGCTGTCTCCTGAGAGAGGTCTTCCCCAAATACTCAATCAGATAGTCATTCTAAAGTCTATCATTGTCTTCACAGCCCTCACCCCTCTGAAATGATCTTCTTTATTCCTTGACTTGCTGATTGCCTGCCCCCCAGCCCTATCTACCACCCAGCACTCTCATGAGAGCACTGGCCTCACCTATCATGTTCTCTGTCCTCTGTTGTGTCCCTAAGCCTAACACAGGGGCCGGCATCCAGTAGGTACTCAAAATATAGTCTTTGGATAGATAAATGAATCCTACCAACTGCCTAGAGGTGTTAGAAGATAGTCCCCAAAAGTCATGAAGATCTCTGAGCTGTGCCAAGAGGAGAGAGTGTAGCAAGTTAATTCTTAATTATGCACACTAATGGACAGGAAAAAGCATGGCTAATGGAAACCTAATAATGACCAAATAGTAGCGCTTGGCTTGGGATGCAGGCAGAATCATAGTTGGGCACTGGCTGGGGTCCAGGCTCTCAGAATTGGCCAGGCACCCTATCCTGGGGACCAGGTACCCCATCCTGGGGGCCGTGTAACTCATCCTGGGCACCGTGTACTCTATCCTGGGGTCTGTGTACCCCATCCTTGGGGTATACCCCATCCTGAGGGCCAGGAACCCCATCCTAGGAGCTGGGTACCTCATCTTGGGGCATGTACCTCATCACTGGGCTATGTTTCTCATCCTGGGGCTTATAATCCACCCTGGGAGCCAAGAATTCCATCTTGAGGTATGTATGCTGATGCTGTGTATCCCATCCTGGGGGTCAGGTACCCCATCCTGGAGCCAGGGGCTCTGGTAGGGGTGGGGCTCTGCTCAGTGGGCTGCACAATCTCTGGGAGGCTCAGGGCTGGTGACATATCCCCTCTCAGCAGCAGGCCACATCCGTCTTCCAGGCAAGGGGCAGACAATCACAGCCTTCCCTGCAGCCCCGCTGGGCCCATGCTGATGGCTGAGATGACTGTCATTACTATTATTGTTGTTATTTGCACCCAGAGGCCAGGGCTGCGATGGTTTGACACACCTCTCCTGGGGAGCTGCAGCTCTTTGGCCGCTGGCAGGGCAGGACAGGGCAGGGCAGGTTGCAAGGCTTTTTATTTTTTTCTGGAAGGGGGAAGGATAAATGCTATGTTTGTTCCCAAAACATGAAGAGGGTGCTATGGGAAGAATAAAGGGTAAGAAGCACACACCGCGCTTTCTCCTCACAGCAGGGTCTTCTTAAAGCGTACCTCCGATCGTGCCACACCCTACTCAAACACCTGCTAGCGTTCCCTCAGAACTAAAACCCAATTCCTCACCATGACGTCCAGTGACGTCCCAAAGTGTCCACAGCCTCCCCAGGCAGTCAAATGTCCCACTGCAGCGCTGGGCTCAGCCCACCAGGCTGCTTCTGTCCCTCAAGCACACAGCAGCCTTGCGTGCTCTGACACCTGTGCTGCTACTGTTCTTTCAGCCTTGGAAGCTCTTCCTTCTCTCACTGCCTCTCAAAATCCCAGTCACCCCTAAAGGCACACCTCAGACACCACCTCTGCCATAAAGGTCTCTCAGTCAGAGTCATTATTCTCTCTTCCGTGCTCCGTGATTCATGAAGGCAGAGGCTGATGTTCCGGGACACACTTGGCAAATCTTTCTTCTCCCCTCCCCCATGTTTCCACGATAAACTCTTGTTCCTCTGGGGCCAAGAAACTAGCCAGTACCAGTCCCTTGCCCATGCAGACATTGCTAATCAATCACAGCACCCTTTCCTGTTGAGTCCATATTCAACTTCAGAATCCTTCACAACACTGGGCTCCACGCAGTCACTAAAAAAAGCACGTGAGAATCAAGCTTTTGCCATCTGTGAGCTAAAAGGCCTTCACACTAGCCCTGACCTACTGCCCCTTCCTGTCCAGGGGCGACGGTCATGGCAGTCAGAAGCAAGAGGAACAGGCTTGGTGTCTAAGCTTGAGTACAGAAACAGGGAGAAGTTGCGGCTTGAAGAGGCTGAGGAGCTTCAGAAATGAGATCCAAACAGACAAAGCACCTTCTCATTTTGCAGAGTGGGGAGCAGGGGTCCTGGCGGCGAGAGGGTTGACTGGGGTAGGGCCGTGTGTCAGTGAGTGATTGAGCCAGCCAAGGAGATGCAGATGGCAGGCATCCAACCCCAAATTCCAATGTCATGGGTTATGACTAGGGTCTTCTGTAAATAGCCACTCCACTCCAGCCATGGCCATTAGGGCTTCTGCATACCCCAATCAGGGGGGAAACTCCTCCTTCTGGTGAGGAACGGCCTCTGCTAGGTCTCTGCATAGCCGGGGGCTCCTGTCCTCCACTCTCCCCTAAGAGGAGCTCCCCAGGGCTGGCCTGGGCACCTGCAATCTCATTTGTCTCCCCTCTGGGATCAGACAGGTCAGTTAAGTGCCTTGACGCCTGGGGATAATCTCGTTTGTCTTAGGTTTCCCTCCCTGCTCCCCTGCCTTCCATTAGGTGCCTTCTCTCTAACCCCCCCTGGGTCCTGAACTGGCTTTGACCTCTGGCAAGCTGGGGTTTTGTTTTGTTTTTTTGTCCTAGGTCCTGCCTACACTGACCTGGAGGAGCTGGAGGGGCAGAGTGAGATCTGACCTCAGCCCCCCACTCTCCTGAGAGGTGGGTTGACTCCAAAGCCACCCTTTACTGACCGATGCCCCCATTCTCATCAGAAAACCCTTGCCCTGGATAAAGGGAATCATCTCTGTCTCCAAAATCCACAGGCGATCTTCACACCCTCTCTTTCCTGCAGCTCACTCCACTCAGAGTAGACAGCATGAACCTTATGGGGGACAGGAAACTATCATTTATTAAGTACCTACTATTTGTTGGATACCATGCACCACCCTATCATATATTTCTCAAAATGTCCCTACAGAAAGTAGTTCACATCCCTACTATAAAGATGAGAAAACTGCAGCTCAGAGCAGTAAAGTGATCTGCCTCAGGTCACACAGCTAAAAGGTGGCAGAGTCAGGACTGGAACCCAAGTCTGTCTTAGCTCAGAATTCATTTTCTCTCCATTACTTCATGGCTTTTCTCACAAAGCCTTTTAACCAAGCCCAAAAGTGAGCAGCTGAAAGCTGCCTCCTCCTTGCCCCACAGAGACTGACCCTCTTGGGGGCCCCAGGCCTCCTAAACCCCTCCATATTTCAGGCTGCTCTGGATTCTGGGGTAATTCGGCTAGCCTAATGGTGAGCACCATTGAGGCAGGGACTGTGGGGGCCTCCCCTCTACTACCCTGGCTTTCCACACCCCAATTATCACCTGCCAGCAAGCAATACTGATTCCCTCCTGAGAGTCAGAGAAGGGGTGGCTGGCTCACCTGCCAAGGGTACATGCTAGCTAACCAGTGAAGAAGCAGCCATTAGACAGAGCAGGATGATAGAAACTCAGAAGGCTCTGGTGGCAGGGAGGAGGAGGAGGAGGAAGAGTGTGTGTGTGTATTTAATTAATAAGGCTTACGAGAAAAGATCAGACATTAAATTGCAGTATTTGAGGGACCCGGCTCCGAGTCTCAGAAATCCGGAGCTGTTCTGCTTCTGGTACAACACAGTAAATTAAGAGCCACCATTTACTGAGGGCTATCAGAACATGACCTTGTTTTGGGAAATAGGGTTTTTCTTTGCAGATGTTATCAGTTAAATTAATGGAGTCATCCCAGGGTAGGGTAGGTCCTAATCCTAGTCCCTTCTGTGTGGCATTTTATAAAAGAGAAGGACAGACACAGAACTAGGCATACACAGGGGGAAGAGAGCATGAGAGGGTTTGTCTACAAGCCAAGGAATGCCAAGAAATGCCCCGAGCTACAGAAGCTGAAGGAGACAAGGAAATCTCTTCCCTTAGGGCCCACAGAGGAAGAGCCCTGTCCTACTGACGCCCCGAACTCACACCTCTCACCTCCAGAGCTGTGAGAAAATAAATTTCTATTCCTTAAAGCCACCCACTTTGTAGTATTTTGTTATGGCAGCCCTAGAAAACTAAGACAGCCACAGAGAGGTTAAGTTACTTGCCCAAAGACACACAGCCTGTGAGCAGTGGAGCTGGAATTGTTCACCGGCCCTTCTCATCCCCATCCCTCCATTACAGTCATTGATTTATTCAGCAAACACTTCCTGAGCTCCTGCTCTATGCCAGGCACTGTTCCAGGCACTGGAGATACATCAATGAACAAAACAGACAAAAGTCCCTGCCCTCTGGAACCTGACATTCCAGTGAACAGATCTATATATCTGTTATGCCCCATGCTTTTCCTGGCCTTTCGCTGGGATGTTTAAGAAGAACGAGCATGCGAGACAGAAAGGGCCACATAAACCACAGACTTCATCAGCCTGAGACCAGAAGAACTAGATGGTGCCCGGCTACCACCAATGACCACCCTGACAGGGAACACAACAGAGAGTCCCTGATGGACCAGCAGAAGGATGGGATGCAGAACTCAAATTCTAGTTAGAAGACCAGACTTAATGGTCTGACTGAGACTGGAAGAACCCCGGAAACCACGGCCCCCGGATTCTCTATCAGCCCAGAACTAAAACAATTTCTGGGGCCAACTCTTCAGACAGGGATTGGACTGGACTGTGGGACGTAAAGTGATACGCGTGAGGAGTGTTCCTCTTAGTTCAAGTAGATACAAGAGACTAAAGAGGCAGCTTCTGTCCGCAGGTGAGATGGGAAGGACGTAGGGAATCAGGGGTGGAAAGCAGGAGTGTGCTGTCACAGTATGGGGAGAGAAATTAGGGCCACATAACAATATATGTATAAATTTTTGTATGGGAGACTAACTTGAAATGTAAACTTCATTTAAACTACAACAATAAAAAAATAAAAGAAGAAGAATGAGCATGGGTTTGGGGTCTACTCGCAGGCTGGGTATATGTGGAACCTTGGCCCTGGTTCACAGGCGGTGACCTCCGGGTTGAGTGCTCCGTGGAGTCCTAGGACAGGGGCTTGAGGACTCAGACACAGGATCACAGGACACAGGAGATGCTTTGGGAGTAAGGAAGCTCAGGGAAATCCCTTTATTAAGACGGAGATACACAGCTGGACACAGCAGAACAAACGTGAGCTGGGCTCTGGTCTGTGTACAGCCATCACTAGCTGTGTGGCCGTGGGCAAGTTGCTCCCTTGTCTGGTGCCATGCGGGGCTGGAGTCAATGCCAAAGCTCAGGGGTCCATGGAGAGAATCAAATCAAAGTTTGGCAAATGAGCTTCAGTTCATGCGCCAGTGCCGGCTCCAGGTCCCGGGCCTGTGGGCGTTGTGTGGAGGAAGATTGCCAGGCTGCCTCTGAGCTCAGTGGGAAAGAGCACTGTGGATCCATCAGTGACGTCTGACATGATGGTGCACGCAGCAGTAGTTGCACATGTGACATTCACTTGCCATACTTGATGTGGCCAACAAGCCCATCCTACAAAGCAGAAAACAGGGCTGGGTGGCCCAGTGACTACTCCACAGCCACCCTGCTAATAGCTAACAGGTGGCAGAGGTCAGACTCAAATTGGCCCCAGGGGGTCCCAATCCAATGTTCTTGCCATTATGTCACATTAAGGTCCCATCAGTGAAAATAGTTACAATATTATGATTCTTTTTGCCACCTATTATGGATGCAAGATGTCTCCGGGTGGTGCAAACAGTCAACATGCTTGGCTGCTAATCTAAACGATGGAGGTTCGAGTCCACCCACAGGCACCTCTGAAGAAAGGTCTGGTGATCTACTTCTGAAAAAATCAGCCATTGAAAAACTTATGGAGCACAGCCCTATTCTGACACACACGAGGTCACCATGACTCAGAATCAACTCGATGACAACTGGTTTTTGGTTTTTCTGTGGAGGCAAGACAGAAGGGTATATACAACCCAGTCCTGGCTCTCAAGTGTTTACAGTCTGGTTGAGACATAAGAAGGAAACATTTAGGGAACGAGCCTGACCCAGAGGCCTGGGAGCCAACGTCCATGGTAGACTGGATATTTTTTTCTGCCCAGAAATAGCAGCCTGAGCATGAAATAGCCACGAATAAAGGGCTCCAGAATGCTCTATTTGACCTTCCAGAGTCCTTGCTGCAAATCCCAGCCCCACGGGGCCTGAAGCCCTGTCACCAGGGTTAGGAGAGCCAAGTGGTAGTTACCAGATTTAATAACAGTGGTAATTGTGGGGTGGGTTTATTCCCCCTCTCCTGAAACTTTTCAATTCATTGAACTGTTCAATTAACTTTACAAAAGGAAATGTGGAAAAACGATGGCAAATTGAACTTGACATTATCATTAAAATAAACAGAGCACTGCAGGTTGTTAAAGGCTCAAGAAGAGATTATCCAAACACTCTCAGGCACACGCTGCCTCCTTCCTGCTCAGAAAGGAGCTGGTGCTGCCCTCCTGCCCTGAGCTGGCAGACAGGGTCACAAGTCACCCTTCCCAGAGCTCAGGAATGATGGCGACCATGGCAGGACGGTGAGGGCCTCCACCAGGGAGGCAGCGTCTGAGGACGGCTCTCCAATAACGGGCTGTGATCTCCATTCTGTCCTTCCACTTTGGGCTCCATTCCTGGTGCAAACAATGGCTCCATGTTAAGTCACCTGTGGCACCTTTGAAACCGAGGTGCCGAGGCTGCACCCCAAACCAACTACATCAGACTCCCTGGGGAGCATCAAGAGTGTGTTATTTCTCTGTTTATTTTTAAATTATTATTGTGCTAAAATATGTTGCTGTTAGGTGCCATCGAGTTGGTTCCAACACATAGTGACCCTACGTACAACAGAATGAAACACTGCCCAGGCCTGTGCCATCCTCACAATCCTTGCTATGCTTTAGCCATCATTGCAGCCACTGTGTCAATCCATCTTGTTGAGGGTCTTCCTCTTTTTCGCAGACCCTCTACTTTACCAAGCATGATGTCCTTCTCCAGGGATTGGTCCCTCCTGATAACACGTCCAAAGTACGTAAGATGAAGTCTCGACATCCTTGCTTCTAAGGAGCATTCTGGCTGTACTTCTTCCAAGACAGATTTGTTCGTTCTTCTGGCAGTCCATGATATAGTTGATATTTTTCCCAACACCGTAATTCAAAGACATCAATTCTTCGTTCTTCCTTATTCACTGTCCAGCTTTTGCATGCATATGAGCTGATTGAAAATACCATGGCTCGGATCAGGCACACCTTAGTCTGCAAAGTGACATCTTTGCTATTTAACATTTTAATGAGGTCTTTTGCAGCAGATTTGCCCAATGCAATGCATCCTTTGATTTCTTGACTGCTGCTTCCATGTGCGTTGATTGTGGATCCAAGTAAAATGAAATCCTTGCCAACTTCAATCTTTCTCTGTTTATCACAATGTTGCTTATTGGTTCAGTTGTCAGGATATTTGTTTTCTTTATGATGAGGTGTAATCCATACAGAAGGCTGTAGACTTTGATCTTCATCGGTAAGTGCTTCAAGTCCTCTTTGCTTTCCAAAGGAAGGTCATGTCATCTGCATACCACAGGTTGTTAATGAGTCTTCCTCCAATCCTGATGCCTCATTCTTCTTCATACAGTCAAGTTTCTTGGATTATCTGCTCAGCATACAGACTGAATAAGTATGGTGAAAGGATACAACACTGACACACACCTTTCCTGACTTTAAACCATGCAGAATCACCTTGTTCTGTTCAAACGACTGCCTCAGTCTATGCACAGCTTCCTCATGAGCACAATTAAGTGTTTTGAAATTCCCATTCTTTACAATGTTATCCGTAATTTGTTATGATCCACACAGTTAAATACCTTTGCACAGTCAATAAAACACAGGTAAACATCTTTCTGGTATTCTCTTATTTCAGCCAGGATCCATCTGACTTCTGCAGTGATATCCCTTGTTCCACATCCTTTTCTGAATCTGGCTTGAATTTCTGGCAGTTCCTTGTCGATGTTGAAACTGCTTTTGAATGATCTTCAACAAAATTTTACTTGTGTAGGATATTAATGACATTGTTTGGTAATTTCTGCATTCTGTTGGATCAACTTTCTTTGGAATGGGCACAAATACGGATCCCTTCTGGTCAGCTGGCCAGGTAGCTGCTGTCTTCCAAATTTCTTGGCATGGACAAGTGAATGTTTCCAGTGCAGCATCCGTTTGTTGAAACATCTCAGTTGGTATTCTGTCAATTCTTGGAGGCTTGTTTTTCACCAACGCCTTCAGTGCAGTTTGGACTTCTCCCTTCAGTACCATAGGTTCTTGATCATATGCTACCTCCTGAAATGGCTGAACATCGACCAATTCTTTTTGGTATAGTGACTCCATGTGTTCCTTCCATCTTCTTTTGATACTTCTTATGTTGTTCAATATTTTGCCCATAGAATCCTTCAGTACTGCAACCCGAGGATTGAATTTTTTCTTCAATTCTTTCAGCTTAAGAAATGCTGAGTGTGTTCTTCCCTTTTAGTTTTCTAACTCCAGGTCTTTGCACATTTCATTATAGTACTTTACTTTGTCTTCTGAAGCCACCCTTTGAAATCTGTTCAGCTCTTTCACGTCACCATTTCTTCCGTTCACTTTAGCTACTCGACGTACAAGAGCAATTTTCAGAGTCTCTCCTGACATCCATTTTGGTCTTTTCTTTCTTTCTTGTCTTTTCAATGACCTTTTGCTTTTTTCATGTATGATGTCCTTGATGTCATCCCACAACTCGTCTGGTCTTCTGTCATTAATGTTCAATGCGTCAAATCTATTTTGAGATGGTCTCTAAATTCAGGTAGGATATACTCAACGTTGTTTTGGCTCTCATGGACTCATTTTAATTTTCTTTAGCTTCAACTTGAACTTGCATATGAGCAATTGATGATCTGTTCCACAGTCGGCCCCGGGCCTT
This sequence comes from Trichechus manatus latirostris, assembly GCF_000243295.1. NCBI lineage: Eukaryota > Metazoa > Chordata > Mammalia > Sirenia > Trichechidae > Trichechus > Trichechus manatus. Next base: position 9,073,174 of record NW_004444042.1, read on the forward strand.
GTTCTGACTGATGTTATTGAGCTTCTCCATCATCTCTTTCCACAGATGTAGTGATTTGATTCCTGTATATTCCATCCAGTGAGGTCCACATGTAATCTCTGGCATCGTTTCTATCACCAAGGCCATATTTTCCAACTGATTCTTCTTTGTTTCCAACTTTCACATTCCAATCACCAGTAATTATCAATGCATCTTGATTGCATGTTTGATCAATTTGATCAATTTCAGACGGTAGAAGTTGGTAAAAATCTTCAATTCTTTATCTTTGGCATTAGTGGTTGGTGCGTAAATTTGAATAATAGTCGTATTAACTGGTCTTCCTTGTAGGTGTATGGATATTCTCCTATCACTGACAGCACTGTATTTCAGCATAGATCTCGAAATGTTCTTTTCAAAGATGAATGCAACGCCATTGCTCTTCAATTTGTCATTCCTAGCATAGTAGACCATAAGACTGTGTGATTCAAAATGGCCAATACCAGTCCATTTCAGCTCACTAATGCCTAGGATATCGATGTTTATGCATTCCATTTCATTTTTGATGATTTACAATTTTTCTAGATTCATACTCCGTACATTCCACATTCCGATTATTAATGGATGTTTGCAGCTGTTTCTTCTCATTTTGAGTCGTGCCATATCAGCAAATGCAGGTCCTGAAAGCTTTACTTCATCCATGTCATTAATGTCGACTCTACTTTGAGCGCCTTTCAAGCTGAGGGGCTCATCTTCCAGCACTCTATTTTCTGCTGCTATTCAAAAGGTTTTCACTGGCCACTTTTTTTCAAAATTAGACCGCCAGGTTCTTCTTCTTAGTCTGTCTTAGTCTGGAAGCTCTGCTAAAACCTGTCCACCATGGGTGACCCTACTGGTATTTGAAATACTGATGGCATAGCTTCCAGCATCACAACAACACACAAACCACCACAGTACAACAAACTGACAGGCCAGTGGTGGCAGTAAAATACATATAAAATAAAATTTGCCATTCTAACCACTATGAAGTATACATCCAGAGACATTAATTACATCCACATGTTGTACAACCATCACCACTATCTATTTCCAAAATATTTGCATCATTCTAAACAGGAACTCAGTAACACTTAAGCAATAACTCCCCACTCTCCCTTTCCCCAACCCCTGTAGTTTTTGTCAAGTTGGCTCCAGCTCATGGTGCTGTTATGTGTAACAGAAGGAAGCACTGCCCAGTCCTGTGCCATCTTCATGATCGTTGATACGTTTGAGTCCATTGTTGAGGCTACTGTGTAGTGTCTTCCAACCTAGGGGGCTCATCTTCCAGTACTATATCCGACAATATTCTGTTGTGATCTGTAAGGCTTTTACAGGCTAATTTTTGGAAGCAGATTACCAGGTTTTTCTTCCTAGTCTGTCTTAGTCTGGAAGTGCTGCTGAAACCTGTCCTCCATGGGTAACCCTGCTGGTATTTAAAATACAGGTGGCAGAGCTGCCAGCATCATAGCTACACACAAGCCATCACAGTACGACAAATTGACAGAGGGGTGGTGGCCCAAGTCCCTGATTACTTCTAATCTACTTTCTCTATGAAGTTGCCTACCTTAGATAATTCATATAAGTGCAATCATATAATATTTCTCCTTTTGTGTCTGGCTTGTTTCACTCAGCATAATGTTTTCAAGCTTCACCCATGTTGTAGCATGTATCAGGACTTCATTTCTCTTTATGGCTGAATAATACTACGTTGTCTGCAGATACCACGTTTTGTTTATCCATTCATCCGTTGATAGCCACTTGGGTTGTTTCCACCTTTTGGCTATTGTGAATAATGCTGCAATGAACATGGTGCACAAGTATCTGTTCGAGTCCCTGCTTTCTATTCTTTTGAGTATATACCTAGGAGTGGAATTGCTGGTCATATGGTAATTCTGTGTTTAACTTTTTGAGGAACCTTCAAACTGTCTTCCACAGTGGCTGGCTGCACCATTTTATATTCCCACTAGCAATGCATAAGGGTTAAGCTTCACGGTCTTTTAAAACTCCCAGTGATTCCAATGTGCAGCTGAGGTTGAGAACTAAGGTCTAGATGATTTCTGAGGTTCCTTTAGGGTTCAGGACTCAACCAAGAAACTACGTAGGAAGACCTATAGTCAGAGTTAATAAACTTGCCGGTAAACTGGAATCACCCAGAGATTTCAAAAAATACTCATGCCTGTGACCCACACCCCAGAATTGGGGTACAGCCTGGGCTTTGGAAAATGTTTAGATCTCCAAGTGATTATAATGCACAGGCAAGTTAGGGAACCACGGCTATAGGTCGTGTTTTTAGTTGTTTTTAGTTGGCAAACAAGGAAGTAAAAGACTCCTACAGGGGTCTCCACATGTTTAAACACGTGGATCCCTAAGCATAGTGGGGTTACCCCAGGCACCTTCGATGTAGGCCAATTCCACAGACGGGACAAAAAAATAATTATATGCTTTGTTGTCCTTTCCTGTCTTCAAAATTTTCCAAATCCCAATTAAAAAAAAAAAATCATAGCTTTAAAGCAGTGAATCGCGACCTGATTTTAGATTAGCATCACCTGAGGAGCTTCTAAAAATAATGATGCTCAGGCCCCACCCCACTCAAAGATTCTGTTTTAATTAATTGGTCCAGTGCAGAACCCAGGCATCAGCATTTTGTTACAACTCTTCAAGTGATTCCAGGGTGCAGCCAAGCTGAGAACCACTGGTTTAAAGCAGCAGTTCTCAAACTTTAGCTGGCATCAGAATCACCAGGCGGCTTGTTTAAAATGCAGATTCCTGGGCTCTTCCCAGGGTTTCTGATGCAGAATTGACATTTCTAACAAGCTTCCAGGTGATGCTGCTAGTCCAGGACCACAATTTTGGGAACCACTGGCTTGGAGCTTGCAGGGGCTCAGGTTCTGGCCTTTCAAAATTCTTTCCAAAGGTAATATGACTCCAAATGTACAGAGACCAAAGTTTCTTAGTGATTACCAGGGGCAGGGGTCGGGGGGGAATCATTGTTTAGGGAGCACTGAGCATCTGTTAATGGCAATGAAAAATTTGGCACCAGACACAGGTGATGGTTTCACATCATAATTAATGTAATCAATGTCTCTGGAATGTACATGTAAAAAATGTTGAACTGTCGGTTATATATATTTCTACCACAATAAAAAAAAAAAAGGTACTTTGCCTCTAGGGAATTTGGGTCTCAAGGCCTGACTTCAGAATCCCATCCTCCTCCTCCCACCCCATCACTTGCTTAGTCAGAGACCCAACCCCAGGGGCCAGTTGCTTTTCACCTCTCAATAGTAGAAAAAGAAACTAAGAAAAGGTGCAACCAGAAAGGCAGGTGAGAAAGACACCTTCCCCCTTGCTGCAGCTTCCTGCCCATCCCCCACTGAGAAGGAGGCCTGAAAAGTCCCTCCAGAAATCACTTCCTCTTTGAGGAGACTCATAATTACCCACAATGATCACAGCACCATTCATTTTGCCCTAAAATTAATACATCACGCTGAGAATGATATCGCACTAATTTATCACAAGATTTATGAAACTTGCACTTTTTCTAATGAGATTTATGCAAATGCCACTCTTGCCACTGTTTGTGTTTTTAAAAGTTTTGACAGGGAAATGGGGGTCCGGCCTCCTTGGCAAAGCCCCCCCACCTCACGGGCTCCAGGAGGCTCATGGAGGGTCCTGCCCTTGGGGGGGGTCCCCGGTGAGCAAGCACCTTCAGCCTTCCCACTTGGCTCATTTCCCTGTCCCGTCTCTGCCCAGGAACCCCCTTCATTCATGAGGGTGGGTCCTCTCATTGGCTCACCTGTTGCCTCAGCCACAGAGCAGTTACAGGTGCTCTGGGTGTGGTTCTCTAGGTGAGTGTGGGGCTCTCTCATCTAATCAGAGGCCTTCCAGGCCCTCAGTCTCTGAGAGCAAGGGTAGAGTGACAGCATCCCCCTAGCCAGGGCCAGGACTAGGGAGTGGCAAGTGAGGCATCCAGGGTGCAAAATTTAAGGAGGCGCTCACTCTCAGGGGCTGACTCTGCACATGTACAAGCCTGAGGGTGAGTGCCTCGCTTCCCTCACCCTAATCTCAGTCTTGCCACTAGCTACCATTTAGTGAGCACCTACTTATGATAGGCACTCTGTTAAACACTTGGCTTGTACAACTCATTTAACATTTCCCACAACCTGTGAGGAAGGTAGTCTCACACTCAGATGAGGGGACTGAGTCTCAGAGGGGTTTAGCAACTTGCCCAAAGTCACACAGCTAGGAAGAAGGGGAGCCAAGATTCAAATCTAGTGCTATCTGATCCCAAAGACCATGTTCTTAGCCAGTACTCCCCCCAGTGATTCACAGAAGGCTTTCCTTCTGCTGGAGGCTTAATAACACTCCACATACCCAAAGGTCTGGTCACATCCAATACACGCAGTTAACCAGAGTGTATCAGTTTCCTACTGTTGCTGTAACAAATTTCCACAAACTTAGTGGCTTCAAGTAGCATAAATTTATTCTCTTATAGCTCTGGAGGTCAGAAGTCTAAAGTGGGTCGGCAGAGCTGTGTTCTTTCTGGAGGCTCTAGGGGAGAATCTATTTCCTTCCCTTTTCCAGCTTCTGGAGGCCACCCACATTCCTTAGCTAGTGGCCCCACAGCACCGCCAACCTCTGCTTCCATCCTCACATTTTCTCTTCTGACTGCTTCTGTGGTCCACATAACCTTCTCCCTTATAAGAAACCTTGTGTTGACATTGGGCCCACCTGGGTAATCCAAGGCAATTTCCCCATCTCAGGAGCCTTAACTTAATCACACCTGCAAGGTCCCTCTTACTCCCTAAGGTAACATATTCACAGGTTCTGGGAATTTGGATGAAGATGTCTTTGGGGGAAGGATAGTCTTTAGCCTGTCACATGGCATAGATGAAAAGAAGGCAATTAGCCCCAAAGGCCTTTGAGCAACTAAAAGCTATGGCACAAAATACATGCACCAAATTTTAAGCCCCTTATGAAAAGGGGAGAGATGGTCAGGTCCTCACTCAGAGCCTGGTTACCCTTATTTTAGGTACAATTATTATGAGTATGGTTCTTTTCTTTTTCCAACTGATAGGAATCCAAAGCAGGTATATGGATAATAATTAGAAGTAAACAAACAGAAGCTTCTGCTCACAAAATGGGAAAGATCAAAAACTCTCTGAAAAGCAAGAATGCAAAATAATCTGGGTCCCTTCTCTAGCTCCTGTTGGTGGCACTGGATCAGAATAGATCATGCTATTCATAATGTTCAATGATGTGCCAAGAAAGTGCTAAATGATGAGTCATCCCTATATAAGAAGGCAGGTACGTATAATATGTCTTATCAATATTCCATGCAAGTCATTATAATTAAAAAAAAAAAAGATTTTGTGCTTAAAGGAATGTTTCCCAAAGTGTATTTCACAAATCATTAATTCCCTAGGAAACCTAATGGGTATTCTAAAGAAAAAGTGTTCTTTGGGTAAAAAGATCTAGATAAGTTTACATTTTTTTAAAAAAGTGAAACAAGTTTATTTCCTGCAGGACTTCTCAGAGCCTTTAGTGCATTGTGAAGCTGATGTGCATTGTGAAGCTCCAAAAAGTGGCAGAGACTGCATGACTTTCCCCAAACTTACTGGGCCAACAAACCCCTTTTCTAAAAGTATTTCAAAGGATACTAGTGGTTCAGGAAATAACAATTCAGGAAACACTGGAACAGGAGCTTTTCTGGCTGTTTTTACTTCAGGCATGTTTTCTTGGGGTAGGTGGGTGGATGGATAAATGGATGGATGAGTGGACAGATGGATAGACGGATGGATGGATGAATAAATGGATGGACAGATGGATGAGAAAATGAGCAACTAAGTAAAGGAAGAAATGAACAAACAAATAAGCCATTCTCATTTAAGGAATGTGTCAGAATCTTTGCTGTGATGGGGATGCATGTGTGCAAAGTCTAGAAAGCTCCCCTTGGTGATCCTGCCCATCTCCCTGCCAGGGTATAAATCGCTGCTTCATGAGTAGGGAACCTGGACCTCTTTAGCTGGCTGGGAGGTAGGACAGTTGAAGCTGCTTTTCACTTGGGCTAAATCCTGAGCATCTGGGATCATAATCATAATAACTCTAAATATGTACACGACATCAAAGACCTAGGAGGCGCTTTCCCAGCCATTGGTTTGGGGTCCTTCCCCCACACTCCAAGCAATGGGCTGTCCAGGGGCTACACACTCTCTTAAAAGGATAGAGACTACTAGTCAGAGCAGGTGAGTGATGTGTCTGCAGTCATCTGGTGTGGGCCCTTGAAATTGGCATTAGAGGCCTGGGTTCTAGTCCTGGCCCCACCAACAGCCCAAGCAAGTCTTATCATCTCGTTGGGCCTTGTGTCCACATCTGTCCAAAGAAACAAGTTCCTGCCTCACAAGGCTGCAGCAAGGGTCAAGCCAGATGCCGTAAGAGGAAGTACTTCATAAATCCCAGCCATCCCAAAGTGGCCTGGCACCTGCTCTGGGCTCCGTGGCAGAACCCAATCAAAGCACTTCACACTCTGTTGCTGAACGTTATGGACTGAACTGTGTCCCCCGAAAATATGTGTTATAAATCCTAACCTCTAGCTCAGCTGCTAACCAAAGTGTGGGCAGTTTGAATCCACCAGCTGCTCCTTGAAAACTGTATAGGGCAGTTCTACTCTGTCATATAGGGTTGCTATGAGTCAGAATTGACTTGATTGCAAGGGGTTTTATGTCTGTTGTTATAATCCCATTTGGGAATAGGTGGTCTTTGTTATGCTAATGAGACAGGATTAGTGTAGGGTGTATCTCAAGTCAATCTCTTTTGAGATATAAAAGAGTTTAAAAGCAAGCTAGCAAGCAGAGATGGGAGAAGAGAGATTTCAAGCCACAGAGAGATGGCCAAGGAACCAGGAAACAAGCTGAAGAGACAAGGACCTTCCCGCAGAGCCAACAGAGAAAGAAAGCCTTCCCCTAGAGCCAGCTCCCTGAATTCAGACTTCTAGCCTCCTCAGCTGCGAGAAAATAAATTTCTGTTTGTTAAAGTCACCCACATGTTATAGCAGCACTAGGTAACTAAGACACTGTGCCTCTGGTCTGCATCTCCCACCTGACTGTGAGCGCCTGAGGGCAGAGACTGCAACCCTTGTTCCCTGATACATCTCCAGCGTCCCGCACAGGGCAGGCCCTCAGTCAGTGTCTATTGAATGAATAAGTGAATGAATGAATACACGAATGAATGAATGAGTGATAAATCACTGTGCAACCATAAGGCAACATGGTCATTAGTATTTCGGGAGTATTGTCCTTACAATGCTAAAATCCATAACAAGGACCCCAGCCCCAGTCTCCATAAGGCACATTCCAAGGAGCAACTTGCCGTCTTCGTTTGAAAAGCAGACAGAAGGGAGCATGCGTCAGACAGCTTTCCCACCGCCCCACCTGACTGGGGCCTGCCTAACGGGGATGGATGTTCTTTAACTGGGCGTGTTTATTTTTTAATTAGGCAAAGGATGAAAGAATGAAAACTGCAGGCATCCCCAGAGGTCCTCTTTTCAGTGGAATCAAGACCCTTGCTCCCAGCCCCCTGGAGACAGAGCTGGGTGCTCTCAGGCCCCATGTCCTGGAAATGGTGGGTGTTGGTGAAACGGAGACCAGGACAGGTAAGCGGGAATGAGGGTGGGCAGCAGAGGGTCACCTTGCCATTTAGCCACGGAACTGCTGAGAGACTGGCCCCCAACACACCTTTGCACCTGCGGTTTTCAGTGCTAATTCACTTCCTGAAACTTGTGAGCGAGACTCTGAGCTCTTTCTGGTCTCCCTCTCTGGCTGGCTCTTCTCTTTAAATGGTTATTACTATCACTTCCTAAGCCAATTTGAAGGATTTGTTGGTTGTCTGTTCTGAGCCAGGCCCTGGGCTGCCCTTAATGAGCCTTCATTCAAGGAGTCCTGGCTCAGCTATCAACTACTGTGTAGCTTTGGAAAGTCACCTGACCTCTTTAGGCCTCAGTTTCCTCATCTGTAATTTGATGATCTTCCATTCTATCAACAAATTAATGAATTCATTCACTCATCTACTCACTCATTAGTTACTCAGTTAAAATTTATGATGGGTCTACCTTGTGGCCTCAGGATGTGTGCCAGACACAAACTAGACAGTTAGAATCTACATTAATCATGACATGAATAACAAGGAAAAAATCTCTGCCCTCAAATAGGCCATATTTCAATTGATCTTGGTTTCTAATTCTGGCAATATGGTGTCGGTAACCTGGATTACGCTACCAAAAACAACTAAAAATACCAGATAAAATACTGACTTGACAAAAAGTAAGGAATACTCAGGCCAAACACTAAGTGAAGCAAGCAACCCACAGAGGCAGGCTCATGCCTCAAGGTCATTTGCTGACAGGTAAATCTGAGTTTTGGTTTTCAGAGCTTCCAGGGCTTACAGAAGAGGGAGCAAAGCCCAGAGTCCACCCTTGGCCCACCCTAAGGTAGGGAATCTAATAGGAAACCCACTCCCACTAAAGCAGGAACCCCAAATAACCACGTCCTTAGTGTAAGGTGAACTAGAAATAAATCTGTACTTCCGTATACACCAGGAGTCTAAAAAAAAATAAGCCTCTCTAAAGCTGTGGTGCTGAATACGGCCCTTAAAAATTCACAGCCACAAACGGCCCACATATGTATTTGTGGCCTGAATTCGCATTGCTTGAGTATCTAAAAATCCTTAAGCAAAGAATTGAATTTAGAGTGGTCACAGACAAGTAGTGAGCCTGTGCACTTAACAAAAACAAATAGAAATCCTCTCTGCAGTAACCCACTTTTATCTCAGGTCTCAAAGAATCCCTCTTCCCACCCTCTTACACCCCACTCCAGCCAAATGACTAACTCACAGACACACACACACTAAACAAGGCACAATGAGTCAAAATCTGAAGAAAAAAAGACAGCATAATCAGACCCTCAAATACTTTAGACATTGGAATTATAGGCATAGAATTTAAAATACAGTTAATGTATTTCAAGAAGTTAAAGAGAGGCTTGCAAATATGGGTAAAGAGCAAGGAAATTTAAAGAAAAGATCAAATAGAACTTCTAACAATCAAAATATGATAATTAAAATAGAAAACTCATTGGCTTTTTTTGGAAGATTAGATGTAGCTGAAAAGAGAGTTAGTGAATCCAAAGATAAAACTGAAGAAATCATCCAGAATGCAGCCCCACACACCACCACAATCCACCCCCTCCAAAAAAAAAAAAACATTGCCATCTAGCCGATTCCGACTCATAGCAACCCTATAGGACAGAACAGAGCTGCCCCATAGGGTTTCCAATGAGCAGCTGGTGGATTTGAAGTGCTGACCTTTTGGTTAGCAGCCTGAGCTCTTAACCACTGGGCCACCAGGGCTCCTGAGAATGCAGCCCAGAGGGGTAGAAACAGAAAATATAAGAAAGAGGCTAAGAAGCATTTAAATGAGATTCCAGAAGCAAAGAATGGGGCAGAAGCAATATTTAAAGAAATAATGGCTAAGAACATTCCAGAACTGATTGAAGACTCCAACCCACAGATTCAAACCCAAGCAGGAAAAATAAATAGAAATTCACACACAGCCAGGTCATAGCAGAACTGTAGAACACCAAAGAAAAATAGAAGATTTTAAAAGCAACCAGAGAAGAAAAACAGATTACTTTCAAGGAACCAAATTTAAACTGGGAGCTAATTTCTCAATGACAACAATTGATGCCAAAGTCAATAGAATGATATCTTTAATATGCTGAAAGTAAATACCAACCTAGAATCTGCAAAAATAGCTTTCAAGAACAAGAGTGAAACAAAGACATTTTCAGGCTACTTAATTGGTCTCTTTAGGAATCGATGAGGTCACAAGTTCAATGTCGATAGGCGCCAGATACAAAAGAGATGAGCAAAGAGGTTCAGATGGGGCATGGTGAACTGCAGGGAGTATGTGTCCCATCTAAAGGGGGAAGCGTCCTCAGTTCCAGTCGTCGCTGCCAGAGCCAATCACTCATTAAAAGCTAGAAATCCATATTCTGATATAAAATAACACTAAGTGGGACCAACAAAGCAAGCCTGGGAACAAAATGAAGCAAATGGATCGCTGGTATATAATATTGGGGTGGGGAGGTGACTGGAACAGAGTAAGAGCTGTCAAAGTGGCCAGAGTAGCTCTAGAAAAAGCCTCTGGAGACAAATCCAGCAGATCAGAGAGGCCCAGGACTGGCAGAGAGCCCTCGTTTCTGGATGGAAGGTTTCCTATCATTTTCTCTGAGAACTGTACCCAAATTCACAGCATCCTGTAACCAGGAGAAGGTGCCAGGCCAAAGTTCCTCTGTCTGGAAGGCCCTTCACCTTCCTTCTTCTAGTAAATGCCTTTTCCTCCACACTTCAGCCCAGACATCTTCTGGGAGATGGGAACTTCCCTCACTCACTCTCAAAGCTGCCTGTGCTCACAGAGATCAGGGCACTCACTTAGCCACATGAGATAATGTGCCCATGGTCCGCCTGCCTGCCTACGCCTTCCAGGGCCTGACCCTGCTCAGGGCCCTGCCTTTTCAGGGCACAGGGTAAGTACCCAGTGGACTCAGAAAGGTCCAGAAAGAGGCAAGGGCCATCATGTAGGGAATGCAGATTCCTCCACATTATGTATATAATGACTCTCCACCCATGCGCAGGGTATAGATACTATGCAAAGAGCCTCTAGGCTGGTTGCATAAGTGATCATAAAGAGCATTAATAAGGGAAAACAGGAAGAAAGCGGGTTGTTTTTATGCATGAGGTGGGGGAAGAAGAGGTGAAGGACAAGCAGCAGCCAGCTGAAGATAACACTCAGAATCCTCAAATGCTCATGATGGTTTGCTAGACAAGGTCTTACCATGGTAGACAAGACAGGCTTCCCAAGCTTATGATCTGAGGGCAGAGATGGACTCTCACTAAGTAATCATACCATGAATTAATTACAGCAGTGATAAAGGCCATGTAGGTCCCTCAATGATGCAAACGGTTTGTACTCAACTACTAACCTAAAGGCTGGTGGTTTGAACTCACCCAGCGGTGCCACAGAAGAAAGTCCTGGCAATCTGCTTCCATAAAGATTACAGCCAAGAAAACCCTATGGATCAGTCTGCTCTGTAACACATGGTGTTGCCATTAGTAGGAACTGACTCAACAGCAACGAGTTTGGGGTTTTTGGTTTTAAGGGTCATATAGAGAAAAGTGAGCAGACAGGTCTCACCCTCACCAAATGATTTAACAATTATTTTCTTTGTGTTTTAATAATTACTTGATTTTAATTTTATTAAATAATTTACATCATTCAAAATTCTAAAGGTACAAAAGCCTCTCTCCTTTCTGCCCCCATCTACCTAGCCCTCACCTTAGAAGCAACCACTGTTTGCAGTTTCTTACATATCTTTCTAGCAACACGTGTGTGTGTGTGTGTGTGTGTGTGTGTGTGTGTGTGTGTATACGTGTGTGTGTGTGTTTTCCTGGTGGTACAAACGGTTAACAAGCTTGGCTACTAACCAAAAGGTTGGTGGTTCAAGTCCACCCAGAAGAAAGGCCTGGTGATCTACTTCTGAAAAATCAGCCATTGAAAACCCTATGGAGCACAGTTCCACTCTGACATACATGGGCTCATCATGAGTTAGAATTGACTCAACGGCAACTGGTTGGTCATATATGTATTTATGTATATATGTGTATATATATTTGTATATTTATTTTTTTATACAAATGATAGTCTACTGTCCTACATTTTGATATATCTCTGACAGCAGATTTTAAAGATAAAAGAAGTGGCATGTGAACTTGGACTTGGAGGATATACTGAAGTTGGGTAGGTGAGAGGGGAGAAGGGACCATTCCAGGTGGAGGGAACAGCTTGTTCCAGATCCACCTTGGGGAGATGAGGGAGAGGAGCTGCTTCTGCCATCATGGGGAGGGGTCACAGAGCACAACCTTCCTCAAAGTTATGTCCTCTCCCAGGAGCACTCTGTGTCCAGTGATCAACTGATAGAAGGGTACAAAGGCCTGGAGGCTTTGCCTCAATTTGCATCATCCCAGCTGAAGATCACCTGAGGCCTTTGTTGCAAATGCATCACAGCTCAACTTCTCCTTCTGCTCAACTCTGCTTCTCTCACTCCCGTACACCTTGTAAGCCTCCTGCACACAAATCTCCATCTCAGAATCTGTTTCTAGGGAACTTGACCTAAGATGATGAGAAATGGTCCAAGAATGTAAGAGTTGGAGCTTGAAAGACCACGTTTGAGTCCAGCCACCCCCTTTACTGACTACATAACTGTGGATATGTCCTGCCCCTCCATTTTCTACCTATAAAATGAGGACTATAATACCTGTCCCACCTCTGTTGGAGGCCTGGCGTGAGATGATAGGTGGGGAACTTTGGCAGGTGAAACCCTGTCATTTATCCCATCACAATCCTCCCCCAACATCTGCTCTCAGCAGGCCCACACTACAAAAGCATCACGCTCTCCCCTCCTCTGGGTCATCATACATGTTCTTACTCCTCTTCCCGTCCCATCTTTCCCCACTCAAGGCCCATTTTCTCCCAGAAGCCTTCCCTGATGGTCCAGTACTCTTCCACCTCCCTCTCCTCTGTTCTCTCAGAGCACTGGAATCTCCACCAAATAACCTGTTAGTTAATTCAATGCTTCACCGCCAACATATCCCTAAATGCAGAGGAGATGGGGGCTTATACCTCTCGAGACTCTGGGAGTGTAGGGCCTAAAGAAGCAAACCCCGGAGTTGAAATTAATTTGAAGTCTTGAGTTTAATCTTTTATTTGTTTGCATCTTAGTTTGCTCTTTAGTTTATTCAATGCCTTTTCATTGAGCACATATACTACATTGAGCAGGATAGATAATGGCTCCCGTCTTCAAGGAGGGTAGACTGAAGTGGACCTGTCTTAAAAATCTGTGTAAATTTTGCATTCTATTCCCTAACATACTCGTGTTTATTTTAATATAAATTTTTCTTTCTCCACCCCACTGTCAGATAAAATCAATACTCCAGGAAAATAAATCAAAGTTATCTTTGGCTTCTTGTGTGCCAGCTGGGTCTATGCATTCCAGTGTAAGGAACCCAGACAACACTTCCTGGTTACTTATGGCTTTGACATGGAATCTGAATGTACTGGGGGCAGGAAGGACTGCAAGCAAAGGGCTCCAGATGAGTCCTCATCACCCAAAGGACAACAGGCCAATGTGCCTGCCCAGCAACCAAGTCCACCACTACCACCCCCCACTGCGTCTCTGCCTACACAACATTGATTTGTTCAGGCAGCCAGTGGAGGCCCTTAGCCCCAGATAGGGTACCTGACCTCAAGAGATGAATCATAGCTGGGCTAAAGCAGTCAAGCAGTCTTATCTCCTTGGCTGGTGGTTGGCCTAAAGAGGAGCAGTTAAATGGCCCTGTTCTGGCCACTGAGGTATGAGGGGAAGTCTGCTGGGTTGTAGTGGGGATGTCTTCTCAAACAAAGAAAAAGGTCAACACAGGAAGGATGGTGAAGCAGAAAGCTGGAAAGAGCCTGTCTCTCTGATGGGGTTATTCATCTCCTGAACCAACCAAAGCCAGCAACTGCCTACCTTTACAAACCAATTGCTGTCAAGTCGATTCCCACCCATGGAGATCCTATGTGCGTCAGAGCAGGACTGTGCTCTGTAGGGTTTTCAATGGCTGATTTTTCAGAAGTAGACTGCCAGGCCTTTCTCCCGAGGCACCACTGGGTGGACTTGAACCTCCAACCTTTCAGTTAGCAGCAAGTACATTAACTGTTTGCACCACCAAACCTCTCTTTATAAGAAAAATACAAACCTCTATTTGCTTATACCACTGTAAGCCAATTTTCTGTAACTTGCAGCCAAATACATTCCTAAACAATACATTTCTTTAGAGTGTACAAAGAACTTTTATGCAAACTGTTCATTCAGTCCTCACAATGACTATGAAGGGCGCATTTCACAAATGAGGAGTCTATCAATGCATTTGATAAGGTCAACAATTATCTGTAATAAAAACTCAGCAAACTAGTGATTGACAAGAACTTCCTTAGTGTGATAGGATGTATACACCAAAACCTACAGCAGGCATTATACTTAATGTTTAGACACAAGGCCTTTAAGATCAGAAATAAGACAAGGATGCTCACCATCAATGTTAATGTTTACAAGACGGCACACTGGGAGGTTAACAACTTCCCCAAGGTCACAGCCAGGAGGTGGCAAAGTGGGGTTGGGACACTGGCCTTCTGACTCAGTCCAGAGCTCTCAGCTGACGGAGCTGTCAGACAGATAGGCATGAGTCCCTAGGACAGGGGACCCACTGTGAGCTCCACATAAGCCTTGAGGTCCAGAGAGGACCAAGGTCTTTCCAGCAGCCATGTTTGCCCCAGACTGGCCAGCTCCTCTGATTCCAGAAAAAGAGATGATTCTGAGAGCTCTGCTCCAGGCTGGAAAAACACCTCTTACTGAGTTGCCTGCCCACTGCCTCTTTTCTCCCACTGCCCTGGGAGATGGATAAGGAGAGGGGAAGATACTTGGTAGGTGTCTTGCAAGCACCTCAGCCCTGTTTGCTTGTCTGTGTCCCCGCCACCTCGCCACGGCAAATTGCTTGTTGATAAATGAGGCTACTTAAGAGCAAGTGATGCTGGCATTACAGTATTAATGAGGACGACGTGGAGAGACATTTAAGAGGGGCCTGACTGTTCTCACATCCTCCCACCTGTGAGTAATGGGGCTGTGGTGCCTCAGGCCCTTGCACCTCCCATCCAGGTACAGGCCCTGGGACAACAGCAGCCACACGCTGAGGTCATGGAAGGTGTGGGGTAGGGGGGAGGATCCCAGAACCAGGACTGTGACAAGAGTGCTCTGGCTGGAGGACAAGAAGCCAGCACCTCCTTCTGGGAGCTCAGGCAGTGAGGAGGTAAGACTGGGCATGTGAAAGGGTATGTGTGTATTTGCACACGCATGTGTGTGCATGTGTGTGCATGTGTGCATGCGAACACGGCAATGCAGGCAGTGTGTGGGAGTGAATGTGTACATCAACAGAGTGATTTTTGCTTCACCCAGTCCTGGAATTGGGACTTAAACTCTCTAAGGCTCAGTGTCCTCACCTGTAGAATGGGAGTGATAATCCAGTTCCCCACACAAGAGTCCTGGGAGGCCTGAATGTGCTAATCCATATAAAGGCGTATCGAGTGGGGAGAAGCCTGGACGAGGACGGAGGCTTTCTTCTTCTTCCCATCACTATTATTGTTGAAGCAAACTTGCATGTGGGAGTGACAGCATGGGAGAAAGCACCAGAGTGTGTTATGGATTGAATGGTGTTCCCCCAAAGAGATACGCTGAAGTCCTAACCCCCAGTACCTTGGAATATAACCTTGTTTGGAAATAAGGTCTTCGAAGATGTTATAAGTTAACCTGAGTCCTAATCCTGTCTGAGTGGTGACCTTATAAAAGAAGAGACAGAGGGACACATGGGGAAGATGGCCATGTGACAATGGGCTTATGCTGCAGCTGCAAACCAATGAATGTCTGGGGCTACCAGAAGCTGGGAGAGACAAGAAAGGGTCTTCCCCTAGAGTGGACAGAGTGAGCATGGCCCTGCATTCAGACTCCTCGCCTCCAGGCTGTGAGACAATACATCTCTGTTCTCTGAAGTCCCCCATGTTGGGGTTTTTGTTACAGCGGCCCAGGAAGCTAGCACACAGCAGGAGGAGAGAGATGAGCAGGCCAAGTTTGTGAGGAAAGTGGGGAACAGAACCCAGAGGCTGGCAGAGAGAGGGACCAGAGGATGGGGCAGGGCTGGGACCCATGGGATGGCCACACTGGTGGCTAAAGGCTTGAAATACCATGTGCCAGCTGATAAAGAGCTGTTGTCCCAAGCACTCCCCATCCTTACTGCTCTGGCCCCTGCCTCAAAGAGCTCAAACCTCCTGCCAGAGGGCTTAGGGGACCCTGTTCCAGCCTCCCAGGCAGTGTCTGTTCAGATTCGTGTGTCCCATGCTGGAGAGAGAGGTTAGTAAGCATCTGAACGTCACCTTGGGAAGGCTGAGAGTGTGACTTCAGAGCCTGAGTGGGCACAGGGTGGGCCAGGGTGGGCCATCGAGTCCTAAGAACCACCCAGCACCAGGGGAGCCTCCCAGAAGGCAAAGCCCCCAGCCCTGGCCGCAGCCCTGCATGGAATCCGGGCACCCCTGAGCTGTGACTTCATGTTAGGCCCCTTCCTTCACCCACAGACAATACAAGGATGGGCCACTGAACAGCATTCCCGCATCTCCTGCAAAACTATGGCCGAGATACTGCCACCCGTGTCAATCCACGCCCTTTGTACTAAGACCCACATGATCAATTCCTGCTTGAGATTTACTTCCAGGGAGAAAAACTGTCTCTATAGATTAATGGGCACGCTTCCTGTTGCCTGGAAACACCTCCGTGTGGCTCCCTTCTGGATTTAACTGTCAGAAAACTTAGGACAAAATGCAACGCCCCAAACGTTGTAATCTGCTCAACTCAGGCACCTGAAACCACCTAATCCCTCTGCTTCCTCCGGATACGAGGCTATGTTTTATCCTCCAGTCTCGCCAGTCACACTGGATTCCTCTTGTTAAGCCGCCCAGGTTCTTTTGGAAGTAAGAGGGACAGAAATCTGAAATACCAGCCCAGCAACATCCACAATGCTCCCGATCCCTCAACCTGCCCAGCGAAGCCCCACCCTGTGTGGTCCTGAACACTGGGGCCCCCAGCCCACTGCTGCCTCCTTGGGTGGAGAAGGCAGCTTCCCCCTTACCCGTCAGGTCTGGGTCCTCTGACCACAGCTGTCCACCACAGCCTAGAGAGGAGGTTTCCCAGGGGATCAGAAACTTCTGTTATCAGTGTCAAAGCCCATGGCCGAGAGAATGGGGTGAGAGGCCTCTCTCCTGGAGCAGGGGTGGGTGGGTGGGAGGGGAGGGAGTGAAGGATTCTGGGATATGAGGGTCTCTATGTTAGGGAACTCTGAGGGTTCAATATGTAGAGGAAATAAAGAAATGCAAGGGAAGAACGGAGAAGAGGAGAGGGAGAGAGAGAGCCAGGGAGAAAGGAAAGGAGGAAGGACGTAGAGAGGAGAAGGAAAGAAGGGAAGGGGCTTTGGCAGTGGCCCTCATGGCTGGAAGCCCAGGCTGCTGGAGATGAGGTGGAGTGGGGGCAGGCAGAGTGCGGACAGCCAGGACTTTGCCCAGCCCCCACCACAAATTGGGGAGGGTGGGTCAGAAGATTCACTCCAGGCCCTGGCTTCTTGCAGGGAAGGGCAGCCCAGCCCTCGTGGCAGGCCCAGGGCACTATCAGCAACAAAACTGACCTCAAACAGTCAAGATGCATCACTGGCCCAAAGCCTCGGCCTCCTTCCTGCCCAGGAATCTGGCCCTCACCTGCTTCGGACTGCGGGGGAGCTTGTCCGCCCACACAGAGCCAGAGCCCCGCCTGCCCCAAGGTCCCTGCCACAGCGCCTCCCAAGGCTGGGTCAGGGAGTGGGAGAACCGGGGGCAGTCTCTGGAGCGTGGCTTAAGGTGGAATCACAGAGAAGAAACTGATCCAGGCCTTTGGGATGGGCTCTTAGATTTCTGCACAACAACTGGAGTTACTAATATCCCACTGAACCTGGGTGACTCTCAGCTTTAGTCGGCAGTACCAGAGACCAGAGAGAAGCATGGGGGGTGGTGGGAGATATAGTGTCTGAGCCTCAGTCCCAACAGCATCCAGTCAATTATCCAATCAGCTATGTGTGTGCCTGGTCCTGCGCCAGGTACTGGACATACAAGATGAATCAGACACAGAGTTGCAAACAGACCTGGGTGACAAGCTCCATGATGTGGGGATACTCTGGATGCTCCATGAGAACGGAGGTGGACCACTCACTATGCAGGGGGAGGCTGGCATGGGAGTCAAGAAGACAGATCTTGAAGGATATGAAGGAATCAGCAAGATGCAGAGGGAGAGGGGAGGGCATTCCTGGCAGAGGGAACAGCAGGTACCAAGGCCCAAAGGCATGAGGTTGCATGACATGTCAAGAGAGCTGTAAATTCCCAGGCATGGCAGGAATGGAGGGGGCAAATGATGCAGCAGTAGGAGATGAGGCTGACAAGCTGGGAGAGGCTGGCAGAGACTGGAACATGAAGGGCCATGAATGCCAGGCTAAGAAGCTTTCATTTTATCCTGTTGGCAATGGAGAGCTACATATTAAATAATAACAATAATAATAAAATAAAAACCTGTTGCCATCAAGTCAATTCTGACTCAAGGTGACCACATGTGTTACAGAATAGAACTGCTCCATCTTGGCTGTAATCTTTATGGAAGCAAATTGCCAGGCTTTTCTTCCGTGGCAGTGCTGGATGGATTCAAACTGCCAACCTTTAGGTTAGCAGTGGAGCACAAACCACTTGTGCCACCCAGGGACCTTTATGAAGAGCTATGGAAGAATTTTAAGCAGACTAACATGGTTTCACTTGTAGTTATAAAAAGATTCCTTTGGCAGGCAAGTAGAAGATAGATTTGTGTGGACAGACACTGAAGGCAAAGGAGACTATTTGGGAGGTTATTATGAAACTTAGGTCACAAATAGCAAATTGTTTTCATCTCGTGCTAATTCTGATAGATTGGTAGTGGCTGCCTGGGGCACTGTGGTGAAAAGAGAAAAAAATGTAACAATTGACTAGTGATGTTTGGCATGGGCAGGATAGGAGAAATGTGGTATCGATGCAAGAGATTTGCCAATCTGGGCTAAGTAGAGATGATAAGAACCCGACAGAGAAAGAAAGGGACAGGTAACATGAGAGACACTCCAGATGTGGAAACAATAAGACTTAGTAACTTAGTAAATAGGCTTAAGAACAGGAAGGCTCACATTAAAGTTCTGGCTTTGCTGAGACCAGAAGAACTAGATGGTGCCCGGCTACCACCAATGAATGTCCTGACAGGGAACACAACAGAGGGTCCCTGATAGAGCAGTAGAACGATGGGATGCAGAACTCAAATTCTAGTAAGAAGACCAGACTTAATGGTCTGACTGAGACTGGAGGTGCCCCGGACAGCATGGCCCCTTGTCTCTCTATCACCCCAGAACTGAAACAATTTCCAAGGCCAACTCTTCAGACAGGGATTGGACTGGACTGTGGGACATAAAGTGGTACTTGTGAAGAATGTGCCTTTTAGTCAAGTAGATACAAGAGAACAAAGGGGCAGCTTCTTTCCAGAGGTGAGATGAGAAGGCAGAGAGAGTTAGGAGCTGGTTGAATGTTCATGGGGAATCAGGGGCAGAGGGGAGGAGTGTGCTGCCACAGAATGGGGTGAGCGGTTGGGGTCTCATAACAATGTATGTAAAAAAAAAAATTCTGTATGGGAGACTAACTTGAAATGTAAACTTCATTTAATTACAACAATTAAAAAAATGCAAAAAAAAAAAAAAAAGTTCTGGCTTTGGCAACCAGTACCACTAATTGAATTTTGAAAGAGAAGGAGGAGACAAATTCTAGTTTAGGCCTATATTTGAGATGTCTGAGAAATATCTCAGGTAGGATCCAGGAGACAGGTGGACATACAAGTTTAGAGCTTGGGGACAGGGCTGGTCTAGAGGTGGTTTATAAATCTGGACCTTACATATGACAGTTGAAGCCATGGAGAGGTGAGGACCAGCTAAGGGCTGTGGAGGGAGGAAGGCATGGGCTGAAGACAGAGGCACCAGGGATACAGGCTAAGAGGGAACAGTCAGAGAGGTGGGAGGGAAGCCTTGGGAGAACAGACCAAGAAGTGGGACTGGTAGCCATATGCAATGCTGCACAGCACTCAGGAACGAAGACTGAAGAGTAACATCCTCTGGGATCTCATTCAAGGTCAAGGGTAAAGTTGTCATCGTTGTTAGCTGCCACTAAGTCTGCCTCTGACTCACGGCCACCCCATGCACAAAGGAATGAAACACTACCAGGTCCTGAGTATCCCCATGATCGGTTATAGATCAGACTGCTGTAATCCACAGGGTTTTCATTGGCTGATTGTTAGAAGTAGATCACCAGGCCTTTCTTCCTAGGTTGCCTTAGTCTGGAAGCTCTGCTGAAATCTGTTTCGCATAATAGCAACACACAAGCCTCCAATGACAGACAGGTAGTGGCTGTGCATGAGGTGCATGGGCTAAGAATCGAACTGGGTCTCCTGCATGGAAGGCGAGAATTCTACCACTGAACCACCACTATCCCTCTAAGAGAAAAGCAGTTCCAATCCATGTCCAGGGCTCCTCTCTGCACATCTTCCCCATGCTTGTTGGGAGGGATGTTCTCACTCCCCAGGACTCATGAGAGAAAGGGTGTCCTCACTCCTGGGAAGCCACAAGAGGAGCAATGTCCTCACTCCTGGGGAGTCGTGAGGGGAAGGTTGCTCCCGCTCTTGGGGAGTCTTGAGAGGAGGGACGTCCTAACTCCTGAGAAGAAGGGAGCAGGTCAGGCAGGCACAGCTGTATGTGTGTGTTGGGGGGCGGCGGAAGAGTGGAGTGCTTTGAAGTCCTGGCAATGTTCTGGGTGAGCTCACACAAGTTTTGCTTTAAAATATATTTCTTTAACTTCTATGTTCAGATTTTACACACACTTCCATCTATGTGATATATTTCACAATTGAAGTAAAAATAAGAATTTTAAAACAGGAGTAAAGGGGGACCAGACCTAACAGACAAATCCTCTCTAAGCTGCCTGGTATTCCCATCCTGACACCACCTGTCTCCTCAGCCAGGTCAGTGGTTTTCCATTTGGCCCGGAAGTATCTGTTTCAGCCCCAAATCTCTCCAGAGAGCCCTAAGAAGCAAATCAGAGCCTGGGACACATCTTCACCCTTTTTTGACTTCCCACACAGTCAACTGCCATGTGACTTTGAACACATCACTTCCTTTCTCTGAGCCCTGGGTTCCTTATAAATTCAATGAGAGGGTTGGACTAGAGACACCTAAAGACACTTCCAGCATGAGTCCTGAATTCTCCCAAATCGCTGACTTGATATTGCTGGGTTCAAGGAATATTGAGCAAACATCCTCAAAGAACAAGGATGTTAAAGTCCTCCTGTGTGTATGTGTGTATGAGAGAGAGTGTGTGAGTGTGTGCATGTATATGTGAATGTGTGTGAGTGTGTGGGTGTACGTATGTGAGTGTCTGTGTGAGTGCCTTTGTATGCATGTGTGAGTGTGTGTAGCAGGGGCGGATTAACCAGTAAGCAAGGTACACACTGGCTTACATTAAGCAAGGTATGCACGGGCTTACTTGTGTTTACTTACTAATCTGTAGTGAACAATTTCACGTCATCAAAGATGTGGTGAAAAACAGGTGAAATTGTTCACTACAGATTAGTAAGTATGCACAAGTAAATCAGTGCGTACCTTGCTTATTGGGTAATCCAGCCCTGTGTGTATGCGTGTGAAAGTATGTGTGTGTGTGTGTGCGCGTGTGTGTGTGCGTGTGTGTGTGTGTGTGTGTGTGTGTGTGTGTGTGTGCGTGCACCCACATTAAAGACCCAGCAATGAACACCAGTGTCTGCATCTGTCATGTGTGAGGGGATGGAAGAGAAAGGAAAATGCTACTCCCGTTGTTGATGCCCTATTTAAATACTTCCTAAGACGTCGAAGCTGCTGGGGAGGTAGGAACTCAGAACGGTGAAGGACCTGGGAAATCATCTCCACCATGCTCTCATTTTGAAGAGTGGAAACTGAGGCCGAGAGAGAGGTCAACCAACCTGCCTAGGTCACACGGTACATTGAAAACAGAGCCAGAGCTAAACCCAGGCCCCAGCTTGCAGGCCCAGCTCCTCCCTCCCCAACCAAGCCTCTGGGAGCCAAGCATGGAACCTGCCCACTGTTAACACTGAGTTTCCAGCTCCAAGCTGGGCTTCTTGGGCCCTGAGGCCCTGTGCTCCAGAGCCCCCAGCGGCAGCCCTGCCCTCTGACCTGACCAGATTTTCCCCACCCTTCCTTTTCCTTTGTACCCCTGCCCCCCAGCCCACTGCCCTCCTCAGGCAAAGCTGGAGGGGTGGGGCCCCAGGTGACGGATAGGCCGCACACTGTTTTCACTTGTCACGCTGGCACACAGGATGACAGACCTTGGGAACCCGGGCATTAATACTGAAGATTTATATTCAAATCTGTCACGGCTGAAGGCACTTCCCCCAAACTTGGCTCGGCCTGAAGGTCGCTTTTCTGAGGTGATAAGTGCAAAAAAGATGTCCTCGCCCGCCCTCCTGGGCCCTCCCCTCTCAGGAGCCAAGGGCTCAGGCTGCACAGCAGGAGAAGGGAGAAAAGAGGTGGGAACAAGGAGTTCTTCAAGTATCTCAGCCCATGGTCTACTTGCCCCTTCTCCATCCCCCACCCCATGATCCTCAAATATGTTCAGATGTGGCAGGTAGGTGCCAGGGAGGGCCAGAGGAGGTTGGTGAGGCAGGGAACAGTCGTGGGCAGCTCCTGGGACTATAACCATGTGCCCCAGGGCTGGCCTGGTGAACTACCACCCTGACTCCCTGGAAGTGGTGACTGGGGTGGTGAGGGGGGAGAGAGAGCAATGCCTGGGCCAGGCCAAGTGGCCTTGCTCCAAGGCTCACAGCTCAGACCAGCATCAGATCTCAGGATCCACCTGAGACCAGGAAGGACGCCTCAGACCTGGAGGGACAAATAAGTCAGTGCTCTGGTCTTCTTTGTGAGGGTCAGAGGCCCATGTCCATCCAATCATCAAATATTACCAACAGTCTCCTAGGATCATGGAATAGAAGAGCTAATAGTTGCCTTAGAGACTGATGAGTCCAATGGTCCCATTTTATAGATGAAGAAACTAAGGCTCAGAGAGCAGAAAGAAGAACCCACATCCATTCATTCTTTCAGCAAATACTGGCACTGCACTGGCAGCCACAGCTCCTGACCTGATGCCTTGCTCTGAGCAATGCCCTGAGCTGGGCTGGAGGGGGACACAGGACAGATAAGTCCTCCCAGGGAGGAGAGAGTCTAATAGAGACAAGACTTACGGGAAGTTATCAGCAATGATAACAGCTAACAGAGCAAGTTCATCTCACCCTCACAATGACGCCGGGAATAATATGCTGTTTCCCCCCATTTTACCAATGAGGAAACTGAGGCACAGGCACCTCTGACCACCATGCTCTACTGTCATAAGGCAGCCTCGATTAGCTGCCAAACGTTTGGCCAGGGAGGACTAGGCTTTCCAAGCAGGCAATGGTCTTGGTGGGTTGGGGTAGTCTGTGAGGACTTCCTGGAGGAGGTAGCAGGCAGAGATATTTGAATGGAGCCAGACCCTCAGTAGGAATACTGTCATAGAAAGGTGAGGAGGACCTCTCAGACTGAACTCCATTCTTGGGGCTGGCAGGCACACACTCTGACACATTCCTAGCAACTCCACCCCATAGGCCCCTCCTGGGGGGCTCCTTGGAGGTGGAGGCCACTAGGCTCTCGGCAGAACGAGCTGCAGGAGCAGGTTGTACTGGCAGCTGGTGCCCAGCACTGCAGAGAGGGAGGCAGCAAGCGCTGACGTCCTGGACTCGAAGCCTAGTACACGCGCGGCACCATTCCCGGGTTATAGATGAGCTAAATTAACTGTGACGCTCATTAGCGGCAGCTCCTAATTAGTGAAAATTAATATTGGCTTTGATAAAGACGTTGGCGCCAGCTCTCTGAGGCGGAGGCATTATCGACCTTGTCAGCTGGGCTAACGACTGGGTAAGTAGTGGTGCCAGGGGGCCTGGGAGAGGGCAATGGGTCACACAGGGAGGGAGCACAGGCTCTCTGGGGCACTGTGTCGGCAGCTCTCTGCCCCGAGGGCCAGAGCCCCGGCCTCTTTCATAGCTCACCTGACCCTCCAGCAGTCCTTCCGCAGGGGCCTAGCCCCCACATCCAGAGCTGTCCCACGGGCTACCCAGGCAGATCAGCCCTGGCGACAGCTGACATGTGGGCCAATGAGACTGCACCTATAATAATTATCCCTAATATTGATTGGCTAGTCTCTGCCCCAGGCAGTGTAGCAAATGTTTTCACATGCATTTAATCCTCCCAAGAATCCTGGAAGTGAGTGCTTTTATTATCCCCATTTTACAGATGCGGAAACTGAGGCTTGGAGCTGTTGAGTAACCTGTCCTGGGACATATGGGTACCAGGAATTGGACCCAGGCAGTCTGACTCCAGAGCCCATGCGCATGACCTCTGTATTATCTTGCCCCCGCCCTGACTTTCCCAAATGAGGTGCTCTAAAGACCAGCACACCACAGTACACCCAGCATCTAACACGATATCTGACACGTAGTACGTAATCAACAAATACTTATGAATGAACAAATGAATAAACAGAGGGAGCTCTGAGTTCTTCCAGTGTGTTTATACTTAACACCATAGATACTTATATCTATGGAGCACTGGTGGCACAGTGCTTAAGTGTTTGGCTGCTAACCAAAAGTTGGCAGTTTGAATCCACCAGCTGCTCCTTGGAAACCCTATGGGGTAGTTCTACCCTGTCCTATAGGTTGCTATGAGTCGGAATTGACTGGATGGCAACGGGTTTGGTTTTTTTTTTTTGGTTATCATATCTATGGGTATGTGTATGTGTGTACATGTATATATTCCATATATATTTATACATTATATAATACAAAATCTCCAGACTTTACATCCCAGAATGCTGCCTCTCTGACAGGGAGGGCCCCCAGGAGCAACTAGTCTTCCTAGGCGATGACGAGGCCTGGAGGCCTCGGCTCGCCCAGGCCCTGGCTGTGCTGTTGCCAAGTGACCAGCTCTGGGGCCTTGCCCCTCAGGCCACTTGGGAGGTGACTAGGCAGATGTGGCTTCCCTTCACCCCAGTCCCTGCTCCCCAGCCGGGGGCCCTGAGTCCTGGCCCAGGGTAATGAGGGGAAGTAACAGATATTTTTAATCCAAATAAAGGGAAAATGTTTGCCACCTTGGAGTTTATAAAAATAACAACGCATTATTCGGGCATTAATAACAATAAAGATGTCAAACTGTCAGATAAGAAGTTAATCTCATTCAGAGCACAATTAAAGACGCTATTATCCCACCACCTGGGGCCACTTTGGCTTTTACCACCCAGCAGGCTTAATAGATAAAGGGGTCAGGTACAGAGCACGGGGAGTCACTGGCGCTGCCCCCCACTCAGTCCTGCTCCAGACATTTCTCTTGGTGACCCCAACACTAGGGCTCAGGCTCCGCTTAGCTGTGGAGTAGCCACAGCACCTGCAGGCCAGAGGATGGGGGCAGAGCAAGCTGAAGCCTGCGTGTCTGCCATTCGTTGGTCCACACCTTCATTCGACCAATGACTCCTGGCCAGTGCTCTGTACAAGGCGAGGGCGACAGAGAGGAGCCTGCCCTCAACGTCCCTGACAGTCTGTGTCAATGAGGGTCCAGCTAGGACAAGAGAAACACTTACAGTGTTTACAGAGAGACACTTAAATGCAAGGCATTGGTTACACAGGGGATGGAGGAGCTGAGAAGCCAAATGGAGTGCTGCAGTAACCCAAAGATCAGCAGGAAGCTGCCAGCAGCTCTAAGCTGGAGCGACAAGGGAGGAGGTGGTGTCCCTAGAGCCCAGGGGCCAGGCTCACCTGGCGGGAGCTGGAGCCACGAAAGAGACACAACTACTGGAACCACCACCCAAGAGAGTGAGGAAGAGAAACGTCCTGGCTTCTCCCTTCCTCCTGCTGTCCAGTCTCCGGCCGGGGCATCCCCTTGGCTAATCCAGATGGAAGCCAGCTGACCCAGGGGCCAGGAAAGAGAGCCTACAGGGTCACTCCCTGCCATTCAGAGAAGAGCCGGAGAAGGTGAAGGACGGATCCAAGAGCAGACAAGTTCAAGACTAGCCCAGAGTCCCAGCCTGAAATTTTATTACCTTGCCATTTACTGAGTACCAGATATGGGGGAAAGAAACATGAATTAGAAGTCAAATCAGCCCTCCAGGTAATTACTGTCTATTGAAGAAAACATAAACAGATCATTTCCATGTAATGTGGTATGTGCTAAGCTGTACTGCAGGCCCTGAGAGCACAGAGGACAGACCCTGGGAAGGAATTCCAGGAAGGCTGCCTGGAAGAGAGACAGCTTGAGATGATACATGAAGGAAAAGAAAGAGGAATGGAAACCTAGGAGGCACCTGTAAGAACAAGGCATGAAGGTAGAAAACAGCAGAGTGTGTGCAGTGCTATAGCAGGGTGGGTTCAAGAAGGAACTCAAGGAGCCAAAGAAGAAGCTGGAGAAGTGCCCAGGAGGAGGGCACTTCAGAGGAGAAGAAGGAGTTCACGTACGGACATGCTGGAGGGAGGTGCCTCTGGCCCTCCTACAGCAGCTGCCTGGGCACAGCTGGACATGTGCATCTGGAGCCCAGGGAGGTGGCAGGGCTAGGGAAGGCAATTTGGTATCATTGGCTTGGAAGTCATCATGGAACAAGTGGAAGAGAGAGATACCACCACAAAGAGCATGTGAAAAGGGGCAGAGGGCACATTGATGGGAAGCACCCAGGCTGAGTGGGAGAAGGAGACCAAGAAGGAATGGTTGCAGAGGTAGGAGAGAAGCAGGAAGGGGCAGGGGCAGGGAGCCTGAAGAGCAGTGAGGGTCAGCAAGGAGTGGTCTGCAAGGTCAAACACAGTGGAGTATCCTGGGAGAGATCTGAAAATGCCCACTGAACTGAGCAAGGTGGAAGCCACTGGCTGGTGTGGTATGTGCCATGTCTGTGGGGTGAAGGGAGCAGGAGCCAGGCTGCAAAGGGCAAAGGAGTAAACAAGGAACCAAGGTCAAGAGCAAGCAAGTGTAGGCCACTCTTCGAGAAGCTTGGCTGCACAATGCATAAACTTAAAACTTGTTCTTCAAAAGACAGAGAATGAAAAGACAAGCCAGAGACTGGGAAAAATACTTGCAAATCAGATATCTTATCAGGACTTGTATCCAGGATGCATAAAGAACTCTCAAAACTCAATAATAAGAAACAACCCAATGGCAACAAAAATTGAACAAAACATTTGAACAGCCACCTCAACAAAGTAGATATATGAATGGCAAATAAGTACATGAAAAGATGCTCACCATCATTAGTCATTAGGGAACCACAAATTAAAACCATTATGAAATACCACTGCACACCTGTTAGAAAGTCTAAAATGAAAGAGTATGCCCATACCAAGCACGGGGAGGGTGTGCAGCAGTGGGCCTGGCTTGACTGGGATGGGGTGTCCACCACTGCGGGAGAGAATTCCCCTGGTACCACATAAAGGATTGCCCAGAGGTCCTGGGGACCACAGAGACAAAGCCCAGGAGAAGGACCTCAGGGAGAGGAAAGGTAGACAGTGAGAGAGGCAAGGAAGAGAGGGATAGGAGCAAGAGGAGAGAGAGAAAGTAAAGAAAAAGGGACACATGTTAGGACACGGAAGAATTTGCTGAAACTGAGATCTGGGGCGACCAGGATGATAGAGTCATGGTACCTTTTGCAAGGACAGCCCCTTCTGGGGAGGTGGAAGAATAGATATGAAACTAATAACTGAACACAGCTTGCTAAGTATGATACATACGTGGTGTAGAAACAGCTCTGAAAGCCCAAAGCAGCAGCCAGTGCTGCCTGATGATATGCTCAGTCATAGCCAAGATGGAACTTGTCTGAAAGGGGGCAGGGCAGTGAGTGAAGCTATATTTCATCCCCATCCAGAACCCTGGATTCTCCAACAACCCCCAAGCACTCCCTGCCTCTGAGTATTTGTCTTTCCTCTTCATTTCTACCCAGCATCCATCAAGACCTGGCTTACACCCCACCTCCTCCAGGGGTCTGACCCTGTATAGTGTTCACACCAGCTGTGCACTGAGCAGGCTCATCCCCACACCTTAGCTCCTTTAATACTTAGGAAAGACCAACAGGGTTAGGATGAGGACACGGAGTCTAGCACATTTCTGGGGTGCCACAAGCAGAGGAGTGGAGATTTGGAGTCCGTATGACTCTAATGCCTGTGCCCCTTCCACTGGGGATGCTCTCCCATGCCCTCTCCCACCCCTCTTGGCTTGTCCTTCATTGCTACCCAAGTCCAGCTGGGTGGTGCCACAGTCAGCTGAGAAGTATCTGACCCTCCCACCCTGACAGGACTCCCTGGCAGGCAGGGCCTACCGGGTTTGCCAAGCATCTCCAGCACCCAGTGGGTCCTTGGGTAACATTGTGGAACAGAATGGAAAGCCCTTCAAAAGTTGATGGAGCTCACTTCCAGACAAGGCGGTTCCCCTGAAAGTCTCCAATTACCTAGGGGAAAACTCCTTTTGTACTGCAGGCTCCTTT
The DNA here is from genome assembly GCF_000243295.1 of Trichechus manatus latirostris. Classification (NCBI taxonomy): domain Eukaryota; kingdom Metazoa; phylum Chordata; class Mammalia; order Sirenia; family Trichechidae; genus Trichechus; species Trichechus manatus. The sequence continues at coordinate 9,101,537 of NW_004444042.1, forward strand.
GCCAAGGTGCAAAGGTCAATATCACCGGAGAACTTGCCCCAAATTCACACGTCCAGTCCCACCCCAGACATGATGAATGGGAATCTCTGGGGATTCCCCGCTCCAGCTCAGCTCTCTGCCCTCCCTGCTCCCCTGCCAAGGAGATCCTCCTCCACAGAAAGGCCCCAGTCTATTCACCAGAAGGTTCCACGGAGCAGAGGGGCAAAGCTGGGCCTCTGACTCACAGCTGCTGACAGCCCTGGTACAAACTAGTTTTCTACCAGCTTCCTCTTCTATTTGGGGGACTGAGATTTCTGACTCCCCCCCACCCCACCCAAGTTGTGTGTGTAGCCACTTTCCAGGCTTTTCTCTTCCGCCTCCATTTCTCTGACCCAATTACCCTAGGCAAGTCCCCAGCTTGACTTGAATGTGATGCAGCTGCAGGGCCAGGCAGAGTGGGGGGCTATGGTGCCAGAGGTGGGGGTGCTGGGGACAGTGGAGGGCAGGGGCAGAGACCAGAGCCAGCTGTCAGGGTTTGTTTCATCCCCACTTCCTTTCTAAGAGGGAAGAAGTAACGGTCTGCCTCAACCCGCTCTGAAAGGGAGTTTGGGACACAAACCTGCTGGGCAGGGCACGGGGACATTTAGAACCTAGGGGCCCAGATAAAGAGGAACTGATGAGTAGGGGGTGGGGGAGACAAGGGGTGTAAAAGCTGGGAGCCAGGATGCCTGGGTTCTCATTCTAGCTTTGCCTTAACCTGCAGTGTGATGTTGCTGTTGCTGATGCTGTGTGCTGTCAAGTTGATTCCAACTCATAGTGACCCTATAGGACAGAGTAGAACTGCCCCATAGGGTTTCCTAGGCTGTAATCTTTATGGGAGCAGATCACCAGGTCCTTACTCCTCCAGAGAAGCTAGTGGGTTTGAACTGCCAACCTTTCTATTAGAAGCTGAGCATTTAACCATTGCACCACCAATGCTCCCCACGACTTTGTTACCTAGGTACTAAAGATTCCTGGGTGGCATAAACAGTTCGTGCTCAACTACTAACCTAAAGGTTGGCAGTTTGAACCCATCCAGCAGCACCACAGAAGAAAGGCCTGGAGATCTGCTTCCATAAAGATTACAGCCAAGAAAATCCTATGGAGCAGTTCTACTCTGTAACTCATGGGGTCGCCATGAGACAGAATCGACTCAACAGCAAAAGGTTACCTAGGTACTAGGCGCTATCCTAAGATTTTTTTACCTGCACTAAGTAAGTTTCCTCACACCAGCCCTGTGAGGCAGATACTATCATCACCCCCACTTCATGGTTATGGAAGGCAAAGCACAGAGAGGTTAAGTAATTTGCCTAAGGGCACACAGGTGGCAGGCTTTGAACCCCAGTATTTGGCTCTCAAACCTGTGCTCTTAACTACCAACCACTGCACATAATACCTCCCTGCCCGGCCTCATAGGCTTGGGGTACTGAGGATTCATTAAAGGGTTCTGTAGGTGTACATCAGTGGTTCCCCAAGAGGGGTCCCGGGACCAGCAGTATCACCATCACCTGGAACTTGTTAGAAATGCAAATTCCCACCCTAGACCTACTGAATAGAAACTCTGGGGGTGGGGCCCAGCAACCACTGTTTTCACAAGGGATGCTGATGCATGCTAAAGTCTGAGAACCACTGGTACACATCATCACCTACAAAACGTTCTTATTCAAGTTCACACTTCCATGTTTGTAAGTTTAACTCGCTGAAATTGGATGGCTGCTCCCAGCAGCCCAGATCCAGGATACCCTTCAATCTCATAATTCTGGGATCTCCACAAGGCACTCATAAGCCATTTTGTCTTTCCTCCTCACACCTCCTCCACAAAGGAACACTTTTCACTCCAGAAAGGAAAAAGAGCCAATGTCCTTTAAGTAATAATAACCCCTTACGGAGCGCATGTACTCTACAGGGCTCGCAAGTTGTCCTTTTGCTCAACCCAGATCCAAACCTTGCACTAAATGGCAGCCTCCAAGGTGGTCTGTAGCCCCTGCAGGGTGTGTCCACACACACACCCCTCAAACTGCCTTGTCAGTGGGCTGAGAGGCTCCATGTGGGTCACCACAAATGTGTGGAACAAGCAAAGTATGAAAAAAGATGAAGTTGTACACCATTAAATACATACCATGCAAGGAGACAGAGAGATGCTCACAAACAGGGCACCACCTCCCAAAGACACATCAGAACATACACACACTCACCTGCAATCACACAGTCACATACACATGGGCAGGGACACACACACACGCAGTCTCACACACGGACAAGGATACACACACACACAGTTACGCAATGTTGCACACACATGGGCAGGGACATACACACTTACACAAACACACACACGGACAAGGACACACATGCACAGTTACACACACATGCACACACATGAGCAGGGACACATGTACTCACACACAGTTACAGGCACACGCATGCACACACACACACATCTGGGCAAGGACCCACACAGTTACACACATATGCATGCGTGCATACTCACACACATGGGCAGGGACACACACAGTCTCACACATACACAGGCAGGGTGCTGCCCCTACAGAAGGTGGCCTGGGGTGAGGGGAGTGAAGTCCCTCAGGAATGCCCTGCCTTGCTTTGACTCCATCTCCAGGGTGTGACAGCAAGAGATGACCAGCAGAGGCAGCGGGGTGATGTGTAGGGTCTTCTGAGACGTCACCTTCTGAACACCCCATTCCTGCCACCCACGGGAGGAAAATTACAACTTTCTCAAGAAGGAGTTTTTTAGTTTCCGTATTTTTTCCTCTCCCCTTCTTCAGTGCACGGCACTAATTTATGACTATTTTTCCAACTCCACTGAAGTAAGAGGGTAATGGCTTTCAGCCCCTTTGCTTTCTCTCACCTGTCACTCACTGCTGGCTGCCTGACAGGACTGCAGACAATGTTCCAATCACAGGGGCTATTTTTTCCCAGGGAAGCGAAGAATTCATAGTGGCCGTGGGGAGAGTTATTTCATTCCTGGACGGAACAACTTCAGGTAAACAGCTGTAAAAATTCATCACCAGCAGGGCTGCCTCTGGCCGAGGGGTGGGCATACCGCACACGGGCCCCAGCTCTGAGATGGCCTGGCCATGAGTCTGGAGAGCTGGGTGGCACTCAATGACTCAGGGCCCTTGAGTTCAGTTACCCACCGGACTCCAGCCTCCTGAATGACCTTGAGTAGGTCACACTGCCTCTTTGTAGCTTAAGTGCCCCAGCTGCTAACTGGAGACAATATTCTCTGTCCTCAGGGCCAAGGGAAAGACAGCCAGGTACCAAGAAGGGTGGCCAAGAACCCAGGATTTCCCTCAGGGGTTCAAATCCTGGAGCTGCCTGTGACCAGCTAACCATAAAACCAAAAAAAACCAAACCCGTTGCCATCGAGTTGATTCCAACTCACAGCAACCCTATAGGACAGAGGAGAACTGCCCCATAGAGTTTCCAAGGAGTGCCTGGTAGATTCGAACTGCTGACCTTTGGGTTAGCACCGGTAGATCTTAACCACTATGCCACTAGGGTTTCCCACCTAACCATAGGCAGGCTTTTATAAAATCAAGATATTCTAGACCAGCGCTGTCTGGAAGAACTTTCTGTGATGATGGAAATGTTCTGTATTTGTGCTGTCCAATATAAGCAGCACATGTGGCTACTGAACACTTGAAATGTGGCCAGTGTGAATGAGAAACTAAATTTTTAATTTTTATTTAATTGTAATTAATTTAAATTTAAATAGCCACATGTAACTAATGATTTCTGTATTGAATAATGTAGCTCTATACTTTTCTAGATGCTGGGAGTATCTCATACAAAAAAAAAAAAAAAGAGAGACATAATCATGCTGCCCTTATCCTAGGTTGTTGTGAGGATTAAATTAAATAAAGCATATAAAGTGTTGGAACCTCGTTAAAACCAAAAAAGAAACATTGCCCTTGTGTCAATTCCGACTCCTGACAACCCGATGTGTGTCAGAGGAGAATTGTGCTCCATAGGGTTTTCAATGGCTGATTTTTCAGAAGTAGATTTCTAGGCCTTTCTTCCAAGGTGCCTCTGGGTAGACTCAAACCTCCAATCTTTTGGTTAGCAGCCGAGCACGCTGTATCATTTGTACCACCAGGGACTGACAGCCCTTATTAACACAGGAAGGAAGGGGATTTGAATTCAAGAGTGTCAAGGTCAAATATTGGACTGGACTATGGGACATAAAATGATACTCGTGAAAAGTGTGCTTTTTAGCTCAAGTAGATACATGAGACTAAACGGGCAGCTTCTGTCTGGAGGTGAGATGAGAAGGCAGAGAGGGTTAGGAGCTGGTTGAATGCATACGGGAAATCAAGGGTGGAAAGGAGGACTATGCTGTCACAGTACAGGGAGAGCAATTAGTGTCACATAACAATGTATGTATAAATTTTCATACAAGAGACTGACTAGAACTGTAAACTTTCACTTAAACTACAACAATAAAAAAAAAGAATTAAAAAAAAAAAAGAGTGTCAAAGTACAAGGGGCTTTAAAGTAACTTACTTCCCTGTCCTTATTTTTCAATTAAACTGGCAAAAAACTCTAGATGCCACCAGCAAGGGGCACATGGGACACATGACCAGGGCCAACAATCAATTACCCCCTCAGGTCCCTCCATCCCCAGGGCTCTCCTCATGCACCTGGCATTGCCCACAACATTCACACACGCTCTGGCCCAGTAGGGCTGAGTCGAATTGCTCTGGGATGAGACAAGTCTTCATCACAGATCACTGGTGGGTCTCAGAAGACCCCCTTTCTCTGGAGCTACAATATTCAGAAAATGCAGCAAGGGGAATGATCGTTTTACCGTCTTCTAAGTCCCCACAGACAGGACACAGAAGCAGGCTGCCCTGGATTTCGGTCTTGGCTCCACTGTTTACAAGTTTTGTGGATGTGGACAAGTTAATTGTTCTCTCTGAGCCTCAGTTTACTCATCTGCCACACAGAGATCTACCTGACTGGCTATCATTAAGATTTGATGTGAGAATATGTACAAAGTGCTTGGCCCCTAGTAGGCAGTCAGTAAATACACATGATTATTACTATTTCAGTGCTATTACTAGGAAGTAGCAGAGCACAGTGGTTTAAAGGTTGGTCGCAGGCGCCAGACCGCCTGAGTTCAAATCCCAACGCTACCCTACTCACCAGCTATGTGACCTTGGGCAAGTCACATCAACTCTGCTTGCCTCAGTTTCCTCATCTAGAAAATGAGAATGACAATAATGGTATTATAAGGGTTATTATGAGGATTAAAAGAGTTTATAGCAGTCCCTGACACAGATTATTACGTATACATGTATTAATTAAGTTAAATAATCTACTGAGGGCTCAAAAGACAGCGCAATGGGTGGAATAATGGACAATGTCTACACTTCCCTCAAAAAGAAGCTACCAATCTAAGGAACCTCATGTTTTGGGTTGAATTATGTCCCCCCAAAATATCTTCTGAAGTCCTAACCCCTGCTACCTGTGAAAGGTTTGGAAATAAAACAAAAAACCAAACTCATTGCTGTTGAGTCCATTCCCACTCCTAGCGACACTATAGGACAGAGCAGAACTGCCCCACAGAGTTTTCAAGGAGCGCCTGCTGGATTCAAACTGCCAACCCTTTGGTTAGCAGCCATAGCACTTAACCACTACACTACGAGGGTTTCTGGTTTGGAAACAGGGTCAGCTAAATTAACATGAGGTCAAGCTAGAGTAGGGTAGATCCTAATCCAACCATAGTGCTGTCCTTATAAAAGAGGGGGACAGACACAGAGAGACAGAGGGGAAAATGCCATGTGAAGATGCACTGGCAAGTCAAGGAATGCCTGGGGCTACCAGAAGCTGGAAGAGATAAGAAAGGATCTTCCCCTAGAGCCTTCGGAAAGAACATGACCCTGCTGACACCCTTCAGTCCGACTTCTAGCCTCCAGAACTGTGCAACAATAAATTTCTGTTCTTACAAGCCACCCAGTTTGTGATGTTTTGTTACAGCAGCTCTAGGAAACTCATACACCCTAGCAGGCTGGGCTTTGATCTGCTGACGGCAGGACACAGCCCCACAGAAGTAGAGGGGCTGAGGAAGAGGAACAGAGCCATTCAAACTTGAAGAGCCTTTGATCTCGAGAATCCTTGCTCTCGGGCACCCTGGGGGCTTTACAGCACTGTTGCCTGCTAGCAAGAGAGTTAACGCCCTAGTCTGTGGATGAGAAAACTCCTATCTACAGGAGAGAGAACTGGCTAGTAGAATGCTAACTTCCTCCACCTTCCATCCTGCCCTTCCCCCTCACCCACCTGTCCCCAAGCTGAGGGGAGGCTGAGAAAGGGACCTTCCCCAAGGGTGAGGAACAGGGGGCAGGGTGCAGAGGTAGGGGCTGGCTCTGTCTTCATTCCTCATTATTCTTTTAATGGGCAGAAGACTGGACAGACACTAATTAGATTTCAGGAAAGGAAAAGACAACACTTTGGCCAGCTGAGTGAGGGCAGGCTGGGATTCACTGGCCTTGACTGTGTGCCAGGCTCTGTGTCGGACATATGTCCTATGTCCTATGTCACAGCCCACATGTCATCTCAACAAACAAGGGCCTGGGCTGGAGCAGGAGCAGGAGCAAGCACCCTTGTGGCTCACAGACTGCCGGCAACCTGCCTTCTCGATATGTGCCCGCGATCTCACTTCAGAATGTGGTCTCCTTGTTGCCACTTCTCAAGTAGACCCAGATATTTATATTTTTGGAGCTAAAAAGCAGTGCCACTTTTCTCATTGACATGTTTCTAGTCAATAAAGTTGGCAATCTAAGTTGTAAAAATACACATTGCCCTCTGTCATGGTTTGAATTATGTCCCCCAAAAAATGTGTGTATCAATTTGGCTAGGCCATGATTCCTGGTACTGTGTGATTTTCCTTTATGTTGTAAACCTGCCTCTATGATGTTAATGAGGGAGGATGGGTGGCAGTTGTGTTAGTAAGGCAGGACCTGATCTACAAGACTGGATTGTGTCCTGAGGCAATCTCTTGAGATATAAAACACAGAAGTGAGCACAGAGACAGGGGGACCTCATACCATCAAGAAAGCAGTGCCAGGAGCAGAGTGTCCTTTGGACCAGGGTCTCTGCGCAGAGAAGCTCCTAGTCTGGGGAAACACTGATGAGAAGGCTGAGAGAGAGAAAGCCTTCCCCTGGAGCTGACACCCTGAATTTGGACTTTTAGCCTACTTTAACTGTGAGGAAATAAACTTCTCTTCATTAAAACCATCCACTTGTAGTGTTTTCTGTTATAGCAGCACTACATAACTAAGACACCCTCTTATGGCACGTGATAAAGCTATTTTCATTTTAGATGGGGGAAAAATGCAGCTGGCAAACATTTTAATTTTCCTAAATTGGCCTTTAAGGCAAAAAAAAAAGAAAAAAGAGGTTGTTCACCCTGGATCTGATCTCTAAAATCGAAGGCCCTGCTCAGATGAGCCAGGAGCCACAGGGCACTCTCCGTAAGTGTCTTCTGGTCTCCTGTGTCCACAGAGTAAGCACAGGGGCTAAGCCAGGTTCACTGTGTGTCCCTTGGACCTTGGATGATCAACAGCTGAATCAGAGGCAGGTGAGGTTCCCCAGGTGGGACAGGAATTACCACCCCAGCCACCAACTGTGGAGCACCTGGTAGGGGCCGTCCCTGTGCGCAGCACACTCATTATTTCACTGAACAATCACAACTCTGCAAAGTACGCTTAGTTAGCCCCATTCTATCGATGGGAAAACTGAGGCTCAGAGAGGTGAAGTAACTGCCTGGGCCTCAGCATCCGTGGGGGCAGCGTTGAGCTCCTTCCTCCTCACATAGCCTCTCAAATCACACTAAGCGTGTTCTATCCAGTGCTGGAGACGGATTGCTGGGCTGTTGACTGAGGGCAGCGGGTTCACTGGCTTTGGAACCACACTCCTCCTCCTCCCAGCTGGGGCTCCAAAGCCCCCACCTTGATCTGACATCTCCTATGGCAGGACTCCCCCTGCAGCAGGTGGCAGGGGTGTCTGAGAAGGGAAGCAGTTCCCTCTCCTTAATTGACTGTAAATTGCTCCAGAGCTTTTAATGAAGGCCGTCAGGAGTAATTATGTCCGCTGCTGGGAGGCCACTCTGTGTAAACACAAAAGGCAGGGTGTGGGGAGGGGGGCAGGCTGCAATGGGCATCCTCTGGCTCTCCCACCCTCCACAGGCCACCCTCTTAATTCACACATCTGTTATCCAATGAGCCACAGATGAGGTGCAGAGAACACAGATGTCCCAGGTAGGGGATCTGCAAGATGGGCAGGCAGGCAAGAGTGGGTCCAGGGAGCCCAGCACGATGCCCAAAGGGCAGACGCTGCCAGGGACTGCAGGAACAGATAGGGGCCTGGATGATGGAAGACTCACTCCAGATTCGGGGAGCCAGTTCCAGTGTGAGGGCAGCTGTTCTTAAAGTGGGGTTCCGAGACCAGCTGCGGCAGCAGCAGCAGCACCTAAGAGCTTATTGGAAATGCAAATTCTTAGACCCCGCCTCAGACCTGATAGCGGTTCAGTGGTAGAATTCTCCCCCTCCATGCGGGAGACCCGGGTTCATTTCCTGGCCCACACTCCTCATGCGCAGCCACTGCCCATCTGTCAGTGAAGGCTTGTGTGTTGCTATGATGCTGAAAGGGTTTCAATGAAGCTTCCAGACTAAGACAAACTACAAAGAAAGGCCTGGTGATCTACTTCTGAAAATCAGCCAGTGAAAACCCTATGGATCACAACGATCTGATCTACAGCCGATCATGGGGTTGGCACAGAACTAGTGCCTCCCATGTCCCCCCGCCCCCATGCCGGGCACCACAGGGGATACTGAGGAAGGCAGGCCATCAGTGTTCACTGTCAGCCTCCTGCACACTCCAGGTGCATCCACCTAACACCCTGCCCTCAAAGAGTCTGCAGTTTAGTCCATTCCCTGTCTCCATCCCAAGTGGTCCCCTAGGACACCAGGGGGCTGCAAGGGTGGCAGAAGTATGAACAGGACAAACACCTGGGGAACCAGGGTTGAGTTGAGGTGCCAGGGCCCCACGGGGGGCCTTAATCCCCTGAACTCGTGGCCTCTGCGTCCATACTGAGCAAGGCTGGTCACCCAAGGGATCAGCGGCCATCTGAGCCTCCCCAGAAGCCCACTGAGTCCCAGCACTATGGGTCCACTCTACTCTTCTGTGGAATCTGCCAAAGCAGAGGTGGTGTCTCCAGGTGGCATGGCTCACCAAGGGTGTGTGGGAGACAAACGCCACCTCCCTGCCGTCAGGGCTGAGTTATCCCCAACATAGGTTTCTCTGGAGAGCTCATAAAGCAGCCGATGCGGCAAAGCAGGTTCAACACTCAATAATCCCTCCATCTCAGTCCGGGTGGATGCCAGCATATTCATCTTAAATTATCCCTTCAAAGGCCAAATCAATCCTAGGAAGTGCTACGGTTCTTGCTGCACCTAGCCCTGCTGCCAAGCAAACCCAGCAAAAGAGGGTCCAGGGGCAGCGCTGTGATGTCAGGGTGTGGGGACCGAGGGGGGGACTGAGACACACCCTCTCCCTCACCCACAGGCAAGGGGCCAGAGGGGACCAGAGTGAGAGGCTCTTGTCCCCTCCATCCACTGTGGTATGGAGACAGAGCGAAGAAGTAGAAAAGAGGCCAGAGATGGTGGGTGAGGACCCCCATGGCAGTCCCAAGGCTGGAAGGTTCTCCCCTTTGCCCACACTGACCTGTGCCAGACAGGTAGGGTATAATTGGTAGTAGAGGGAGAGAGACCTGGGCTGAACCCAGCTCAGCAACTTAATGACTGAGAGCCCTTGGGAAAGTGATGACCTCTGCAAGCCTCGGTTTCCTCATCTGTGAAATGCGCTTAATAACTAGCTTCCTCACAGGGTTTCTTGTGGATTAAATGAGGAAGGCACGCAAACCCCTTAGCGCAGTGCCACACAGGAGGTGGGCAGTGCCTGTCTTGAGTAGGAGGGCCTTCAGAGTAAAAAAGAGAAGACTATGCAGACCCCGATGGCCATCATGTAAGGAGGGAACAGCTGACACAGGGTGCACTGTGGCAGATCAGGACGGATGGGTGGTAATGACAGGAGGCAGGTGGAGCTCAGTGCCTGGTGGCATACGGAGTTGCCCATCACTGCAAGGACCCACCCAGAGCCTGCACTACCTGTTGTCAGGCAGCTTGCCAAGGGGATTCCTGGACCAGGGACCTCTAGGACTCTCCCATCTGAAAAGTGAAAATGCCCCTCGGAAACATAAAACCTCACCAAGTATCTCTGTGCTGAGCACAGTGGGCTTGGTCCACAGAGGGCATCATTCCTGTCCCAAGCCGTTTCTACCTAGCACCCGCCAACAACAACAATGAAAACAGCTAATATCTATCAGCACCTACTATGTGGCAAGCACAGTTTTAAATGCCCAACATTAATAACTCGGTAAGTCCTCATCAGAGCCCTATGACTATGTACAGTGTTTTCATCATCCCCATTTTCCAACTGAGTAAACTGAGGCAGAGAGAGGTTAAGTAGTCAGTGAGATAGTTCACACTTGCTGAGGACGCAAGGGAAGGCTTCTTGGAAGAGGAGGCTCTTAAAGACCATTTATACAGCAATTTCACTTCAAAACTCTTTTGTAAGAGCTTTTCAAGTTTTCTGGTACAGTTTCCTGGGCAAGTATGCCATCTCCATTTTTAGAGGAGGAAAAAGAGGTCCAGAGAGGCTAAGGGACTTGCCTGTGGTTACACAGTTAATAAATGGTAGAGGTGGCCTGAGCCAGAAAGGCAGGGTAGAGTTGGTCAGAGGGAAAGAGACATGGGCTTGAATCCAGCACAGCAACTTGATGGCAAATGACAACCTTCCCAAGCCTCAGTTTCCTCATCTGTAAAATGGGCTTAATAACTAGCTCCCTCACAGGGCTTTGTGAGGATTCAGTGAACAAGGCACGCAAATCACTTAGCACAGCACTTGGCACACAGGAGGCTGACCAGGAGGGGGAAGGTAGGTAGTGTCTGTCCTGGGTACGAGGGCTAGCTACGGGAGCTGGGCACAGTCCCTGTGTCTTCCCACCCGGTGCTGGGTGCATCATCCAGAGGAGGAAGGGGACGGCCCTGGGTAGGGGGAGATCCTTGCAACAAGGGACAATTCTCCTGGGCATCCAGACTCTTCCGTGAACAAGGCTGAAAACACAACTCGATCTTGTATTCTGGGCCAAGCTGTAGTTGGACAGAGTCAGGCCGGCACGTCTCCTGAGGCTTGTAAAGAACAGTCGGGGCGAGGGAAGTGATGACAAGTCCCAAGTCGGCTGTGCCTGCCACTGTCTCCCGATCAGCCAGGGGATTTTCAGCTCTTGTAAATTACACCTTTGGCTGGTTCCTGGGGAGCCCAAGTGTTCCCGGCTGGCTGCAAGCTCAGCACATCCTCCTCCCAAAGGCACGGCTGAGTCAGGCTCATCTGCCAGCCCCAGCCCCCTAAGGGGCTGCCTGCTGCCTGGCCCAGCACAGCTGGCCAAGGCACCCTACTCACCACTGCTGGGCATGGGAAAAGGCCCTGGACCCAGGAGCAAAAGACTTGGCAAATCTCATACTTTCGTCTATTTTCCCCAAAGTCGTTTTTCAGCAGTATTTCCAACTCTAGTATGTCATGTTCAGCAAAGACTATCACCTTCTGTGTAACTTGGGGACCTGAGGCCCTGACAGGGAACTCAATTTGCCCAAGCCCACACAACTGCTTGGGAGCAGAGCCAGGCCTGGGACCCAGGCTCCTGCCCCAGTCCTGGGCCTGTGATCCCACAGCAAGCTGTGCTGGCTGCTCTCCCCTCCCTGAAGCAGCTGCCCCTTCACGCAGCATCTCCCCAGCGTGGACTTTTGGTCACTGAGACCCTTTCCCGGGTAACAGACTGAAAAAGGGCCCAACACAATGCGGAGAGGCAGCAGGTTGTTGTGGTCGCTGTTAGGGGCCGTTGAGTTGATTCTGACTCATAGCGACCCCATGCGACAGAGGAGGACTGCCCCATAGGGTTTTCTAACCTGTAATCTTCGTGGAAGCAGATTGCCAGGTCTTTCTCCCATGCAGCCACTGGGCGGGTTCAAACCACCAACCTTTAGGTTAGCAGCCAAGCGTTTAACCATTGGCCCACCAGCATGGGTGCTGGAGATTGAACACCTGGAATTCAAGTCCTGTCTATACTGTTTATTAGCTGTGGGGCCTTGGGCAACTTGCTTGATCGCTCTGAGCTTTTAAACTGCAGACAATAACAGAACAGACTTCCCATTACTGCTCTAAGCATTAAATGAGATCATGCAGGTAAACTAACCAGTAAAACACAAGTACAAAAACATTACTATTATTTTTATTTTTAATCACAACAACCCATTTCTGCCATTGAAAACACATACAAATCGCTTGCCCCACTGGGGTCAGCCTGTTCCATCACCTTCTGAAACAACTCCCCTGTGACCTCAGCCTGTCAAAACTCAACCACTCAAATGCCACCTCTACTATGAAGCCCTCTCCATCCTTGTGCCCAGAATGAATTCCTTCCTCCTCTGGGCATTAGCAGCCCCCCCACCCCACCACCTAGTCTACCAGTTTTAGGACACAAGACTGCTGGAATTTCTAGCCTGTTGTCTGACCTACAGATTTTGGACTTGCCAGGCCTCATAATCATGTGAGCCAATTTCTCAAAATAAGTATCTCTTTTTATATATCTATATCTATCCATGAGTGGCACAAATGGTTAACTCCCTCAGCTGCTAACTAAAAGGTTGGAGGTTCGAGTCCACCCAGAGATGACTTGGAAAAAAGGCCTGGCCATTGAAAACCCTATGGAGCACAGTTGTACTCTGGCACACATGGGGTCACCGTGAGTTGAAATCAACCCAGTGGCAACTGGCGTTTTGTTTTTTGATATCTATATCTACGTTATTGGTTCTGTTTCTCTAGGGAATCCTGACTAAGACTGATTCAGGCTGGGGTGGGGCTGATCACTTACCCTCTCCAGAAAGGAGCTCCTTAAAAGCAAAGACCCACGTACAGAATCCCAGAGTTGTGCCTAAGTGCACGAGCTTTGGAGTTACGCAGCACTGGGTACAAACCCAACTCCCACGCTATACAAGCTGCATGACCCTGTGCAAGTTACTTAACCTCTCTGAGCCTCTACTTCCTCATCTGTAAAGTGGGCATTATAAGATTCACTTTCTAGGGTTGCTATAAGGATTAAATAAAGCAATACGTATCAAGGGCCTACCCAGTGCCCAACACAGAGTAAGTGCATAATAAATGATAGCTGCTAGTTTCCTGGTTATCTTTAATGTGTGTCTACATAACCCCTCCCCCAGCACAGCCTGGCACAGGTGCTAAGTGCATGCCATTACCGGCATGGCCACATGACAGGTGGCACATCATCATTATCATTAGTGTTATTATGGCTGCGTCCAAGCACCTGACCCCACACCACACCCATGTCTGGGTGTTGTGGGACAGTCCATAGCCGGGGCTGCCACAGACACAAGATGAGCCTAGGCAGGGGCCTCTTGGGAGTGGCTGCTGCCCACAGGACCTCCCAAGAGGGCACAAATCTGTCCTGAGCCTCTCTGAGGATCGGTGCTGCCCTGTAGAAATGCAGAGAGGATGCAGGGCCACAGAGGCATCCAGACCCTTCCAGGTGTCCTGCGAGCTATCCCCCCATCTCCCAGAAGGAAGAGTAAAATCCCTGCTCTGTGAGGGCACCAAGTCTCAGGGCCCCAGGCTCCTGGACTGCAGCATCTGAGAAGCCAGACAGGCACTGGATCACTTCTTCCCTCCAAAACCACACCTCGCTTCCTATCAGAGAGCCCTGGGAGCTGCTGGGCTGCCCTCCCTCCTCGCCTCAAAAACCCTACACCAAAACTGTGGCTAAGCTGTGAGGCACACGGAGCCCTTTCTCTAAAGAGCAAGTCCCAAGCTGGCAGCCCACCAACCCAGGAGAACACCGCTTCTCCTCCCAGGCCCTAAGGCACCATCCAATCTCCCAGGCAAAGCCCCACTGAATTTCTTCTGCAGCTGGTGTGTGGAATCTAGACGGCTTCAGTCTAGAATCCAACAGTCACTGACCGGGGACCTTGGGCAAGTCCCCCCGCCTCTGGGCCTCGATTTCTCCATCTGTAAAGGTGGGAGTGTTTGACTAGAACAGTACTCTTCAAACTGTCCTACAGGAGGTCCTAGTGGGCTCATCTAGGCCCTCTGAGGATCCTTCAGGTGCAGGGGCGGTGAAAGTTAAGAGGGAGAATAGAGGCTGTTATACTCCCGCTGCAACTGTCTACCCTTGACCTTAACTTCAGCTAAAGTTGATTATTTCTCCTTAGCATTTTTGACTGTCTAACATACTCTACAGAGCCCTGATGGCACAGTGGTTGAGGACTATGGCTGCTAACCAAAAGGTCGGCAGTTCGAATATACCAGCGCCTCCTTGGAAACCCTATGGGGTGGTTCTACTCCGTCCTATTAAGATCATTATGAGTCAGAATCGACTCAATGGCAACGGGTTTGGTTTTTGGTTTTGAACATACTCTGTGGTGTCCCTGGGTGGAGGAGACGGTTAACACACTTGGCTATCAACTGAAAGGTTGGAGGTCTGAGTTCACCCAGAGCTACCTCAGAAGAAAGGCCTGGTGATCTACTTCCAAAAAATCTCTGATACACATGGGGTCGCCATGAGTTGGAGTAGACGCAACAGCCACTGTGCTCCCTGAAGGGTGGTGATGATACTTAAGATGATCCTGGGGTAAGAATATGTTTTGTAATTTTAAAAGCTATGTATTTGTTAGAACAGGTGTTACAGAAATACAGCCAGCATCTCAGAACTGGGATTTTGCTCAGCTGTTTTAAAGTAGACATTTGTCTCTTTATATGGGTGCTGTGTCTAGTCCTATCCTCTCCTGTTTTTGGAGAGTCTCTCATTGGGTGTAGCTGGGAGGAGCTGCCCCTCACTATCCACCCCCTTGCAGTCTGGACACCGGCACAGGGTCTGGGCTTGGCCAAGTGGACACTGCTGCCGGATGTGAGTGGTACAATTCACTCCTGGCGACAGCAGTAGCCACCTGGCCAGATTGTCCAGCCAATTTCCAAGGCTCATTCCTTTAGCTCAGTTGATTCTGAGAGTCCCCACCAGCTTCCAGTAAAATCGACGGCCAGAGGCAATTTCTCCAGTGGGTAACCAAGAAGCCCGAGTGATACACGATAGAAAGTTGCTTTTGAAAAGTATGTTTCTGCAAGTTTAAAAACAATAGGTGAACTGAAATGATGGCTTCCATTTTCGAGTGCTTGCTATCTGCCAGGCACAGTTCAAGGGCTTTACAGTTTGCTCATCTAACAGTCACACAAACCCAAAGAAGTAAATTTAGTGTTATTATTCCCATTTTGCAGATAAGGAAACTGAAGTACACAGCTAGGCAGAGCTGGGAGTCACACCCAGGCAGTCTGGCTCCAGGGCCCACACTGTTAGCAGCCTTTGTATAGGTGGTCTGCAGATGTGGCCAAATGATGCAGACGGTACACGCCCAACTGATGTCTGGGGCCCACCGGCTCCCTGACACCCACGCCCCAATTCCTGCAGCTTTACCACCAGTCCCTGCTGAGGGAATGCTCTGGGGTACCACAACCCGCCTCCCCTGGGTCAGTCCCAAGGAACCCCTGTTTAAGAGAAAAATAATTCTTACTCTGGGGTTCTCCAACCTCTCCTTGAGAGATGATTTCTTTCTTTTAAAGAGACAAAGGGAAGTGGGGGACAGGGGAGGAGGGACAACCCCTTCCCAGGTACTAGGTATTCAGCTCCTCCCAGGAAAGGCAAGAACGCTCCCAGGCTCCCCTCGCATCTGCCCCGTTCTGCACCTACCCCAGTCCCTGCCGGCTGGCAGTCCTGCCATCGGGAGTTTTCTGCCCACACAGCCCGCCATTTATGTCTGCCCTCCCCCTCTCCCACTCGGTGGGGGCCGCCCCGAGGGGAGCTGTCCCCGAGCTTGCAGGCACACAGCTCCTCTGTCTGCCGAGACGCTGATGCGGAGTCAGTCCACCTGAAAATTGCTCTCCCTGGGTCCAGACGAAACAGCTGGGCATTGATGGAGTTTGCAGAGAAATTAATCAGCTACAACTGGCAGCTGTGCCAGGCACTGCCTGAGCCCAATCCATCCTAATGAATCCCAAGCTCCCGCCTTAATGGCTCCTGACAAGACTAATTTACTCGTGTTGGTGATTAGCGCGGGCATTATCACCTTAATTGTGGCTCAAGACGCTTTCGGGGTGCTGATTGTTCTGCCTGGTGAAGTTGGCTATGTGTGCACCCACCTCAGTGACATATGGAGGGATACGAACCAAAGGGAAGAGGAATCAACAAGACATTCAACAAACACTCATTCCTTCATTCAGTCATCCATCTGTTTACTCATTCAACAAGCATTTGTTGGGGCCACTTTGTACAGGGCACTGTGCTCAGCGCAGGGGATATGAAGATTCAGCTTGCTCACCTGTAAAACAGATAATGACACCTCCCTCTCAGAGGTGTTGTGAGGTCTACAGGAAGCCATGCAGTTAAAGTGCTTAACAGAGACCCTGGCAGGAGCCTGGCACTCAATAAACACTAGGGTATACTATCACGATATCATGCTATATTAGACATAAGTACTAAAATTATAATTAATTAGAATATCAATATTAATAATAAGTAAAAATTAATTGTCCAGTGGGAAGTTACATACAAATTACCACAGCAGAACAAAATACAAGGAGTTGAGAGAAAGGGTGAGGATGGGGGAGGTTGTGGGGGCCTCACAGAGGAGGTGACTCCTGAGCTACACCTCGAAGACAAGGAGGGATGTCCCAGGCGGGGAAGGGGAAAGGGCACAGCCTGGGCAAAGGCACAGGGTAAGAGAGTGAGAAGTGTTGGGGGCTGAGAGGCCAGTGTGGCTGGGGAAAGTGGTGGCTGACAGGCCCGGGGGCAGAATGGACCCTGGAATGCTATGATAAGGAGTTTTCACTCCATGCCTTAGGCACTTGAGAGGCTTTCAGTGGTGAGGTGTCTAGACTCGGGTTGGGGAGTGCCTTGGTGCCCAGCCGTGAGGGACACTGCCCCTCCATGTCCTGAGGTGTGAAGATCGGGGTGGTGGCCTGAAGTAGATGAACTCGATGCCCTCCTGGAGCCCCCTCAGAGCTTCTTGGCCAGCCTGGTGCCTCCAAGCTTGGCCTCATGCTGCTGTGTCAGTGGCCTTCCTCTGGGACTACCCAGGGATCTGCACCCCAAGGGTCCCAAGCAAATATGCCACATACAGCTGGTGAGCATGTGGGGTTATAAAACAACTCCTGCCACAGTGCGGCCTCGCCATTCACAAGGCACAGGCATGTACAGCGTCTGTGCCATCTGGGGGAAATGCTCTCTTGGGCCCACTCCCTGGGCAGCTGCCCTCCGGCATCACAAACACTTCGCTCCTGACACACCCCTGTGGGGGGAACCACCTGGCCTGAGACTCCCAGGGGGATGGTGGGTGGGCAGGTTGGCGGGGAGCCAGCCCCCAGCTCCTGCCTTGGAAGAATCCCCTGTGCACCCATGCACTGCAGACATTCACTCTTCCCCAAAGCGTCCCAAGCCCCAGGCATGTGGCTGGGCCCTGGGGACACAGGAATGGCCCAGGCCACCCGGAATCACTCACAGCCCAACAAGGGAGACAGAAAAGCCACCAAGTAACAACAGTGTCACGACTGGGAGTAAAAGACAGGATAAACTGTGCACTGGAGAGAGCCAAAGCAGCAGCACTTAAGCCTGCCTGCCTGGAGAGACTCAGGAAACCTACACAGAGGGAGCCGCAACTGACCTAGCTTGAGTGATGGACGGAGGCAGCGGGAACAGCAACTGCAAAGGCCAGGAAGTAGGGACATGCCTTTCACACTTAAGAAACTTCAAGATGACCAGTGTGGCTGAAGAGGAATAAGCAAGGGCGAGAGGGGTAGAAGCTGAAGTCTGAGAGATTGAAGAGGCCGCATTACATACAGCTTTTATGCCATTAAAGAATGCCAGCTTTTATTCCAAGTGAGATAGAGGGGCTTGAGCCAACCTCATGAGCATACTCCCTCTTAGGCTGAAAAGGACCACTCTGGCTGCAAGGAGGAGAAAAGACTGTAGCGAGGGCAAAGGCAGAAGTAGGGAGACCATTGGGAAGCTTCTAGAATGATCGAGGCTTGGACCATGGTGGTAAGTGCACAAGGGGTGAGAAGTGGGATGATTCCAGAAATATTCTGAAGACAGAGCCAACATTCCTAATGGACCGAATGTAAGGTGAGGGAAAAAGAGAAGAGTCAAGGTTAACTCCAATTTTTTGGCATGAGTAACTGGAACAATGGAGTTGCAACTAACTGAGTGCAGGTTTTTTGGGGGAAGATCCAAGAGTTCAGCTTTGGACATGTTGAGGTTGAGAGATCTTTAGACATACAAGTGGGAATGTTCAGTAAGAAAGAAATGTTGAATATGAGTCTGAGGTCTCCCCTTAAGAGAGGACCAAGTGGAAAAATCTGGGAGTTGTCAGCATAGAGATAGTATCTAAAGCCGTGAGACCAGATGAGATCACCAAGGGATTAAGAATGTAAAGAAGAGATACAAGGCTAAATGTGCAAACCAAAACCATAAAATTCTTAAAAGAAAATGCAGGAGCCTAGCTTTTAACAATGGATTATCTAATATAATAACAAAAGCACAAACAGCAAAAGACAATATAAATAAATGGGACCTCATAAAAATTAAACACTTGTGTTCATCAAAAGACTTTACAAAAAAAGTGAAAAGACAAGCTACAGACTGGGAGAATACCTCTGGAAATCATATATCCAATAAGAATCTAATAACCAAAATGTATACAAAACTTCGACAACAATAAAAAGACAACCCAATTATAAAATAGGCAAAGGACTTGAACAGACATTTCACCTAAGAGGGCATTCAAATGGCCACGAGACAAAAGGTGCTCAACGTCATTAGCCATCAGAAAGATGCAAATCAAAGCCACAGTGAGATACTATTTCACTCCCATTAGGATGGCTAAGATTTAAAAAAAAAAAAAAAACAAAAAAAAAAAGGTGGAGAGGATGTGGGGAAATTAGAACCCTTATCTATTGCTGGTGGGAATGCAAAACGGTACCACTGTTGTGGAAAATGGAGCCCTGGTTGCATAGTGGTTGAGAGCTTGGCTGCTAACCAAAAGGTCGGCAGTTCGAATCCACCAGCCGCTCCTTGGAAAACTCTATGGGGCAGTTCTACTCTGTCCTATAGGGTTGCTATGAGTCAGAATCGACTCAATGGCAGCGGGTTTGGTTTCGGGTTTTGGTTGTGGAAAAGAGTATGACAATTCATTGAAAAACTAAAAATAGAACTACCATATGACCCAGAAATTCTACTCCTAGGTATATACCCAAAAGACTTGAAAGCAGAGACTCAAAGAGACTTGTACACCAATGTTCATTGCAGCACTATTCACAATAGCTAAAAGGTGGAAACAACCTAAATGTCCATCAACAGATGAATGGATAAACAAAATGTAGTACATACATACATACAACGGAATACTACTGTCAGTAGGAGAAACGAAGACATTATGTTGAGCGAAATAAGCCAGTCACAAAAGGACA
The DNA here is from genome assembly GCF_000243295.1 of Trichechus manatus latirostris. Taxonomy (NCBI): domain Eukaryota; kingdom Metazoa; phylum Chordata; class Mammalia; order Sirenia; family Trichechidae; genus Trichechus; species Trichechus manatus. Next base: position 9,121,220 of record NW_004444042.1, read on the forward strand.
AATATTGTATGACTTCACTTACATAAAAAGGCAAGAACAGGCAAATGTATAGAGATCAAAGTTTATTAGTGGTTACTAGAAGTGGAAGGGAGGGGGAGGAAGGATTATTGCTTATGGAGTACTGAGTTTTGGTTTACAGTGATGGAAAAATCTAACTGATTAAGGGTAGGGTTGCTCAGCCGATTACTGTAAATGCTGTCAATAAATTTTACTCCTGTAAAAAGTTAAATTGCCAAAAGCTGTGTGATAGATATATTTACAACAATGATAGAAAAAAAAGAAAGAGTAGCTGCTGAGGCTGCTAATGTACAACCAAACACCTCATGGGATTTGTTTCCTTGGTTTGGAGGTTTAGGGTCGTGGTTTTATGAGACATCTCAGTTAATTGGTCTAATAACATGTTTAGAGCTTCTGTTCCACCTCCTAGTTTGTTGTGTAGTGCCTGGGGTCTTAAAAGCTTGCAAGTCAGAGGTGGGGCCAAGATGGTGGAGTAGCCAGACGCTTCCTGTGGTCCCTCTTACAACAAACACCCAAAAAAAAAGTGAATTGATTATATATGACAATCTAGGGGCCCTGAATATCAAAGGCAAAGTTGAGGAATCGGACTGAGTGGCAGAGGGAGGGAGACATGGTTCAGAAGCAGTGCGGAGTTGCCAGACCTGACCCAGCGGGAGCCAGAGCCCTTCAGGCCGTATCAGCTTGCTGCGTGGTGAGGCAAGCAGTGGTGCTCGGGAGGCATTTTCCACATCGGGAGAGACCCAGCGGCAGAGAGTCTACTCAGGCATCCAGAACCAGTGAAAAGCAGCCCTCAATCGGCAAAAGATAAGTACTTGCGTCTGGCCTAACTCCAGATCAAAAAACACCCCCCTTTGGAAAAAACCTCTCTCTCATTTACCTCCCTGCTCCCTGCTCCCTGCTCTGCACCAGATCCTAGGCCAACTTCAGTGATTGCCGAGTCCCCGGGCCTGGAAGTAGGACCCATCACGCACCCTGAGCCATTCTCCCAGCCTTGGAGAGGGAACAAATCAACAAACAGGGAAAAAATAATCTGCCAGCTCCCCTAAGCCAGGAACTCAGGGTAGGCACAGCTCCTTTGCCTAGGTACAAGCATAAGGGGTCCACAGACTTTCAGTGCTTTTCACCCCTGCATAGACTTGTGTGGGCCCATTTCAACGGCATAGGCCCTCATTACCACAGTACAACAGGGTATATACCTTAAGTCTAACTTCAACTGTTTCAGCTGTAAAGCATCAGGTTCGTGACATTTGACACTGCTCTGCCTATTAAGCAGGGTCCTCACCTACTCACATCAGGGGCCTGAGGACTGGTGGCTCCACACACGCCACCTAGCCACCTGTGACAGGGGTCCAAGAATAAGTGGTGACTCCCAGTCCTTACAGCCAACAGCACTGGGTGCTCATAGTCCAGCTGCAAAACCCACCCACCTATGTGCTCTAGGGAACAGGGAGATGGTTACCTCCCAGACACTCAGGAGTAGCTCTCAGCCCCCTGCCTTGCTCAGCGCGTGACCCCCTACTGCAGCCAGATACTTGTGCCTACACCAATCACCTATGCCTGTCTAGGACTATAGATGAGAGCCTGTACCACATACTTGGTGACCGACTACCTGAACACCTGAACTGAATCCATACAAGAAAAGTAAACGGACTCCTGGGCTCACATACTTAGTTACAGATCTATCCATTTGGTGACAGGACATTAGAGCTTCAAAGGCACCAATAATCAAACTAGCTTACATGAGCAGCCTATTTGGGCATATCAAAACAAGAAGCTAAGACACAGTAAGCAAACAGAAAATAAATAAATACAATAACTTATTGATGGCTTGGAGACAACAGTCAATATCAAATCAAATAAAGAGACAGACCATGATGGCTTCAGCAAGTTCCCAAAATAAAGAATCAAGAAATTTTCCAGAGGAAGAGGATTTCTTGGAATTACTGGAGGTGGAATACAAAAGATTAATATACAGAACTCTTCAAGAGATCAGGAAGGAGATCATTCAAAACACAGATCAAGCTAAGGAACATACAGACAAAGCAATAGAGGATCTTAAGAAGGTTATTCAAGAGCATAACGACAAATTTAACAAGCCGCAAGAATCCACAGACAGATAGCAATCAGAAATCCAGAAGATTAACAACAAAATTTCAGAATTAGACAACTCAACAGAAAGTCATAAGAGTAGAATTGAGGCAACAGAAGTCAGAATTAGTGAGACTGAAGATAAAGTACTTGATGCCAACTTATTTGAGGAAAAATCAGATAAAGAATTTTTTTAAATGAAGAAACTCTGAGAATTACATGGGACTCTATCAAAAAGAATAACCTACAAGTGACTGGAGTACCAGAACAGGAGGGGATAACAGAAAATACAGAGAGAAGTGTTGAAGATTTGTTGGCAGAAAACTTTCCTGATACCATGAAAGATGAGAAGATATCTATCCAAGATGCTCGTCGAACCCTACATAAGGTAGATACCAAAAGAAAGTCAGCAAGACTTATAATAATCAAACTTGCCAAAATCAAAGATAAAGAGAGAATTTTAAGGGTGGCTAGGGATAAACCAAAAGTCATCTACACAGGAAAGTCAATAAGACTAAGCTCAAACTACTCAGCAGAAACCATGCAGGCAAGAAGGCAAGGGGATGACGTATATAAATCCTTGAAGGAAAAAAATTGCCAGCCAAGAATTATATATCCAGCAAAACTGTCTCTCAGATATGATGGTGATATTAGGGCATTTCCAGATAAACAGAAGTTTAGAGAATTTGCAAAAACCAAACCAAAATTACAAGAAATATTAAAAGTTTGCAAGTAGCCATCCAAGGCACAACAGTTGGTCTCTATTCACCTGGAGCAACAGAGGAAGGAGAGTCAGGAATAGGATGAGGAAATAGAATGTGTGGTTAATTGCCTCCATGAACAACTGCCTCCTTTGACATAAGACCAGAAGAACTGGATGGTGCCCAGCTACCATTACTGAACATTTTGATCAAATGTTTTCATCCATGGAGGCTGGATGAACCCCCAAAACTATTGCCCTGAGATCGTCTTTAAATCTTAAAACAAAAATACCCCCTGAAATCTTCTTAAAACCAAACAATAGGTTAGCTTAACTGGTAAAAATGTCTGTCTTGAGCATTATGCTCTTTTAAGAACTATCTATATGGGATCAAATTGACAACAGTAACTTGTAAGATTGGATAAAAAATTTAGGGGGCTGTGAGTTTATGTTAATGGGGGAGGAACAACTCAGAAAAAGAAGTTGAGAATGGTTGCACAACTCAAAGTATGTAATCAATGTCACTGAATCGTATATGTAGAAACTCTTGAATTGATGTATGTTTGGCTGTGTATACTCTGAACGACAACAAAATAAAGAAAGAAGATACAAGAGCTGAGCCCTGAGGCCCTCCCATGTTAAGAGGTGTTGAGGAGATATAAGGGAATCAGCAAAGGAAGACTGAGAAGGAGCAGCAAGAGAGTTAGGAAGAACCAGGAGAGTGTGATGTCCCGAGAGCCTAGGGAAGAAAGTGTTTCAAGGAGCAGGACAAGATCAACCACTAGAAGGTCATAAGGTCTGAGAATTAATGACTGGATTCAGTGATGTGGAGGTCACTGGTGATCTGGACGTGAGTACTATTAGTATAGTGTTTGAAATGGATTCAGGAGGTGAACTGGAGACAGCACCCTGCAGGGGTGTCCCTCATCCTAAAGGCACATGTGGCCACTCAGTGCTGATAACCAGAGGTGGACGATACCACCCAGCCTGACCATGGATTGAACTGTTGTTCTGCCCTTGTTCTGCCCTGCCTAGGCCAGGCTCTGCCGCCAACGACTGATGTTCAAATCTGAAGTAAGACATACACGGGGTGGGAGAGGGGGCTGTCTGAGGAAGTCAGCAATGTTAACGGACCCTTTCACCCTTTCGGGAAAGGCAAAGCTACTTAATGACTTCATTTTGCTCTGTCTTCTACTGGGAGATTGGTCTTCAAAGAGAACACTGTACAGAGGGAATTGGAGCCCAAGATAGGTGAGGAGATACTAACAGTAAGTGCAGCCTCTGCAAGGGATTTCAGATGGCCCTGCCATGCCCCCATCCACTCTTGAGCATCAGGCCACTGGCCCCGTGCTGGGAATTGAGGCAAGAGCATAAAAAATGGAGAGGCTCCGAAGGTCTAAGGTGGATTAAAGTCCCAGTCTTCAACCCAGGAGAGTGTATTCACAGAAACTCATACTGCAAACTACATATTAGAGCCTATAGCCAAACTCCATCTCCAATTCATAAAGGAAATTTAAAAAAATAAATTAATACATAAAAACACTTAGTACTTGACCTCAAGTACTCAATAAATGTTGTTATAATAATATCTATTACATATATAATCTGTCATATAATTATAATAATGTTATTGTTATTATTAGTGGTAGCATTAATATTAGTATGTAAGGCTCCAGCAGTCACAATTAGGTCCAATGGATAGGTGCTCCAGGGAGGAAGATTTTATATTGCTACTAGGAAAAATTTATGCCAGAAACTGTCCTACGGTGCAGAAGTGAGCTGCCTTGTAAGATCCTGAGCTCCCTGTCACTGGAGGGGTCCAAGCAGAAGGTGGACAATCTGACCTGGAGCCCACAGCTATGACCTCCTCTGGTGAGCTGACCACTCCAGACTTGGGTTCTGCCTCTGGCTTGGCACTGACCACCACATTGGACCCACCTCATCTATGGGCTTCTCTGCACTACCCCAATCGCAAGCCAGTGGCTGGCAGGAACCCCACCCCAACCAGCCATTACCAGGATGACACACAGGCTCTGACTTCAGTAACAAAGCATTCCAGATGTGGTGGCTTTGGAGCTAATAGAATTGTGAGTAAACATCCCAACTACCCAGTAAGGTGAATATCCCATCCTCATTTTGCAGGTTGGAACACTGAGATTCAGAGAGCAAAGGGTTAGTGAGAAGCAAGCCTCCAGGTCAAGTCTCTAGGCCATCGCATACCACAAGGCAGATGAAGGGCAAGTCCCTGGGACAAGCCCTTCCAACCCTCACTCTGGCCATTGCTGGTCAGGGACAGTACCTGGAACTATCCCATGAAGTTCCAGGGCCATGTGGTGGCCAGCCCTCAATAGAGGTCCCCAAGCCTGTCTCGTCCAAGGACCTGAAGACCCCTGGGGCCTGCCAGGCTGCCCAAGCCAAAGCTCACTGGGCCCATCTTTCCCATGCCTCTCATTGATGAGATGTGGAGGTAGAGGCCCAGAGAGGGGAGGTGTTATGCCCAAGGTCACACAGCAAGGAGCAAAAACTGGGCTCATGACTTTTAGGCCTGTCTCTGCTGCCCCATCCTGATGCAAAAGGAAGGAAAAAGGCTGGTAGGGTGCTGGGCCAGTGGGACCCATCTCAGGTGCACCCACCCACCTCCTGCCCAGAGAGATAAGCAGAGCTGTCTTCCAGCTCACTAAGTTCCCTCTCGCTCCTATGGCCCCCTGGAGCCAGAGATCAATCCCCATTGCACCAAATGGACACCCTCATTATGACGGCCAAGTGCAGCCTTAAAGTGTCCGAATCCTGGGAATTGCTCCTGGAGGCCAATCAATACCACCTGGTGTTTGCAAAAGACAATCAACGGTCAGAGCCAAAGGTCTGGAGCAGGGCCTGCAGAAGGTGGGCATCAGCCCAGGGCTTGTCACCACCAGCACTGGCCAAGCAATACCCAACCCACACCATCCCACCCTATCACCTCCCCTGAAGCACAGGCCTCTGAGGACCCCATGCCCAGGGTGAAAGGAACAATGCGAGGTCTCAGATGGTGCCAGTACCGCTCACCTAGGAGAGACCTTCATCTCCTCAGCCAGCAGCCCTGGTCCATTAGTGGCTGGTCATACATTTGCCTCAATGGGCCCACCTGCCCCAAATATACTCCCTCTACCCCAAAGGACTCTCTAGGAGGGTGTCATGGATTGAATTATGTCCCCCCAAAAATATGTGTATCAATTTGGCTGGGCCATGATTCCCAGTATTGTGTGGTTGTCTTCCATTTTGTGATTGTAATTTTATGTTAAAGAGGATTAGGGTGGGATTGTAACACCCTTACTAATGTCACATCCCTGATCCAATGTAAACGGAGTTTCCCTGAGGTGTGGTCTACACTACCTTCTATCTTACAAGAGATAACAGGAAAGGGAAGCAAGCAGAGAGTGGGGGGGGGGGCCTCATACCACCAAGAAAGTAGTGCCGGGAGCAGAGTGCGGCATCCTTTGGACCCAAGGTTCCTGCGCAGAGAAACTCCTAGATCCGGGGAAGACTGATGATGATGAGAACCTTCCTCCAGAGCCCACAGACAGAGAAAGCCTTTCCCTGGAGCTGACACCCTCAATTTGGACTTCTAGCCTACTAGACTGTGAGAAAATAAATTTCTCTTTGTTAAAGCCATCCACTTGTGGTATTTCTGTTATAGCAGCACTAGATGACTAAGACAGAGGGTGAGGTTAAAATGGTGTTATTGCTGGATCTGTGTCCCCCCAAAATATGTGTTGGAATCCTAACCCTTATATTTGTGGATACAATCCTATTTGGGAATAGGGTTTTCTTTGTTATGTTAGTTGGGATATATCAGCGAAGGGTGTGTCCTAAACCTAGTCACTTCTGAGTTACAAAAAGAGTAGATCAGACACAGGCGAAAGCACCAGTGGGGGCGGGGGTGGGATGGAAGACACATGCCATGTAAATATCACCAAGAAACTGAGGAATGCTGGAGCAACAGAAGCTGAGACAAAAGCTTTTCCCCCAGAGCCAATAGAGAGAGACTTCCTTAGAGCCAGTGCCAGAATTCAGACTTCTAGTCTCCTAAACTGTAAGAAAATAAATGTCTGTTCTTTAAAGTCATCCACTTGTGGTATTTTTGTGGTTAAGAGTTCGGCTGTTAACCAAAAGGTCGGCAGTTCGAATCCACCAACTGCTCCTTGGAAACCCTATGGGGAAGTCCTATAGCTGAATTGAAATCAACTCAATGGCAACAGGTTTGGACCGTGAGGACAAGCCCCACAACACCGCAGAACACACCTGCTGTGCCCAGCACCCACGTGCACAAAAGATCCACCAGGAAGAGCGAAAGGAAAGACCTCTTCATGGGCTGCTTGCACTGCCCCATGAACAGCAGGGGAGAGTCTGAGGCTGCCTAGAGTTCCCCACCTCAAGCAAAGACTTCCTTTGAAGAATGTTGCATCTACTCTATCATACATCCACATTTGGTTTTATATCAGAATGTTTTAAATGATCTGTCTGAAAACCCTATGGATCACAAAGGTCTGATCCCATTGTGCATGGGGTCATCATGAGTCTGGGGCCGACTCGACGGCAGCTAACAACAACAATTAGTGAAATATCTTAATACCCCATCCCCTCTCCAAACCATCCTCCCCATTTTCAAGTTCAAGCGATGCTCCACAAAGATGCATCACGCTGATGCCTTGACTCACAATGACTATGGCACATAGCCACTGCCCTTAAACCCAAAGTAAGCATTCACAGACCTGAGCTGAAGAAATACCACAGGCACCTTCCCTAAAAGGACACTGACAAGCATTGGAGGATGGACGACAGAGTTTTGGTTGGAGAGGGGAGGCTTTTTTGGGTGCCATTTATTTGTATGCTTGTTCACAGGCATCAATGCCCAGAATGCCACCTCCCTCTCATAGGCACGGCTGCAAGATGCGTCCATCGGATTCAACTATCATTTCCTGAGAAGCTTCTTTGTCCCTAGAGGTGTGCTAGGGCCATGAGGCTACACAGCACACATCTTGCATTGTAGGCATAGGAGAAAGGCCACGAGAGGGGCCCATGAAGACAGATCTAGGTGATGTGGGGGTGGGGACACCAGGATGCTTGTGGTCATCTCCTGAACAGTCCATTTTTTTCTAATGGCAAAAACAGGCGTATTTAATGCAGAAAACTTAATCACAGAAAAGAACAAAAGGCCACAAAACAAATTCTCGGACAGCTGCCATCTTCAAATACCTTCAAGGGCTTCACATGGAAGAGAAATGAGCCACAATTTGTGCTCAATTTGATGAATTCTTTGACACTTAGAACTCCCCACTAATGGAATGGACCACCACCAGAAGTACTGAGTGCCCCATCCCTGGAGGCATTCAAGCAGAGGCTGGATGAACACCTGTCAGGAATGCCATGGAAGAGAGTCTAATAAATAAAACATGGTCTCAACCGCTAAGATCCTCTTCACTTCCGGGAAAGTAGCCCACCCCAACCCACTCCATGACCATCAGCCCTTGTGCCAACTCACCCACGGGCGTGTCCTCACTGATCAGCAGGTATGTGTCAAAGAAGTGGTTGGTGAAGAAGGGCAGACGGTTCACCTGGCCTGAAAGTCAGAGGATAAGAGCGTCAGTCACACACTCCCATTCCAGCTTCATGCATTCTGCAAGGTGACGCAGAATAGTGGGCCCTGAGCCTGAGTCCAGTGCTACCACCAACTTCCCAGGACCCTGTCACTGTCCTGCTTTGAGGCAAATGAGAAATAATGCCCAGCAGGCAGGCAGACAGCTGTCAAGTCATATGGTCAGCCAGTCTGTGCCATACAACACGACAGCCACCAGGTCCATGGGGCTATTTGGCACTTGAAATGTGGCTGGTCCACACTGAGATGTGCTGTGGATATAAAACACACACAGGATTTCAAAGATTTCCTATGAGAAAAAATGGGTGTAAAACATTTAATTTAATAAATCACAACAAGTACAACCACTATGGAAAACAGTATGGCACTTCCTCAAAAAGCTAGAAATAGAAATATCTTATGATCCAACAATCCAACTCCTAGCTATATACCCTAGAGACCTAATGGCAGTCACATGAACAGACATGCACACCTATGTTCATGGCAGCGTTATTCACAATAGCAAAAAGATGGAAACAACCTAAGTGCCCATCAGCAGATGAATGGAGAAACAAAGTGTGGTACATATACACAGTGGAATACTACGTAGCTATAGAGAATAATGATGAGTCCTCATAACATAACATGGATGAATCTGGAGGACATTATGCTGAGTAAAATAAGTCAATCACAAAGGGACAACCATTACATGGTCTCACTTTTATAAAAAGACAAGAATAGGTATACACACAGAAAGCAACGTTCTTTGACGGCTACCAGAGATGGGAAGATAGTAGACACGTGTTATTTTTGGTGATGGGAAGGTAATACCCAATACTGGTAAATGATGACACTAAGAAGTACACAAAAATAAGGGACAATTTTGGAAAACACTATAACATATACAATTTTGCAACATTAGTAATAACAACCAAAAATATGTATGTGGTTACAAAGGTAGATATGTATGCATATATGTGTATAGAAAGGCACATGTTTGAGTATATGGGTGTGCGTGTATAGGCGTATCTATAGACATATGTATATACATGTTCGTGTGTGCTGCATATATATTTATTTATATAATAAAGCACATAAGGGCACAGTTGCATATACAGTCTTCCATCAGTAGCCACAGGGGAGAGGTTCCAGGACCCCACACAGATGCTCAAGCCCCTTATATAAAATGGCATAGTATTTGCATATAACCTACGCACGTCCTCTAGTATACTTTAAATCATCTCTAGATTACTTATAATACCTAATACAATGTAAATAGTTGTTTCATCACAATTGAAGACTTGCTCTGGAAGGTAACCTTTCTCTTCTACGAGTTTCTGGAGTTTTTCGTGAACGCTGATGCTGCCTGGGCATCAGCCAATGCTGATTCTCCCGTGACCTTGAAGTTCTGGAGGCTGCAGCGCTTTACAGAGCTGGCAGCCATCCCTTACTAGCCTGAAACTCTTCCTCTCGTTCTCCTCAACCCCCTTACACTTAGCCTTTGAGGGATTGCTTTGACCACTTCATTGCTTTTTAGGAGCCATTTTTTCACAGAAACAAAGTGTGCACACAACACAAGCAGCGAACTAACGAGTCGAGAGGCAAAGAGTGCTCAAACAACCAGTGCCGGAGAGAGACTGAGGATCTGTAAAATGGCGGTAGGCTACAGCAGGGGATGCCTACACAGCACTTCATTTGCTTGGATTCAGTGTAGTGCTCTAAGCACAGCAAATTCAAATTTTGCTTTTTGGAACTTGCTTTTTTTTTTTTTTTTTAATATTTTCCATCCACGTTGATTGAATTCACTGATGCGGAACCTGCGGATACGGAGGGCTGACTGTACTTCCTAGAAATAACCAAACACCTCACAGGATTGGTTTACTGGGTGTAAAAATGGTGTGGTGGGGGCATCTGACCTCCTCTAACTTCACAAGGGGGAAGGGGAATCAAGATCCACAGCCCACGGCTGATTCCCATGAGGCAGAGGTCAGACATGCCTCCACCCTCCAACTTATTTACCAATTCTGACACCAACTGTCCCTCCCACAGCAGTCTCTACTTCTCTGCTGGGTTTGATAATTCACTGCAATGGCCACACAGAACTCATAGACCATACTCACTATTATGGGGTTTATTAGGGAAATAACAGGTTATAATTCAGGTTCAGGAACACACAGGATACAGTTCTTCAATCAGGAGAGCTTCTTCTCAGTTGTGCTGCAGGCACACCTCTCTCTGGCCCCTTGGCCTCTGCCCTGCTCGGGCAAGTGTTACGGAGCTCTTCTAGCTTGCTGATAAGTGCCCAGATGCCTCTGGACATCTGCCAGTAAGCCTCGGCCTGAAGGCACTCAGCTCTAGCTCCATGGGTCAGCAAACCTAGCTCCACCAAGTGTCCAGAGGCCCCCTACTCTGCCAGCAAACCTCCTGCCTGAAGGTGCCCAGCTTTCTCGCTCTGTGGGCCAGGAAGCCCACCACACCATCTCCTGCTGGTCTCCTGCCTCTGCCACCACTGGTTGCCATCTTCAGTGTTATAGTTCTCTCTCTCTCTCTCTCTCTCTCTCGGTCTCCTGGTTCCACAGCTTCTCAGCACAGGGATCCCAGGTCCAAAGGACGCACTCTTCTCCTGCCTCTTCTTTCTTGGTGGTGGTGAGATCCTCTCTTCTCACCTCTAGGATGGCTCATTTTAAGCCCAGTGGGATAGTGAAACTGACCAATCCCCTCGTTAGGGTTTCATACACCTTATTTGCATGGTCTCACTCAATCACTGTGAGTCACAAAGACCATGGCTAGAAGGGCCATATTAAGTAATTCACTGCACCACACTGGGTTTGAAAGCTTAGGACCATAGTCTTGGTGGACAACTCGGTCAATTGGCATAACACAGTTCATAAAGATATTGTTCTACACCCTAGTTTGGCTAGTGGCGTCTGGGGTCTTAGAAGCTTGCAAGCGGCCATGTAAGATACAACTATTGGTCTGTACTCATCAGGAGCAAAAGAGAAAGAAGGAAACCAAAGACTCAAAGAAGAAACTAGTCTACAAGACTAATCGCCCACACGAACCACGGCCTCATCTATCCTGAGATCAGAAGAACTAGATGGTGCCCAGTTACCACTGACAAACATTCTGACCAGGGACATAATAGATGGCCCCGGATAGAATGGGGAAAAATATAGAACAAACCTCAAATTCCTATAAAAGGCCAGACTTACTGGACTAGTAGAGACTAGAGGATCCTAATGACTATTGCCTTGAGATACCGTTTTAACTTGGAACCAAAGCCACTCCCAGAGGTCATCGTTCAGCCAAATAATAGATTGGCTCATAAAATAAACAACATCACTGGTGAGTACTGTGCCCTCTTAAATAATCAAGTATATGAGACTAAACAGTCAATAATTACCCTAAAGCAAAGATGCAAAGATAAGAAGGTAAGCGGGGACAGGGAAGCTAGATCAATGGAAACAGGACAACCAGAATGGAAATAATGAGAATGCTGACACATTGTGAAAAATGTAACTAATGTCACTGAACAATATGTATAGAAACCGTTAAATGGGAACCTAATTTGCTGTGTAAACTTTTGCTAAAAATACAATAAAAGAAAAAAATAGGCCATAATGAGATACTACTTCACACCCACTAGGACAGCTATAACAACAACAATAAAAAAAAAAAAGAAATGTTGGTGAAGATGTAAAGAAGTTGGAACCCTTGTCTATTGCTGGGGGGACTGTAAAATGGTATAGCCACTGTGGAAAACAATTTGGTGGTTCTTCAAAAAGTTAAACATGGAATTAGCATGAGACCCAGCAATTCCACTCCCAGATGTATATCCAGAAGAACTGAAAGCAGGACTCAAACAGATACTTGTGCTCCAATGTTCATTACAGCATTACTCACAACAGACAAAAGGTGGAAACAACTCAAGTGTCCATTATCAGATGAATGGATAAACTAAATGTGATACATTCATACAATGGAATATTACTCAGCCATAAAGAGAAATGAAGTACTGATACATGCTACAACATGGACGAACCTCAAAAACATTACACTGAGTGAAAGAAGCCAGACTCAAAGGATCGCATGCTGCATGATTCCATTCGTATGAAATGTCCATAATAGATAAATTCATAGAGACAGCACAGAAGCTGGGGTAGAGGAGGATGGGAAGTGACTGCTTAATGGGTACCAGATTTTCTTTTGATGTAATGAAAATATTCTGGAATGAGGTAGTGGTGATGGTTGTACAACACTGTGAATGTATTAAATGTTACTGAATTGTACACATTAAAATGGTTAATTATATGTGATGTGAATTTCACTTTGATTAAAAAAAGTTAAAATTTTTAAAATCTCAATATTTTTATGTTGATTGCATTTTGGATATACTTGGTTAAATATTTATTCAAATGAATTTCACCCGTTTCTTTTTACTTTTTTAATGCAACCAGTTGTTTTGTTGTTAGGTGCCGTCGAGTTGGTTCCAAATCATAGCAACCCCACGTACAACAGAAAGAAACACTGCGTCATCCTCACAATCACTGATATGCTTGAGCCCATTGCTGCAGCCACTGTATCAATCTATCTCGTTGAGGTTCTTCCTCTTTCTCGCTGACCCTCTACTTTATCAAGCATGATGTTCTTCCTCAGCGACTGATCCCTCCTGGTAACATGTCCGAAGTATGTGAGACGTAGTCTCTCCATCCTTGCTTCTAAGGAGCATTCTGGTTGTACTTTTACCAAGATAGATCTGTCCATTCTTTTGGCAGTCCATGGTATAGTCAATATTCTCCACCAACATCACAACTCAAAGGCGTCAATTCTTCTTCAGTCTTCCTTATTCACTGTCCAGTTTTTGCGCGCATATGAGGCAACTGAAAACACCACGGCGCACCTTAATCTTCAAGGTGACATCTTTGCTTTTTAACACTTTAAAGAGGTCTTTTGCAGCAGATTTGCCCAATGCATTGCATCTTTTCATTTCTTGACTGCTGCTTCCATGAGTGTTGATTGTGGATCCAAGTAAAATGAAATTCTTAACTTCAATCTTTTCTCCGTTTATCATGATGTTGCTTATTGGTCCAGTTGTGAGGATTTTTGTTTTCTTTATGTTGAGGTGTAATCCATACTGAAGGCTGTAATCTTTGATCTTTATCAGTAAGTGCTTCAAGTCCTTTTCGCTTTCAGCAAGCAAGGTTGTGTCATTTGCATAACGCAGGTTGTTAATGAGTCTTCCTCCAATCCTGATGCCCCATTCTTCTTCATATAGTCCAGCTTCTCGGAGTATCTGCTCACCATACAGATTAAGTATGGTGAAAGGATACAACCCTGACCCACATCTTTCCTGACTTTAAACCACGCAGTATCCCCTTGTTCTGTTCGAACGACTGCCTCTTGATCTATGTACAGGTTCCTCATGAGAGCAATTAAGTTTTCTGGAATTCTCATTCTTTGCAATGTTATTCATAATTTGTTATGATCCACACAGTCGAAGCCTTTGCATAGCCAATAAAACACAGGTAAACATCTTTCTAGTATTCTCTGCTTTCAGCCAGGATCTATCTGACATCAGCAATGATACCCACATTTCCAAGTCCTCTTCTGAATCCGGCTTGAATTTCTGGCAGTTCCCTGTCGATGTACTGCTGCAGCTACTTTTGAATCATCTTCAGCAAAATTTTACTTTTGTGTGATATTAATGATATTGTTCAATAATTTCTACATTTGGTTGGATCACCTTTCTTGGGAATAGGCATAAATATGGATCTCTTCTAGTCGGTTGGCCAAGTAGCTGTCTTCCAAATTTCTTGGCATAGATGAGTGAGCACTTCCAGGGCTGCATCCGTTTGCTGAAACATCTCAATTGGTATTCCGTCAATTCCTGAAGCCTTGTTTTTCACCAATGCCTTCAGTGCAGCTTGGACCAGGAAGCTGAAAACTACATGCGTGATCACATTGTGTTGCTATTGAGCAGCACTGACCCAGCACTCAATCTCGGCGAGGACAAGGACCGCCTGCTTTGCTGACAGCTGTAACCCTGGTGACAGAACAGTGCCTGGCACTTAGAAGACCCTCAATACATATTTTTTGTGTGGACAAATGGTCTGCTGATCCAGTACAATAAATAATAATAGTAGTAATAGTTGCCACATATGAAACCCTTTCTCTGTACCAGCCACCCACATCATCTCAGGCAATCCTTGCTGCAAGGCAAGGACTATCATTATCCCCATTTAACTTCTGAGGAAAACTAGGCTCAGAAAGGATAAGTAACTTACCCTGGTCACACAGCTAGTAAGTGGGGCGGGCTGTACTGGAACCCAGACCTGCCGAGCTCCAAAGCCTGTGCTGTCAGCCCCTGTGCCAGTCTTGTGACCACCTCGGGGTGGGGACTGGGTCTGGAGGAGGCAAGGTGATACCTGCATGGGCTGAGCCCCCATACCACCAGTCCCCCACACAGAGGCCTCCCTGAGGCTGGCTTCACCTGTCCCCGCATGCCCTTCCTAGTGGTCTTCAGCAAGCAAGCGAGGGCCCTTTCCCCCTTGGCACTGTCAGCCAGGGGTGTGGTCTGTTCATTGCAGGCTCGTTGCTCAGTACTTGCCGCCCCATCTCCTGCTGGGTCCTCCAAGGGCTCTGAACATGGCAGAGGTAACGGTCTCCCTTCTCGAACGTCTGCTGACCCGGGACCCTTCAGGGCTTGTGCCAGGCTTGAGCACCCGGAGGGTGAGAAGGAGGGGATCAGGGTGGGCACTTCCCCCTCCCACCCGAAATGCCTTCTAGGGGACCAGGGGAAAACTAGGAGACCCTGGCATCTTTTCCAGCTCCCTCTGCCTGGAATCTGAGTAGAGCATTAAGGACTGTCCTGGTTCTCGGCCTCCCAAGAGGCCAGTGTGGAGAGGTGGGGCCAAGAAGACAGAGTAGTCAGACACCTCCGGTGGACCCTCTTACAACAAAGACCCGAAAAAACAGGTGATTCGATTATACACGGCAATCTGGGAGCCCTGAACATCAAAGGCAGAGTTGAGGAACTGGACTGAGTGGCAAGCGGAGGGAGAGACAGTTCGGAAGCAGCGAGGAGTTGCCAGACCTGACCTGGCGAGGGCCTGAGCCCTTCAGGCCTGATCAGCTCGGGGGTGAGCTGTGAGGCAGGCAAGCAGCCGTGCTCGGGAGGTGCGTTTTCCGCACCAGGAGAGACTCAGCACCAGAAACTCGACACGGCCACCCAGAGCCAGTGAGAAGCAGCCCTCCATGAAAGATAAGCACTTGTGTAGAGCTTACCACGTGGATCAAAAACATCCCCCTTAGGGAAAAACCTCTCTTCCATTTACCTCCCCACTCCCTGCTCTGCACTGGGTCCTGGACCAGCTTCAGCAATTGCCGCGTCCCCTGTGCCAGAAGTAGGATCCATCACATTCCCGGAACTATTCTCCCTGCCTTGGAGGTGAACAAATTAACAAACAGGGTAAATAATAAACTGCTGGCTCCGCTAAGCCAGGAACCCAGGGTAGGCATAGTTCCTTTGCCTAGGCACAGGCATAAGAGATCCACGGACTTTGAGTACAGTTGTTCTCTAACTTCAACTGTTTCAGCTGTGAAGTAGCAGGTTCTTGACATTTGACACCCATTAAGCAGGGTCTTCACCCACACCACCTAGCCACTTGCCATATGGGCCCATGAATAAGAGGTGCCCCCCAGTCCTTAGAGCCAACAGCATTAGGTGCTCATAGTCCTGCTGCAAAACCCACCCACCTACGTGCTCTAGGGAACAGAGACATGCCTTCCTCCTAGACACTCGGGGGCAGCCGTCAGCCCCCTGCCTTGCTCAGAGTGTGTCCCCCTGCTGCAGCCAGATGCCTGTACCTACACCAATCACCCACACATGTCTAGGACTGTAAGTGAGAGCCTACACCACACACTTGGTGGCTATCTACCTGGGCACCTGAGCTGAATCCATACAGAAGTAGTGGGCCGACTCCTGAGCTCACATACCTAGTAACAGATCTATCTAATCACCTGGTGACAAGACAGCAGAGCTTAAAAGGTGCCAATAATCAAACTAGCTCATATGAGCAGCCTATTTGGGCATATCAAAACAAAATAAGAAGCTGGGACACAGTAAGCAAACATAAAACAAATAAATATAATAACTTATTGATGGCTCGGAGACAACAGTCAATATCAAATCACATAAAGAGGCAATCCATGATGGCTTCAGCAAGCTCCCAAAATAAAGAATCTAGAAATTTTCCAGAGGAGGAAAATTTCTTGGAATACCAGAGGCAGAATACAAAAGATTAATATACAGAACTCTTCAAGAAATTAGGAAGGAAATTAAGCAAAACGCAGAACACACAATAGAGGAAATTAAAAATATTAGAGAAGAGCATAATGACAAATTTAACAGCCTGCAAGAATCCATAGAGAGAGAGCAATCAGAAATCAAGAAGATTAACAATAAAATTTCAGAATTAGACAACTCAATAAAAGTCACAGGAGCAGAATTGAGGCAATGGAAGTCAGAATTAGTGACATTGAAGATAAAGCACTTGACACCAACTTATTTGAGGAAAAATCAGATAAAAGGATTTTAAAAAGTGAAGAAACCCTAAGAATTATATGGGACTCTATCAAGAGGAATAACCAAGAGGCCAGTGTGACCAGGCCCTGGGCCACCTCTCATGCCTCAGCCTGACTTCCTCCCCCAAACCTGCCCAGACAGCCAGGCAGATACCATTGCTGGTCCCACAAACACTATAGCCTTTCTCTCACCTCCTGGCCAGACCCTTCTGCTTTCATCTGCCAAATTCTTATTCATTTTTCAGGTCTCATCTTCGATGTCCCTTCTTCCAGGAAGCCTTCCCTGACCATCTCACCTATGCAGGCACACACGGGCACACACACACACGTACACACCCCTCTGCCCTCTCACATCAGGAACCCATAGTCCCTTGCGCACACAACAGCCTCAGAAAAAGGCTGGTGGTAAAGGGTCTCGCCTTCCTTTGAAATCTGCCTGTGCCTCTTTCTATCCATGTGACCTTTCTATGACTCAGTTTACTCATGTGTAAAACAGCAATAATAATAGGACTTACTTCATGGCTGTCCTGGGGATTAAATGAGATTACATACATAAAGCGCTTAGTGCAGCACCCCTGGCACACAGCAAGCACTCGATAACTGGTAGCTATTATTAACATTGGTATTAATAAGGTGCCACCTGCGCAGCCAGAGGGGAACACTTTTGGTCTCTGCTGGGGGCCTTGGGCTCCGGATTCAGGAGAGCAGGAAGTGGCTAAGCCAAGGCAGAAGGCTCCGGGGTGCCCAGAGAGAATTCAGAAAGCAGGCTTGGGCTGATGGGGGAGGGAAACCAACAAGGAGAAAAAAAAAACTGCCTGCAGCAGCATCATTCATTTTTAAATTTTATTTTACAGGACCTGCCGATAATCAGCACTGAGCGCTCTGCACGAGTAGCTGGGCAGAGACTCAGGGACGTGTCACCCGCCACATACCAAGCAGGCTCCCTGCTCTCAGAACAGGCCTGCCACCCTCAGAGGCCCGGTGGCCTTGAGCTGCCAGCGTGGGCATCTGGGGACCGGGAGGGTGCTGGGGGGAGGCAGCGGCGGGAGAGGGGAAGGATAGGTAACTTATTCTCTTAAAAACCACTTTTCAAGCATGAAGGCAAAACCACTGTCTCTGGAACTTTGAGGCAAAGCAGGAACGTGAGTGAATGTAGAAAGGAGGGCATGGGTACTTTTTGGTAAGGAGAAGCTCGGCAACCCCTGCCTCACACATCCACCCTCTCCCCCACGGTATGCAGTACTACAGCCTCTGCCCTGAACCCTTCTCCCTGCCCTCCCTCCTAGCCAACTCTCACTTTGAACTTCCCTACCTGACACCACAAAGGGAGATATAACATCCCCTAGACTTTGTTGTTGTTAGATGCTGTTGAGTCGGTTCCAACTCATAGCGACCCTGTGTACAACAGAACAAAACACTGCCCGGTCCTGCGCCATCCTCACAATTATTGCTATGTTTGAGCCCATTGTTGCAGCCACTGTGTCAATCCATTTCGTTGAGGGTCTTCCTCTTCTTCGCGGACCCTCTACTTTACCAAGCATGACTTTAAGTATTTCAAATGCCGTAATAGGAATGAGGATGGGAGCAGGAGTGGTTCAGTGGTAGAATTCTGGAGACCCAGGTTCGATTGCCAGCCAATGCACCTCAAATGCAGCCCCCACCCATCAATGAAAACCCTACGGATCACAACCATACAATCCCGTAGTGTATGGGGTCGCCATGAGTCAGGGGCCAACTCGACAGCAGCTAATAACAGTAGGAATCCAGCTTTTAACCATAGAGGCCTGAGGGGAGAGGGCTGGGGGAGGTTCCCAGAGCACGCAGCATTTGAGTTGCAGCTACTGGATGACAAGGATTTCCACATGGTGCATGGAAGGAAAAGCCTGCCAGGAAGGGCACAAAGCCTGGGCAAGGCCACAGGGGTGGGAAGTGTCCACAGGCCCTGTTCTGGGAATGACCAGACACGAGGTGTGGTTGTGTGGGAAGGGTTCTTGCCAGATTGTGGGGGGTCTTGAATGCCAGACCAGGAAGTATGAATTTTATCCAGAATCGTAGAACAAAGGGATTCCTCCAGGGGCTTAAAGAAAGTTGGCAAGGGGCAGAGTCTGGATTCAAACCCAGATCAGCCTGAATTCAAGTCCAGACCTACCTCCGCAGCCATCAAAGCAATGAAGAGAGGCTGAAGGGAACAAGAATATTTGGGAGAAGTCGCTCACACTGAGCTCCGCATCAGGCAGGACTCTCAGACTCTTGCTCCGTGACAAGGAAGGGGCACTGGACCAGGAGTCCAGAGTAGCCTTCCAGGAGTCAGGGCCTTGCACGCTCTGCCACTTGCTGGCTGTGTGATGTGGACTTGGGCACAGCCCTCTAGCCCTCTGGCCCCCCATGTCCCAGCCTTGGAATGGGGACAAAAGCTCTACCCTCCCTCTCTGCCTCCCTGCTAATGGGGTTCTGTGCACCACTGTCCTGTTAAGGGGGTGCAGCATGGCCCACAGGAGCTCCAGCTGACAAGAGCCTGGCATGCTGGTGTCAGGTGGGGAAGCCAGGGAAGCCCACCACACAACTCATGCCCAGCACCTAGGGACTACCTGTGCAACCCAGCAGGATCTCACCTGGCCCAGCAGGATGCTTCATGTAAGCCCAGGCCTGGCTGGGTCAGATAAGGATGCAGAAGGGCAGACCTTCGCCTCCTGCCTCCCCAATATACCCAGAGACAAAGAATGACAAGTGCCCAGGAGCACACTGAGGCCAGAGAGATGGAGGGATGGAGGGAGAGGGGCAGGAGGCTTCGGCAGAGACGACAGGCTGACAAGCGGTTTGACATCTCAGAGGGTTTGTCCAGAGCCTGATCCATCCCTGACTACTGGGTGAGGGAGAAGAGAGATGCTGGGGCCATGGGGCCAGATGGAAATGAAATGGGTAGGGGCAGTGTGGTCCGGTCTGGGGGACAAGTGACAGGCTGGGGGTCAGGGGCAGGTGTTGGGAAGGCAGGGTGGGAAGATGGTGCAGTAAACCACCTTCCGTCCAATCCCTAAAGTCAGCCACTGCCCCATCGTGCTAAAGGAACAACACTGCCACCTCAGACAGGGACCAGCAAGAGAGGGCTGTGCCAGCAACGAGAAAGAAAAGGATCCTGGTATATATGTGCAAAGCAGGCCAGCCCAGGGGCAGGCTGATCACCTTCCTTCTGCCCAGAAGTTGCTCAGGCAACTCACTTAAGCTATCTGTTTTCTATGCCCCATTTTGCTCCCCCTAGAGAAAGACTGGAGCCCTGGTGGCACAGTGGTTAAGAGCTTGGCTGCTAACCAAAAGGTCAGCAGTTCAGAATCCACCAGCTGTTCCTTGGAAACCCTACGGGGCAGTTCTACTCTGTCCTATACGGTTGCCATGAGTCAGAATCAACTCGATGGCAATGGGTAGTAGAGAAGGATTACTGCCGATAATAAAAGAGCTACCCACTTACGTAGCACCTAATTTGTGCCAGGCATTATTCTAAGTGCTTTATATGAATTAAGCCATTTGATATTTTGGAAACCCAAGGAGGAAAGTCCTGTTATTGTTCCCACTTTAGAGATGTGGAAATTGAAGCAGAGAGGTTAAGAAACTTGGCCAAATGAAGCCCTTGACAGAAGTGGAACCCAGCAGTTCTAGCCCTATGCAGCCTCTCACATGCCTACGTAGGATACACAAACCATCTTCATCTGGAGAGCTCAGGGCAACTGCTGCATCTCACCAAGGAAGGCAGCAAGGTCTTGGTCCCTGGTCTATTTTTACATATATGCTGTACTTTTTGTTAACAGATGAAGAAAGTGAGTGGAACGGAGTGGGGAAGGGTGTGAGTGTCCAGGGTCGCAGAGCTCCTGGAGAGGCTGAGCAAGGCACCCTGACTTCCCTGTCCAGCAGACCCAGAGGGCCAGAGCTGGTCTCAGCTACCCCCAACTGAAGCCTCCCTGACTAGGGCCGGAGATGGGCAGGCAGGGGCTGCTATCCTGACAAACGCCCCCAGGGAGGATCAGAGACCTGATCAAGGCTTAGCTGGGCCCTGTTTTGTACTACTCTGGGCCAGCTGCTTCTTGGGGATGCAGTCTCTCCTGGGGTAAAATGGGTCAGGAGTTGAGAGAAAGTCTTAGCTTCCTTCCCTCTCTGCCTCCTCCGAGTCCTTGAGGCTGTGCTGTAATCCTAGGCCGCTTCTAAGGGAGTGAGCTCCCCATCACAGGCGGCATTCCAGCAGAGACCCCTGCAAACATGGAGGCCAGGACAGGAGGCCTTCAGAGGACTCTCAGGCTGCAAGATGCTAGCACTAGAACAGGGGCGAGGCTGCAGCTTCCTCTAGAGACTCCCCTGGCTCCCTAGGGACAGAGCAGGAGCTGGGCCCCCCACAGGAATGTTTGCCTTTGTCACCAGGAATGCCATGCCCACGGCTCTTCCCTGGGGACACCACAGCCCCCAGGGACACCCTCCCAGGCATGCTGCTTTCCTGTCCTCCTTCAGCGCAGCCCAGAGCTGCTTTGCTCCTCACCCTCACCACCTGATCGCCAGGGCTCTGGGGGAAGCAACACCCAGGCCTTTCCTGGCCTCCTCCGTGGGCACCAGGGCCAGCATACTGCTGGGCAGGTGAGGGGAAAGGAAGGCTGGTCCTCAGGCTGCTCCCTCCTCCAGGATGCCCCCCAAACACATTGCCATTGAGTGGATTCCAACTCATAGCAACCCCATAGAACAGAGCAGAACTGCCCCATAGGGTTTCCAAGGAGCAGCTGGTGGATTTAAACTGCTGACCTTTTGGTTAGCAAAAGAATGGTTAAACACTGCGCCACCAGAGCTCTAGTGAGATGCCTCCTCTCTGGCTGGATGCCTCCACCCCTACAGACCCAATTAACCTTTTCTTCTGACGGGCTTCTCCAGAGCTGTGTATGTCATTATTACCACTCCATCCACCCTGCATTATAGTAATTCCCACATGTTTTTCTCCCCCACTAGACTCTGGACACCCTGAGAATGTGCTATTTCTTCCATACCCCCAGGGTCGAGCACAGTGGGCACACACAGGGTCATACGGTAAAAACCAAAACCAAACTCACTGCCATTCAGTCAATTCCAACTCATGGCAACCCATGCGTTACAGAGTAGAACTGGTCCATAGAGTTTTCTTGGCTGTAATCCTTATGGAAGCAGATAGTCAGGCCTTTCTCTTGTGGCACCAGTAGGTGGGTTCGAACTGGCAACCTTTAGGTTAACAACCTATCGAAAACCACTTGCGCCATCCAAGGACCTTGGTCAGACAGTAGGTGTGCAAAAAATAGCTGTGAAATGGATGCAAACTGTGGCCAGGCCCTGCATCCCAGAGAATGCGTCACAGTTGTCTCCTTCCCTTCAAGCTCAAGTATTTCTCAAGGCTCCTCCCATTCCCTCACATGAATTCTGGGCCCTGGGGACATCTGGTATTTTCAGCCACGTGAGTGCTGCAGAAGGCAACTGAGGCTCAGAGAGGGAAGTGTGGGGCTCAGTTACACAGCAAGGCCGGGTCTCCACAGTCCCAGAGCAGCCCATTCCCGCCCCGCCATCCCAAAGCACAAAGTCACGCTGTTGGCTCATGCCCTCCAGCCCAGTCCCCCTTGCAGGGAAGGTCATACTTACCCCAGCACCCAGAGATCAGCACGAAAAGCCACACCAAGTGGCAGCTGATGGCGACGTGGTACCTCATGGCTCCTGCGGACACAAAGAAGAAGGAGGGTGAGAAGCCTCTGGTTGGTGGGGCCCTGCTCTACAAGGCTCTTCAGCACTTACCTGCCCCCACAGCTCCAGGGAGAAGTGGGCCTGAGAGGGAGGAGAGGAATCCACTCAAATGGCGGTGAGGGGGCAGGGGGAAATGGGGAAGAAGAGAGGGTCTATATCATTTGATTTTATCATTGCCCAATCTTGGGCATAACACGGCGGCCTGAGAGTAACTGGGGGTTATCCCCGTGTGTGGGGGAAGAGGGACAACAGTGCCCTCTTTGCCCTCATGGGGGCCAGTCGTCTTGGTGGAGAGACTCTGTGGGCACAGCACAGTGGCAGGCACAGAGTATGTGTCCACGACATAGTCCAGCTGAGTGGATAAAGGGATGGGCTGCTGCCTCCATCCCCTGGGACCACAGCCCCCAGATGGCACCCCCAGGATTGCACCCCCCCAGGATGGCATCCCCCACGAGCCATAGAGCCTGGTTAGACAGGGTTAGAGAGATGGGTGCTGAGTGGGAAGATGGTGCTACAAGCGTGAGCTTGGTAGGTCCAACACCCCCACCCCCCAATCCAAGTGCCCCGAGGACATGTCTTTTCCTGTTCTTTTATATCCACCATATAACCTTGGACATGAAAAGATGAGCAGATCATAGTGACCAACCATGAGTCTTACAGAAGCAGGAAGAGAGGCACAGAGAGGGGAGGTGACCTGCCCAGTGTCCCACAGCAAGTCTATTGTGAATTGAATTATGTACCCCAAACACTGAAATCTTAACCCCTGTACCTGTGGATGTGATTCTGTTTGGAAATAGGTTTTTTGTTACGTTAACTAGGTCATATTAGACTAGGGTGGGTCCTAAACCTAATCATTTCTGAGTTATAAAAAGAATAGACACAGAGGACTCCGGCAAGATGGCGGTCTAGGCAGAAGCACCACGCCGTCCCTCCACAACAAAGATACGAAAAACTAAGCCAAACAGAGAATCAACAATCCTGAAACCCTAGAACATCAAATGAAGAGATAAAGAACTCAGCCGAACACCAAACGGAGTAAGAAT
>NW_004444042.1:9153967-9187599 GCF_000243295.1 Trichechus manatus latirostris
CCAAGGAATCAAGAAACGCCAGGGCTACCAACAATGAAGGTATCAACATGGCTGGGACTCAGATTTGGACTTTCAGCCTGCAGAATTATGAGAAAAAAATTCTGATTTTGAAAGCCAGCCACTAGTGGTATTTGTGTTACAGCAGCATTAGGTAACTAAGACATCTATGGAAAGCTGGAGCCCAATCTTTGGGGCTCAGAGCTCCTCACTAGAGAGATTGGGGGCCCAGCTGATGGGGTTCAGCAGGGGCAGGATCCCATCTCCGAGAGTGGCTAGGGAGGGTGGGCTGCTCCCTCTCACCAAGGCAGCAGCTGCCCGGCCCCATTACGGCAGGGCGAGGCCTGGAGCAGGCCTCCCTAGAGCCCAGCAGTGACACCAGCAGGGGCCCATGCTGAACTGTCAGCCCCTTTAGGGCGGTTACTCAACTCATACACATCCGCACCCCTGCAAGGCCTAGCCAAGGGGCTGTGCATCATCCTTCAGTGAGCACCTACCGTGTGCCTTGCCTCCCTGGTTCACAAGATATGGTCTGTTAGGGTCATTTTACTGAGGTGGGAATGGAGCTTAGAGCCGTGAAATTATTTGCCCAGAGACCCTCAACTAGCGAGTGGTGGGGACAGTGTCTGGACTCAAGCTCACACACCACCTCCCTCATCAGTAAGTGATCAGAAAAGGCAGGGGGAGGTGAACGGAATGAAGGGTACATCTTTTGAGACTTCCTCATCTCTGCCAAGATCTAGGGGCAAGAAATTAAGAAAGTGCTCAGAGTTTAGATCCCTAATCCAGGACCTGTAATGGTCTTTCTCTCAGCCCATCTCCTCAGTGGACAATGAGGTGACCACCACCGATGGTTCCTGACCAACAAGACGCTCCTAATATTGTATTTAAAATGTCCATTAAAAATGGTTTAAGATGGTAAATTTTATAATATGTATAATTTACCACAATAAAAAAAAACTTCAAAAAAAGTCCTAGTTACTAAGTATGAAAAGGTCATTTGAAAAATAAAGAATTCTAAAAAAAACCAAACCTGTTGCCGTCAAGTTGATTCCAACTTACTGCAACCCTATAATTCTAAGATGTATTTAAATTAAAAAAAAAATTCCACCATCACAAGTCCCTGCCTTCCCACCCTCCTGAGTTCCCCAGTGTTAACAGCGATTACAGGGGTTGCAAACTGAACTGCCCATGGGGGCCAGGCAGGGAATATAAATGAGGGAAATGCTGGTAGGTGGAGACAATGGCCATTTGGAGGCCACATGCCTTATCCAAAAGTGGCAGCTGCTGATGTCTCTTAGCCAAGAGGGACTACAGGCCCAGTGTGGCCGGAGCTGCTGATTTTCTTCAATGAGAAGCTGGAAATCTGACTTTTTATATAAACTCAATCTTTAAGTGTTGGCAAATAATTAAATTTGTAAGTAATACTTTGTGAGCCAAACATGACCCATCTGAGGGCCAGAGTGGGTGGGTTGTGCCTGGCACGCATCCTAACAGGCCTTCCTCCACACCCAAGCAGGTATGATCACATTACATACACGGATGGTACTGTGCTGCTGCCGTTTACCTTTAGAATAATAGAGTTACCCTCTATACAAAAGCAACTTGCTTTCCTCACATCATGGTATTTCACGGACGACCCTCCAGGCCAACATTGCTACATCTACCTCCTTTTTAATAACAGTTGATAGTATGGTGTTCCATAATACAGACAACCATCCCATATGGATGGGCATTTGGACGTTTCCAGGCTTCTGCCACTGCAGACAATACCACAGTGGACATTGCTCTGCACATAATTGCGTAGGGAACTCTGATTTCTCTTGAATCTGATTCTCCAGAAGTAAGACTGCTGGGTCAATTAAATACAACGCAGAGCATGTAGGCAAACGTTTATTACACGTGGCCAGAAAAGGTTATGGCAATTCACACTCCCTCCAGCAGTATAGGAGAAGGCCTGCGTGCCCACCTGGAAGTGATCCCTCTTTTAAATGGCTGCCAATCTGATGCATGAAAAATGGTATCACATTGTTGCTTTCATTTGCATTTCCCTAACTACAGTGAGGTTGAGCATGATGTCTTTTTCTAAACGCTCAAACCACTTTCCATCTGTTATCTTGCCTTATCCTACCATATCCTGCAAAGCCGCCAGCTAGCATCGGTAGCATTATCCCTGATTTACAAGTAGAGAAACCGAGGCACAGAGCAATTAAGTGACAATCTGACATCTCACAGTGAGTGAGTGTCTTAAAAAAACGAAAACAAAAATCACCAGCCCTCTGTTTTTCCAAACCAGATGTTATGAGAATTAGACAACACCTGCCAGGCATATCATCCACAGATAGCTGGGGAGTGCATACCATTCTGGGCCTCGCAGGAAGTTTGCAGTGGAAGGAAGGAAGAAAATGAACAATTAGGCAGCTCCCACAGGTCAGGGACTTCTACAGGTATTATTTTCACTCAATCCTCTAAAACATCTCCGTGAAGTAGGTATTATCATCCCCATTTTACTGACAAGGAAACTGAGGTGGTTGTTGTTGTTGTTAGGTGCCATCGAGTCAGTTCCAACTCATAGTGACCCTATGTACAACAGAAGGAAACACAGCCCCGTCCTGAGCCGTCCTCACAATCGTTGTTATGCTTAAGTCCATTGTTGCAGCCACTGTGTCAATCCCTCTCACTGAGGGTCTTACCGTTTCTCGCTGACCCTCTGCCAAGCATGATGTCCTGAGGCTGAGAGAGGTTAAATGACTTGCCAACGCCCAGGACTGGGTTAACCAGTAAGCACGGTATGCACCGGCTTGTATTGAGCAAGGTACCTATGGGCTTACTTGTATTTACTTACTATTCTGTGGTGAGAATTTCACACACGTTTCACCACATCTCTGGTGGGGGACAGGTGACATTGTGCGCTGCAGATTGGTGGGAAGGCACAATTGGGCCCGTGCGTACCTTGCTTATTGGGTAATCCGGCCCTGCAAAGGTCACTCTAGGATTGGAATCAAGTCGGCCTGACTCCGAATGCCATGCTATTTCCATCCCACCATGCTGCTGCTCCTCCGCCTCATTTTCTTATCTATAAAAGGGGCACGCATGGCCCCTCCCTCAAAGAGCTTTCCTACAACACTACAAACACAGGATGAATGTCTGCAAAGAATAAGCTCATGCGCGTAACACACATGCGTGCTATACACCTCACCTTCCACAATGCTGGCTCAGGCCCTGACACTGCCCAGCACAGTGGGCCCCTGGTGTCTCTCGTTAAATTTGTGTTCACATGTCCTTTCCCCTTCAGAGGCGACCACACTGCCTCAGTGCCCCCATATGTCAGTCAAGGGCAGCCAAACACACTCCAGCTTTGCAGGACTGGCAGGGGCCACCTCCAGAGCACCCAGAAACAGGCAATCTTAGCTCCATCCTGACTCTGCCTGCATCCTGCTCATGCCTCATGGTGTGACCTCAGGGTGAAGTGGCACCGACACTAGGACGAGGTGGCACAGGCTCCAAAGATGGAAGCAGAGTAGCCATGTCAGAGGGGGTCCATCCTGCTACTGGGTTTGCTGAGACCCCTGGGTCTTATTCTTCCCCTGGCCCCTTTGGCTACAGGGAGGGAAGCAAGGCCCAGAGAAAGCAGAGGTGATGGCAGTGGGAAGAGGCCCCTGGGCCTGACCGCCAGCCCGGGCGTCATGATGGATGCTGCCTTCACTGGCTGGCATTCCCAAGGTACCGGGGCTGCAGCAAGCAACATGGGTCCCCTGGAAGAGCCTGATCTCGCTGTGCCCCACACAACAGCTGTTCCCCCAGCCTCCAAGCCCTCCACCTCCCATTTAGCAGAACCACGTAGCCTCCTCCACTGCATGAGGCTGCACTACCCTCACCTCTCTGCACTGGGACAAGGCACACAGACACCTTCTATGCTGGGGCTTCCTACCTGCTGCCGGGAGACCTGCCCCAGAGGTGCGAGCAGGGTCACAGCAGCCTTCGCCTAAGTCCTTTAGGTGCCTGCCTTAGATTCCCTTCTTGCAGGAAGCCTTCCAGAAATTTCTCAAGCATACACACTGCCAAAGAGACAGTCAGGCCCCGAAGCCCTCAGACTGCTGTTTCTCAACAGCCTTCTTCATGCCAAGTCCTTGCCAGGCACTGTGGTGGGGAGGCGGGGGCATGAGAATGAACAGAAACCTGTGGTAGGTGTCGCAGAGTAATTCAGACTGTCCCTGCCCTGGACGATCAGAAGACAGAAATCCTGGGAGTGAAGGCAGCAGGGTAGGAGAAGGCTGGTGAGAGAAGGCTCCAGAGCAGAAGAGGTGTGAAAAGCCCAAGATTTATTCATAAAGATTACCGTTCACTGAGTCCCTGGGTGGTGCAAACGTTTAATGCAATCACCATTAACCCAAGTCCACCCAGAAGTGCCTCAGAAAAAAGGTCTGATGATCTACTTCGGAAAAATCAGCCATTGAAAACCCTATGGAGCCGTTCTACCCTAACACACACAGGGTCGCCATGAGTCAGAATCGACTCCATGGCAACTGGTACCCGTAACGTTTACAGAGAGCATGTTATATTCAAGGCACTGTGATTTACAATGTGTTTTACAAGCTGCGGCTCAAAAAGGTTAAATAATTTGCCCCAGGTCATACAGCTAGTAAGTGGTCAAGTCTGGATTGAACCCCATTAGATGGTCATCAAAGTCAGCCTCCTGGCCACCAGGCTAGAGATGCAGGACAGGCATCTGAGGTGGGACAGAAGGAATGGGAAGGAACAAGGGAAAGAAACAAAACCACTGTCTTAGCCCCAACCCCCCCTGAGCGCAAATATGCGCCCCAGGGCAGGTCGTGGGCTGAGAGGCCAGGTAGGGAGGCTCTGGGCAGAACCTGCATCCACTGAGAAAGGCAGTGAGCCGACCTGGGTGAGAATCCTACCTGCTTCCCAGCCGCAACACGCTGGGGCCAGCAGGGAGGCCAAGTGGCAGGAAGAAGGAGCGTGGTTAGGGCTGAAGGGGGCTTCATCTAGCCTGCCCTCTAGGCTGTGGGCATCTCACAGACACTGCTCCCGAAGCCAAATACCATCAGGGATGACCAAGCCCCCCTCCCCCACCCCCCACTGCCTTCCTCCAGCACCGTCCTTAAGGGGTTGACACTTTGTCACCACTAGGAGCTGACTACAAAATTCCCCAGCTTCGGAAGTGGCCCACCAGTTCCCACTCATCTCTTCTTCCCCTGTTGTTAGCCCATAAACAGTGCTACTCAGACAGGCGCTGGGCTGAGGGCCGGCTGGGGAGACTCAGGGAGGTGGTACAGTTACAGCATCCAAGGAGTCACCCTTATATGGGAATCACAAACCCCAAATCCAATCAAAGCCTCCACTTACACCTAGAGCGCTGGTGAGCTCCAAGGAGAAGCTTCTGGCAGTGGGGGCACAGGCTGGGTCTGGCCACACTTCTGGGCATGTCCACCCTGACATTGTCTACTTCGTGCCAGGCACTGTGCTAGGCACTGGAGATGCAGAAGAGAACAAGACAAAGATCCCTGCCTTGTGGAGCTGACACTTCCTGCATAGACAGAGTAGGTGAGCAAATTATATACTGTGTTAGGAGATGGTAAGTGCAATGGAAAAAAAAAAAAAAGAGCAAGGTAAGAGCAGTCTGAGTATCACTGAGAAGGAGATATATGAACAAAAACTTGAAGAAGTGGGAGAGTGAGCCCTGGGGCTATCTGGAAAGCATTCCAGGCAGAAGAAACAGCCTGTGCAAAGGCCCTGAGGCAAGAGTGTGCCTAGATGCTTGAGGAACAGCGAGGAGGCCAGTGTGACTGGAATGGGGTACACAGAGGGCAGAGTAGTAGGAGATGGAGGCGGAGAGGTAAGGGGGCCAGGTCATGGGATACCTTGTCGACCACTGTCTGTGACTGAGCTGGGAGTCATGGTCTTAGGACCAGGGAGCCAAGCAGTGACATGAATGACAGGTTTTAAAGGGGCCCTCATGCTGCCTTGTCAAGGACACACTATAGGGGGCAAGGCAGACCAGTGTGGAAGCCACTGCAGTGACCCAGACAAGAGCCGATGGTGGCTCCAGCCAGGAAGGTGGCATGGAGGGGTGGCAGATTCTGGGTATCTTTCAAGGTAGAGCTGACAGGGCTACCTGAAGGAGAGGATGCAGGCTGTGAAGGTGGGAGTTGCCCCTAACCAGGCCAGGGGAAGGCTGCAGGTGGACCTGGTGGAGGGACAAGATCAGCAGTCCAGTTCTGGACATGTTGAGTCTGGAACGTCTGTTGACAATGCTGGGTAAGCAGTTGGATACTCTCAACTAGAGTTTAGGCCTGAGATCAGACTGGAGATGCAAGTGCAAGAGTCGTCAGCATATGGACAGTACTTAAAGCCCTGAGAGGGGATCAAGGCTCCCACACCCCAGATCTGAGGAAACCTGGCTGACAATCCACCAATATTTGAAAATTGTCTGAAAACGCATACAGTCTTGTGGCCCAGCAATGCCACTTTCAGGTCTTTAGCTAAGGAAATACTCAAGGCTGTGCATGGACCTGAAGTGACAAGAGATGTTCACCGCTGTGTTGTTTGTGCCAGTGGAATGTCCCAGATGCCCAACAGGGGACTGGTTCAATTGTGGGACAGGAAGCAGAGGACTTGTACAGATGTGTACCTGTATGAAAGTGTGTGTGTGTGAAAGGGAGGGGGCGTGCACATAAAGCACTGTTTATGTAAACAGTGGTTTTATCTGGGGTCACCATGAGTTGGAATCCACTCCACTGCAACTGGTTTTGGAGATCTTGGGTGGCAAAATTGGTTAGCATGCTCAGCTGCCAACCAAGTTTGGGAGTTCAAGTCCAACCAGAGGCACCTCAGAAGAAAGGCCTGGCAATCTACTTCCGAAAAATCAGCCACTGAAAACACTACGGAGCACAGTTCTACTCTACACACATGTGGTTGCTGTGAGTTGCAGGCAGTTGGTTCGGTTTTATCTAAGTGGTGGATTATGGGTGATTTTATTTTTTTCTACATGTATTTCCTGCATTTTCCAAATTTTCTATAGTAAACACACAATCTCTTTACAATCAGAGGCCTGGTTCATGTCTGCCCTACCAAAACTATGGAAGCAGCAGCTGTGAACAGGTGGACTATTGTGTTTAGAAAGTTCTTTCTTATTCTCTGCCCTGCCTCCCTGAAGCCCACAGCCCCAGGCCTGAATACCAGAGGAGACTCTTGGAGCTGGGAGGGTCCTCTGGTAAACTACACTGTCTCTACTGCCACTCAGACACTTCTAGCGACAGGGAACCCCCTCCCTCGCTCTCTCCTGGGCAGCCATCCCAGCTGGGGAGGTCCCTGCCCTCTGGTTTGTATGCCCTGCTGGCACTACCTTCCCACACTTGGGGTAAGGAGGTCTGATTACCCACAGCAGGGACCCACAAGCCTGAGAACGGGCGCACCAGGAAAGAATATGGCCCTGTACTGAGGGTTCTCCTTCTCCTGGCTCAGGACCAACAGTTTAAAAGAACCGTGTGTGCCTGTGTGTTCTCATCCATTCTCTCTCTCACACACACACATACGCTCACACACAGGGTTCTGTAGACCCCTCCAGACATGCTCAGGCCATCTTAGAGGCATTTCAGTTTCTCTGGAGTGAGAGATTTTCACAGTGGGACGCCACGATTTAGTTTGAACTGTTAGAATTCCCGTAAAATCAGGTGCACTCAACTTTGAATAGAAATACAGAAATACGCTGCAGAAATCAAATACAATTTGAGGATTATTCACCTCCGCTACACACAGAGAGGTTCGTGCGTGCAAGAAGGCTTCAGACGACACCATTAGGAGCACTAACTGACAAGCCATTGTCAGCCACCAATGATCATGCGTCAAAGCCCTCACTAGCTGGGGAGGATGCTGTGATGCATGGTCACTTGGAGGGACCCTACCTGCAAGGAGGGGACAAGACCACCTGGTGGCTGTTTTGTTTTTGTGCCCTTGCCTGGGTCCTTCCATGAAGCTCCCATCCAGTGGCACCTGGGGGTGGTCAGGTGAGCCTGGCAGGGCTGGGAAAGGGAGAACCTGAGACCCTCAGGCTGGGGTGCCACAATCGTCCAGCACCCTCCAGGTAACACCTTGTGTCTCTAAGTCCCCTCCACCTGCGTTTTTTAAAAAATCATTCAGCAGGAGCTGTATTTTATTTTACTTTATTATTTTTGGAATTAATATATGAACACGGTAAATAATTGTGCAAAAGGGGATACAGCTGGAAGGAGTCTCCTGTCTACCCAAGACCCACAACTCCCTTCCCAGAGGCAATCCTAGAGCTATCATTCCAGAAATATTACATGCACATACAAGAACATAGCACATAGGATCTTCTCTCCCCTTAAAAAAATCCACTTAGTAGCACACTATTCATGTTATCCTACACTCAGCTTTTTCACATGACAATATGTCCTGGAGATTGTTCCATCTCAGTACATACTGAGCTGCCTCGTTCTCTTCAGCAGGGGTGGAACGTTCTACTACATTAGGGAGAGAGACCATAATCTTACCAGTCTCTGCCGATGGACATTTGAGCTGTTTTTAATCTTTTCATTTTGACAAATAAAGCCACCGTGAATATCCTTGTTCCTAGGAGTCCTTGGGTGGTACAAACAGTTAACCACTCGACTACTAGCTGCAAGGTGGCAGTTCAAACCCACCCAGAGATGCCTCAGAAGAAAGGCCTGGTGATTTGCTTCCAAAAGGTCACAGCCTTGAAAACCCTATGGAGTACAGTTCTACTCTGACATGCATGGGCTGTTCATGAGTCACAATCAACTGTATGGAAACTGGTTTGGGTTTTTGTTTGTTTATGTCTGCACACACCTTTGATTACATCTGTGGTACATCTAACGAGCCCTGGCAGTGCAATCATTAAGCACTCAGCTGCTAACCAAAAGGCTGGAGGTTCAAACTCACCGGCCGTTCTGTGGGAGAAAAGACCTGGCGATCTGCTCCCATAAAGATTACAGCCTAGGAATCCCTACTCTGTCATACAAGGTCACTATGAGTCAAAATCGACTCAATGGCACACAATAACAAAAACAACATAGTACATCTACAAGTAGAAAATTTTCATATTTTCATAGCTGTTGACAAGTTGCCCTCCAAAGAGGGTGCACGAAGTTTTACTCGCCCAAACAATTAAGAGAGCTGGTGTCCCCACACCTTGGCCAGCACTCTTTTTTTTTCTTTTTTTTTTTTTTGAGTTCCAGAAAAGACAGCTGAGGCTCCTGATCTGGGGTTCCCACCCACATCAGGCAAGAATGGAGTTGATCCAGGTCTGCTTCCTCCTACCCTCCTGCCCACCAGCAGGGTAACAGCCCACTGAGGCCTGTGCCTATTGCTGAAATCTGCATTCCCACCTCATTGGAGGAGAGGTGTGTCTGCACCATTGGTCACCACACGCTGCATCTCCCTCTGTGCCTTTGGCCGGCTGTCCCTGCTGCCTGAAACACCCCCTGGCTCCATCTTGAGTGTCCAGATCCTACCCTACCATCAAGGCACAGCTCAAACTCCACTTCTTCCAGGAAGCCATCCTGGACTCCCCCTGGAAGTGGGATCCTCAGCTCTCCTCGGCCTTTTATGCTTTGGGAGGCTTCCCTCCCAGCTGCAGGCTAGTAGACATGCACACGTCCTCCTTCTCCCAGCAGACCCTCAGCTCCTTACAGGCAGATCTACTTTCTCTCCTACAGCCATCTGCCCACTTAACATCTCCTCTTAGATGTGTCTCTAACATTTAGCATGCCCGGCAATGATCTGCTTTCTTCTTTAAACAGGTTCTTGTCCTCGTCTCTCTATCTCAGCAAATTCACCTTCATCCACCCAGTCAGTCTTGACATCTTCTTTTGATTAATTCATTCAACAAACACCTTTCATGCATCTAGTTAAGTGCCACTTTCCTCTTTACCCCCCGGATCATGGTATTCCAGCCACACCAGCCTTCCTTCTCTCAGCCTCAAACCTGCCAGCTTCGTTCCCACCCCTTGCCTATCGCTGTTGTTGACTGGATTATTGGTCCACCCCTTCACTCCTCTGCGATAGCATCACATATCTACACTCATGCTGGGGTCTCAAGGTGGGCGGAGTAGCTGTACTCCGGCTTGGCCATCTGACTCATAGGGACCTTACGCACAACAGAACAAAATACTGCCTGGTCCTGCGCCATCCTCACAATCCTTGTTACTTTCGAGTCCATTGTTGCAGTCACTGTGTCAATTTATCTTGTTGAGGATTTTCCTCTTTTTCACTGACCCTCTACTTTACCAAGCATGATGTCCTTCTCCAGGGACTGGTCCCTGCTGATAACATGTCCAAAGTACGTGGGACAAAGTCTCACCATTTCACTTCCAAGGAGCACCCTGGCTATATTTCTTCTAAGACAGACTTGTTCATTCTTCTGGCAGTGCATGGTATATTCAATATTCTTTGCCAACTATTCAAAGGTATCAATTCTTCTTTGGTCTTCCTTACTCACCGTCCAGCTTTCACACGCATATGAGGCAACTGAAATATCATGGCTTGGTCAGGCGCACCTTAGTCCTCAAGGTGACATCTTTGCTTTTTAACACTTTAAAGAGGTCTTTTGCAGCAGATTTGCCCAGTGCAATGCATCTTTTCATTTCTTGACTGCTGCTTCCATGGGCACTGATTGTGGATCCAAGTAAAATGACATCTTTGAAACGTCAATCTTTTCTCCACTTATCAAGATGTTGCTTATTGGTCCAGTTGTGAGGATTTTTGTTTTCTTTATGTTGAGGTATAATCCATACTGAAGGCTGTAATCTTTGATCTTCATCAGTAAGTGCTTCAAGTCCTCTTGGCTTTCAGCAAGCAAGGTTGTGTCATCTGCATATCGCAGGTTGTTAATGAGTCTTCCTCCAATCCTGATGCCCCATTCTTCTTCATACAGTCCAGCTTCTCGGATTATTGCCTCAGCATACAGATTGAATAAGTATGGTGAAAGGATACAACCCTGACGCACATCTTCCTTGACTTTAAACCACAAAGTATCCCCTTGCTCTGTTCAAACGACTGCTTCTTGGTCTATGCGTAGGTTCTGCGTGAATACAATTAAGTGTTGTAGAATTCCCCTTCTTTGCAATGTTATCTATAATTTGTTATATGGCAGTGGTGGTTCAGTAGCAGAATTCTTATCTTCTCTGTAGGAAACCTGATCATAGGGATGGTGCATGACCAGGCAGTGTTTTGTTCTGTTATGCAGGAGGCTGCCATAAGTCAGGGGCCAATTTGACAGCAGCTAACATCAATGTAACAGAATAACAATATTTTATATATATATATACACACACACACACACAACGTACAGTGATATGATACAATATTGTATCTAGCAGTGATATACATATATATAAACAACCAATTTTTTTTAAGAGTTCAGCTTTTTATTGAACATGTTAAAAAAGGGGTTTAGTCAAAAAGACCAAAGCCCATGTCATCATTGGACTCTTCAGATTCTTCTTTCTTTGCTTCCACTATCTTCTCCTCAGCTGGGGCAGCAGTGGTGGAGGGGGCAGGTCCTCCAGCTGGTGCAGCACCAGCTGCTGGGGCAGGTCCACCAGACCCTACACTGCAGATGAGGTTCCCAATGTTGATGTTGGCCAGGGCCTTTGCAAAGAAGCCAGGCCAGAAAGGTTCAACGTTTATACTGGCTGCTTTAATGAGGGCATTGATCTTATCCTCCGTCACGGTCACCTCATCGTCGTGCAGGATGAGGGCCAAGTAGATGCAGGTAAGCTCAGAGACGGAGGCCGTGGCACGGGAATGCTGGGCTGTTAGCTGCCGTGTGTGCTGCTAGCCGCCGGATGAAGTGTACAGAGTACAGAGTCCTTGGGTGTTGCAAACGGTTAACACACTTGGCTGATAACTGAAAATTTAGAGGTTCAAGTCCCCTAGAGGTACCTTGAAAGAAATGCCTGGCGATCTACTTCCAAAAAATCAGCCATGGAAAACGCTATGGAGCACAGATCTATTATGACATAAATGGGGTCACCATGAGTTGGAGTTCACTCAACAGCAGCTGGTCCTGGTACAGCAGTGTACACCGATCGCCAACAGGGGACAGCCCAATCAAACTGGACTTAGGGTGTGACAGGTGAAGGCCAGCCCACACACCCTCACCCCTATTTTGTCATATCTCAGGTTAATTGTCCCTTCCTCAGGGAGGCCTTCCCTAAATACCCACCATGACAGTTGGCCATCCTTATTTTTCTCACTGCACCTGTTCTTTCCTCTCAGAGCTCTTTGTAGCTGTATATTAATCTCTTGGTTGGTTGTCTGTCTCCCCCCGCCCCCCACACCCCACCGTTAGATTAAGTTACAAGGGGTGGGCAGACCCAGAGTCCTAGTCAGGTGCTAACCAAGGGGAGAGGGTCTCAGGGAGTGGTTGTGGCAGGCTGGGCCCCCTTTGACAACCTTCTCTGCATGTCTGGCTTGTCTTCCCACTGTCTCCTCTAATGGAAGGACCTGGAATATGACAACAGGAAGGGATCCTAAAAGGTCAGTCAGTTCCCCTGCTTTGAGTCAGATTATTCCACATACTCATTTCTTTGTGAAAATAACCTCTAGCATAAACTAGAACAACTTTCTGGAAGGCCATTTGGCACAATAAAACTATAGCCTTAAAAACATTCATGCCCTTTGACCTAGCGATTCCTCTGATAGGAATTTTCCCTAAGGAAAGAGTCAGAAAGAAGATTTTCATTTTGAGGATGTTCACAACAGCACTGTTTATATAAGTAAAAACAGGCAACTCAGTAATCAATGACAGAGGTTTACATGAATAACTTACAGCACATTCATTTAAGGGAATACTAAGGAGCCACTGAAAATCATGGGCCCAGATAACATTTTATTGACAAAGAAAAATGTTTGTGATAAATCACTAAGTAGAAAATATAAACCATAAGAGTATGCATAGTGTGTTCCTATTTGAGAAAAGAACCACAAATTCTATGTGTATATATCAACATAGAAGGGAGAAGGGAAGGACATACACCAACACGTTTGCAGAAGTTAGGTTTGAATGGTGAGATTAGAGGGATTTTTGTTTTATCCTACATGCTTTTCTATATTTCCTAAGCTATCTCCATTGCATAACTTTTAGCATTTAAATAAAATTGCAAATTCCCCACTTAAAATAAAGCTAGAGTAGGAGCCTGGCTGGTGAAAGCAGTTTGTGATCAGCTGTGAACCTAAAGGCTGGTGGTTCGAACCCATGTGGAAGAAAGGCCTGGCAAACTGCTTCTGTAAAAATTGCAGCCAAGAAAACACTATGGAGCAGTTCTACTCTGTAGCACATGGAGTTGCTATGAGTCAGGAGTGACTCCACCGCAGCTAATAACAACAGTGTAGAAACTGAAGCTTATCAACATTAACCTGGCCAAGTTCACCCACCAGGCAGACCCTTCTGATGGGGCCACTGCTTGCAGCTCTGGCCTGCCTCCCACCCCCAACCAAGGTGATGAGGCAGCTCAGCCTCACCTGGCCCATCCTGCCACACCTGAAGCCCATTCCCCAGGGTCAGCATACCTGGGCTGTCCAGCTCACTTTACAGACAAGGAAACTGAGGCTCACAGGGACTGCCTTCCCTGGTGTCCAGACGGTCAGTCCAAGAACCAAGGATGGGAAATGAGACACTCAGGTCCTGAACCCATCC
Organism: Trichechus manatus latirostris; assembly: GCF_000243295.1. NCBI lineage: Eukaryota > Metazoa > Chordata > Mammalia > Sirenia > Trichechidae > Trichechus > Trichechus manatus. The sequence goes on from NW_004444042.1 coordinate 9,167,667, forward strand.
CGTCTGGGTGACCCTCATCAAGTCCTGACCCTCGCTATACAGTGCAAGGTGGGCTCAGTATTCCGGGCATTTCCTGCTCTGCTCATCTTTGCTTCTCAGATGCTGACTACCCACACATACCCCAAAGTTAAGACCACTGCTCAGGAGCCACGCAGGTGGTCAGGGGGACTGTGGGTGGTCCTTGTGACCCCCTGTTCAACCTGCACAACTGATTCAACAACCTCTCTTCCTTCCCCCACTCTGGGGGAGGGTCCCGAGGACTGAGGGGTGGGAGGGAGGCCAGGATACCCTTTGTTATTTCCCTCTTCTCCCCAGACAGATGGAGAGGTTCACGTCTGTCCCAAGCCTCCACATACTTCTTCTCAACCTTACCCCCTGCATCCCAAAACCTTCCCAAAAGGAGTCCTAATGCTGGGCAGCCTTCATCCAGCAGTTTCCATCCTGGGTCCTGAGGCATAACCCCCAATTTCAGGTAGCTGCCACGAGAACCTCTCTCTCTGGTGACTTTAACTCTGCAAAGGCTTCCATGACTGCAAACCTGCAGTGTAGACAGCAGATGCTCTGCCCATTTCACAGATGGGGAAACTAAGGGCTGAGAGGGTCAACTGATGCTAAGGATCACCCAGGACATCAGTGGCTGAGTCTGAGCCTCTCACCTGGCACAGCACCCAAGGAGGGACTCAGGGAGTGAAGGTGAGAGAGAGAGTTAATGACAGGGAGCAAAAAGGAACATACAGAGTGTCTCACCCACCACCCAGGTGCTCCAAAGTCCAGGATGGGACAGGCACTGTCCTGGCAGATGGGCAGGGTGGGCTCTGGCTGGCCACGCTCCCAGGCAAAGGCCCTTCCCAGGCTCCTTACCCCCAGGCCTGGGATAACGACCTGGGTTCTCTCTCCCTCCACCATTAGATTAAATTACGGGGGGGGGGGGGGGGCTGGACACAGCCCTAGTCAGAAGCTGTCTAGAAGTTTCCATCTTTCCTCCTGTGGCATAACCTCAACTCATCCTCATTCTCTGTGTGTGTGTGTCTCTCTTTCTCCCACTGTGCTTTTAGCTGAGCTGGTTCCCTCCCCTCATTGCCCTCATCCCTCCAGGACACCTTCCATGACATGCTCTGATCTCTCAAGGACACCCTTTCTGCAAAATTCCACTTAGGACACCATAGCTCATGCCTTTGCATGGACAGGGCCCCACGACCAGAGGGCCTTCCTCCCCACCTTGGCCACATGGGGGACCTCATCTATCAGGGAAAGGCCCAAATGTCACCTCCTGTGAGAAGCCTTCCCTGAGCCCCTCCTAGCCCCCTCCTACCCACCCCGCCCCCCAGCATAAGTGTCCCTCCATCCTCTGTCTGGGGTTCTCTGTGATACATGCCGCTTTAAGGCACTGGACAGGTGTAGTGTGAGCTCTGGTCCATGTGACTGGTTCACTGACTACCTTCGAGCTCCTCCCCAACCCAGCCCAGAGCCTGCACATCACAGGTGCTCAGCGAGCATCTGATGGACACAATGATGAAACGAATAAATGAGGAGGCCTCTTCCAGCTTCAATAGCCTGAGGCTGAGGTCTGGGAAAGGTGCAGGCACCAGACCCCCAGCCAGTCAGGAAAAGATGCTCTCAGTCAGTGGGGGCAGGGGATCCCCACGGGGCAGATGGGCTCTGACCTCCTTCTGGAGGACTGAGTCCCCCACCCCAGGGAATGAGGAGGAGGGAGAGCAAGGCTCACACTCTAACAGTCAGTTGATAGTTTTCTCTTTAAGTGATGACTCGTCTCCAGTTTGCCTGTGACAATCACTTCCTCCCCACGTAATTGTGTGAGATGCTTTTTGCGTTGTTTCTATGCATACTAATATCACAGCTCCTAAAGGGAGAAGGAGAGCCAGTGTGTGCTTGGCAGGGACTTGGGGCTCAGTGAGAAAACTAGGGTCCCACCAGGCTGTCTTACTGTGGGGTGGATGAAGAGGGGACTTCACAGGGGAACCATCGGGAGGTTAGAGCAAGAGATCTAGGTTCAAATCCCCGCTCTGTCTCAGTTTCCTCTCTGTAAAAATGAGGTAATAGTACCTACCTGGCAGGGAGGGTGGGAGGATTAAATGAGAGCACACCTGAGACAGCCTGCAAGTGCACCTGCACAGAGCGAGCATCCATTCCAGTCAAATGTCCTCCTTCCTTCCCCGTTCTCAGGCCCCCATCTCTCCTGCCCAGTTCAAAAAACGCTCAGGACAGCAGTAGTGGCAGCAATGCCCAGGAAGTGTATGGAGCACATCACCATTGTCATGATCATCACAGCCCACCCTGCTACCCGGACTGCGGGGAGGAGGCACACCAGGACAGACAACACCACCGTCCTGCCCTTGCGGCTTCGATTGCTGTCCAGGCTTTTAGGCCGTTTGGCCCGTGCAGCACATTGGAGGTAGGAACATCATTCCATTTTCCAGACGGCGAAAATGAAAGTCAGGAAGAACCAGAGACATGTTCCCCAAATCCTGCAGTGCTTGGACCCCAGTATAATGGACTGAACTAAGAATTTGGAACCTGGGCTGAGCCCCCAAAGCTATCACTTCCTGCCACCACCCTCCCTGACTCCCTTAATCCCACTCTCCGGTAAATGGACCCACCACAGAGGCCAAGTCGCCCTCTGCAGCCTCTGGCTGGCTTGCTCATCTGCCTGTCCACTGCTAACCTCTGCCCAGATGTTCTCCTCACTGGGGCCCACTCAAGGAGGGCATCTTCCTGCTCTGGAGCCTAGGGCAGGGAGTGGCTTCAAACCCAGGCCCTAGCTGAAGTTCACAGCCAGCCACCTGACTGTCACTGAGCCCCAACTCTGTACAGCCACAAAATCACAGCCAATTTCTTCTCTTCCTTCAACAGGTAGCTTGACCATCCCTTGCTTTGGGAAGTCTTCTCTGATTTCATCAGCTAATCTTCCACATGCCTTCTTCCACCCCACTTGGCCTCTAATAGACTCCCTACTGGAGCACTCCATATATTCTGTGTGTGTGTACGTGTGTGTACATCTGTCTCCTTCATTGGACTGAACTGCCCTAGGATCAGGACCATGCCTTATTCACCTTGGTAGCTTTAGAGCCTAACACGGGGCTGTATAACATGGGAGGTGTTCAATAGTAGTGACTGAAAATATAAAAGAATAAATGGGTTTGGCAGTTCCTCATAAAGTTACGCATCAAATTTCCATATGACCCAGCAAGTCCACTCTTAGGTACATACCCAAAAGATTTGAAAGCTGGGGCTCAAAGAGATACTTGTATACCAACTGTCACAGATTGAATTGTGTCCCCCCAAAAATGTGTGTATCAGTTTGGCTAGGCCATGACTCCCAGTATTGTGTGGTTGTCTTCCATTTTGTGATTGTAATTTTACATTAAAGAGGATTAGGGTGAGATTGTAACACCACCCTAACCCAGGTCACATCCCTGATCCAACATAAAGGGAGTTTCCCTGGGGTGTGGCATGCACCACCTTTTATCTTTTGTAAGAGATAAAACGCAAGGGAAATAAGTGGAGTATCAGGAACCTCATACCACCAAGAAAGCAGTGCCTGGAGCAGAGTGCATCCTTTGGACCTGAGGTTCCTGCACTGGGATGCTCCCAGACCAAGGACAGACTGATGCATCACAAGGACCTTTCTCCAGAGCTGACAGAGAGAGAAAGCCTTCTCCTGGAGCTGATGCCCTGAATTTGGACTTGTAACCTACTGGACTGTGAGAGAATAAACTTCTCTTTGTTAAAGCCATCCACTTGTGGTATTTCTGTTAGAGCAGCAATAGATGACTAAGACACCAATGTTCATTGCAGCATTATTCACAATACCCGAAAGATAGAAACAACCCAAGTGTTCATCAACAGGTGAGTGGATAAACAAAATGTGATATCTACATACAGTGGAATATTACTCAGCCATAAAAACGAATGATGTTCTGATGCATGCTACCATTCGGATGAACCTTGAACACATTATGCTGAGTAAAATAAGTCAGTCACAAAAGGGCAACTATGGTATGATCCCACTTACACAAAATATCTAGAATAGGCAAATGCATGGATACAGAAGTTTATTAATGGTTACCAGGAGCTGGGGGGAGGGGAGAATGGGTAGTTATTGCTTAATAGGTACTGAGTTTCTGTTTGGGATGACGAAAAACTTCTGGCAATAGATAGCGGTGATGGTTGCACAACACTGTGAATATAATTAATGCCAATGAATCGTATACTTAAAAATGGCCAAAATGGCAACTTATGTGTTATATATATTTTACCAAAATTAAAAAAAAAAAAAAAAAGAATGGAAAGAGGTAAGGAGAGAAAGAGGGGAAGGGGAAGTACCAAAGAACAAGTCCTCTTCTAAACAGTGACTACCGTGGGGTGTCTCAATGCCAAACTCTCCCAAGAATTCTGGAGGCTTTCCCCTCTGTTCCCAGGGAGCTCACAAGAAATGGGACCAGAAGGTAGGGGACACAGGGCTGTGGGGGAGGCAGATGAGCATATTATTCCTCTCCTCCCTGGGGCTCCACTTTCCCATCTATGAAGTGGGGACGCAGTGTCCCGAGGGCAGATCAAGCTCACGGAGAACTGAGAGCTGGTCCTTCCATCGGAAAACCACCAGCCTAGGTGCAGGTGGCACCGAGGAGGTCCAAGGTGTTGGGAGCTGCTGGACAGACCTGAGGAGGCCTTGACATGCTGGGGGCCTAGTCCCCACCACAACCACCTTCCTTCCTCACACAAGAACACTGAAAAACTGGGGCAGAATTCTAGAGCCAGAAAAGACCTGGAGAGCATAGAGCATCAACAGGCTATTTGTGCAGATGAGGAAACTGAAGCCCAGAAAAGAAGGAAGAAAAGATGTTAACATGCACTGTGTGTGCTTACTATGTGCTAGACTTTCTATATAACTTAATAAATCCTCACCACTACTTGTAAGGGGGGTGTTACTGAACCATTTTGCAGACGAAGAAACTGAGGCTCAAGGAGAGTCCATAACTTGATTAAGGTCTCACAACAGTAAGTGACGGCGGCAGGATTCAAATCCAGGTTGCCCTGGCTCCAGGGACCAAGCTTTTTCCACAGCATCATATAGCAAGGACTTGCCAGGTCCGGGGTCACTCGTCAGGAGCACCAGAGCCAACCAATTCAAGATGATGGTTCTTTGATGCCCAATCCACGGCTTCTACACACTGTAGAGCTGCCCAGCTCGGTCCAGACTTGATGTGTCCAATTCGGAGAATTACTGCATACCCGGATGGGAGGAGACTATAGCCGGTTCCTCATCTGACTGTTGTGCTCTACAGCATCCTGCCTTCCACGTGAACTTGCACACCCCCAGTGACAGAGAGCTCACTACCTACTCAAGACTCATTCCATTTTTGGTACACTTGGTTAATTAGGATGCTCTTCCTCTTAATGAGTTAAAAGCCTCTTTTAAAGAGCCGAAGGCTTCAATATGACTCCTGGTTCACTCTGTCCATACCCCTTCCCCTCGCATAAACACTTCCTCACTGTCTCCCACTCCACTCTCTTTTAAAGCTTTTTTCTGACCCTTTCTCCTTCCCCAGTAACCACTTCTAACCTTTACTAAGGACAAGGATATCTTTTAAAAAAAATACTCAATTTAAGAAAACAACATTTCACATCTGTATGAGCAATATACAAATCATAATTCTTAAAAATGACAAATTGCAGGCCGGAGTAATCATAAGTCAATTGATATTGATAAATAAGCTTTTCTCCAGAGCAGTAGGTGGTTTATTTTAATCTAATGAGTTCTGTATTTTCCCAGCTTTCAGATTCCATGATGAAGGGCTGTTTGCAATAGAATTACGATGCTCTCCAAAATATTGTAATTTAATGCCTCATTTTGTCAAGACTTTCTTGAAAATGAGATTTGTTCCCAGTGAAGAATTTTACTCAGCTCTTTCCCATATGCCCCCCCCCCCACCTCCCCCAGCATATAGGTTCTCCACAGGCCTGGCCTGGGGTGGGGAGTGAGGTGGAAAAGGGGAGAGAAGGCAGGTTGAACATTAAGGAGGAGAGCAACAGCGGACCATGATGAGGGCATGGGGGGTGCGATTCCTGGCCGGAAGTAGCCTTGCTGTGTGACCAAGCAACGCCCCAGGCCCATTCTGTGCCTCACCACTGCCTCCTGCCAAAAAGCGAGGGGAAAGCAGGTCTCACCCTCTGTAAGGTGCTGAAAGGGCTCCTATTTAGGGTTCAAGGAAGTGTGTTACGAAATCTGAGACCCCTGCAGACAGGAGAGTAGACTGATAGAGCCCCACAGATGGGAGCAGCAGAAATCAAAGCTGGGGAAGAAAAGCAGCAAAGCTGTTTGTGGAGAAGCCTTTGGGCTCATCTGGTTGAATGCTCCCTAGAGACAGGGAGTTCACCACCTCTTCAGCTAGCCTGCTTCACTGAGAGTGCACTCCCACAAGGCTACTGGAGGGACCTTCTAGGTGGAGCTGGTGCTGAGAATTGCTGAAAGGAACAGAGCAAGTGGTCAGAGAGCAGCCAGACCAGCTGGACTCCCATCCTGGCTCTGCTCCCTTATTAGGTGTGTGAGCTTGGGTCAGCCACTTCACCTCTCTTTGCCTCAGTTTCCTTTATCTCTGAAACAGAAATAATAACAATGCCTACCTCATAAGCTTGTTACGTGGATCAAATGAAGTAATACATTAAAACACTTGGAATATAACCTTACGTATGGTAAGCTCCCAACAACTATTAACTATCATCATCATCATCATCATCATCATCATCATCATTATTATTCCATGTGTGTGCATAGACTATCTTTGAGAGGACACTAAGAAACCCAAAACTGACTGCTTCTGGAAGGGAAAACCCTGGTGGCTGGAGGAAAGATGATGGGAGAGAGATGTTTCACTGTATTCTTTTTGGACCTTTTAAATTTTCTACGTGTGCTATATTACCTACCCAAAAATAAATTTTAAAAAACAAAGTAGAAGATAAGTTGGCATTTCAAAAAAGAGGAAGAGAGAAAGACAAATTTCTTCTTCTAGTGGATCCCAGTCTGCCTTCCAGTCAATTTGGCTCCCTGGTGGGTCTTCCAGCCTTGGGGTCACACAGTCAACTTCTGCTCTTTGGAGCAACTCAGTCATTCACACAACTAACTCTTCCTGAGCACCAGGCCTGAGCTTGCCCTGAGGGCGAAGAGTCCAGCAGAAGGCAGGATGGACCCTATCCCTGCAGTCTGGCAAGTGGGAGGAACGCTCGGCCTTACCATCACAGCCCCAGGTCTTCCAGGTGAAAGGCCTCTGATTAACATCCTCTCTTCTTCTGTCCTCCATGCCCGCTCTCCCCTAAGGAGCTGTTGTGCCCGAATTACATTTCAGATTCCCACTGTTGATTGAAAAATTACGTAGTTGGCCACTTAGTGACATACATGCTTAAGTGTTTAGAGGTGAAGAGTACTGACGTTCACAATTAACTGTGAAATACATCCAAAATATAAATGGTTTGATGAATGGATGGGGAGTGGATAAATGGGTAAATATGTGATAAAGCAAATGCAGCAAAATATAAACTGTAGAATCTGGCAGTGGGGTATATGAGTGTTCACTGCACAAGTCTTACAACTTTTCTACACGTTTGAAAATTTTCATAACAAAATGCTGGGGAAAATTAATTTAAAACCACACAAATCTTCATGTGGTGTTTTGCATCCAGGTGGCCCTCCAGTGCCCTTCTCCAACGGGTTTGGGACTTTCCATGGGAAAAATGGCTCTGCACTGTCCATCCTAAAGAGGCTGGGAGCTGCCTCCAGAGCCCTTCTCAGACCAGTCCCCATAAGCAAACACACTAATGGGCTGAGAGGGGACAGAGAGCAGGGCCAGGGCAGAGGCTGGGGGCATGCCTCTCTGTTTCCCCTAAAGGTCACTTTATTCTCCAGAGAGCCCATTTTCTGTTTGAGCAGTACCAGGAGAATGGGACTAGTCCAGCTAAAGAGAAGAAAGCTTTGCACATTCTGGTAGTGCAGGAGGAGAGGAGGGAAAAAGAGAGGGAGAAGATAGTGCAATAAAATATCTGCTAGGGCAAGAGTATGGATTGGGTGGCTGGAAGAATCTCTGATCCATTTTGGGGCCACAGAGGAATGCCACCCTCTGTCTCGCCAAAGTCTGACTATGGAATCCCTAATACCTTCCCAAAGTTTTTGCTTACTTTGTAGTATAACAATACAAGAACAACATCAACAATTAGTATTATAATGGCAGCCACCATTTACTGAGCACATACTATGTACCAATCATTGTATTTATTATTTAATTTCCACCACCACCTGATGAGGAGTATGCAATTATTGTTATACCCATTTCAAAGATGAAGAGATTGAGAGGTCATGAACCCAAAGTTACACAGCCAATAAATTATTAACTGGGATTCACCACAAGAAGACTACTGGAACTAACAGAAGATTTCAGCAAAGTATCAGATACAAGATAAACATACAAAAATCAGTTGAATTCCTCTACACCAACAAAGAGAACTTTGAAGAGGAAATCACCAAATCAATACCATTGACAATAGCCCCCAAGAAGATAAAATACTTAGGAATAAATCTAACCAGAGATGTAAAAGACCTATATTAAGAAAACTCAAGACACTAAAGCAAGAAACCAAAAGAAACCTAAATAAGTGGAAAAACATACCTTGCTCATGGATAGGAAGACTCAACATTGTGAAAATGTCAATGCTACCCAAAGCTATCTACAGATACAATGCAATCCTGATCCAAATTCCAATGGCATTTTTTAATGAGATGGAGAAACAAATCACCAGCTTCACATGGAAAGGGAAGAGGCCCTGGATAAGTAAAGCATTATTGAAGAAGAACAGAGTGGGAGACCTCACACTACCTGATTTTAGAACCAATTATACTGCCATGGTAGTCAAAACAGCCTGGTACTGGTACAACAGATACATAAGCCAATGGAACAGAATTGAGAATACAGATGTAAATTCATCCACCTATGAGCAGCTGATATTTGACAAAGGCCCAAAGTCTGTGAATTGGGGAAAAGACAGTCTCTTTAACAAATGGTGCTGGCATAACTGGATATCCATCTGCAAAACACTGAAATGAGACCCATACCTCACACCATGCACAAAAACTAACTCAAAATGTATCAGAAATCGAAATATAAAATCTAAAATGATAACGATCATTGAAGAAAAAATAGGAACAACACTAGGAGCCCTAATACATCGCATAAAGAGAATACAAAACATTACTAACAATGCACAAACACCAGAAGAGAAACTAGATAACTGGGAGCGCCTAAAAATCAAACACTTCTCAAAAGACTTCATCAAAAGAGTAAAAGGAAAACCTACAGACTGGGCAAAAAATTTTGGCTATGACAAATCCGATCAGCATCTAATCTCTAAAATCTACAAGATACTGCAAAACCTCAACCACAAAAAGACAAACAACCCAATTAAAAAATGGCAAAGCATATGAACTGGCACTTCACCAAAGAAGACATTCAGGCTGCTACCACATACATGAGGAAACGCTCATGATCATTAGCCATTAGAGAAATGGAAATCAAAACTGCAGTAAGATACCATCTCACCCCAGCAAGGCTTGCAAACACAAAATAATAAATGTTGGAGAGGTTGTGGAGAGACTGGAACACTTATACACTGCTGGTGGGAATGTAAAATGGTACAAACACTTTGGAAATCAATTTGGCACTTCCTTAAAAAGCTAGAAATAGAAATACCACACTATCCAGCAATCCCACTCCTTGGAATATATACTAGAGAAATAAGAGCCATTACACAAACAGATATATGCACATCCATGTTCACTGCAACACTGTTCACAATAGCAAAAAGATGGTAACAACCTAGGTGTCCATCAATTGATGAATGGATAAACAAATTATGGTATATTCACACAATGGAATACTACTCAACAATAAAGAACAACGATGAATCCATGAAACATAACATGGAGGAATCTGGAAGTCATTATGCTGAGTGAATTTAGTCAGTCACAAAAGGACAAATTTTGTATGAGACCACTATTATAAGAACTCAAGAAAAGGTTTAAACACAGAAGAAAACATTCTTTGATGGTTACAAAGGTGGGGAGGGAGAGAGAGGGCTATTCACTAACTAGATAGTAGACAAGAATTATCTTAGGTGAAGGGAAGGATAACACACACTACAGGAGAAGTCAGCACAACTGGAGTAAACCAAAAGCTAACAAGTTTCCCGAATACAACCAAACACTTTGAGGGACAGAGTAGCAGGGGTGAGGGTCTGGGGACCATGGTTTCAGGGGACATCTAGGTCGACTGGCATAACAAATTTATTAAGAAAATGTTCTGCATTCCATTTTGGTAAGCGGCATCCGGAGTCTTAAAAGCTAGCGAGCAGCCATCTAATATGCATCAGTAGGTCCCAACTCACCTGGAGCAAAGGATAATGAAGAACACCAAAGACACAAGGAAAATATTAGCCCAAGAGACAAAAAGGGCCACATAAACCAGAGACTCCACCAGCCTGAGACCAGAAGAATTAGATGGTGCCCAGCTACCACCAATGACCGCCCTGACAGGGAACACAACAGACAGTCCCTGATGAAGCAGGAGAAAAGTGGGGTGCAAAACTCAAATTCTAGTAAAAAGACCAGACTTAATGGTCTGACTGAGACTGGAGGGGCCCCCAGAAGACACGGCCCCCAGACTCTGTTAGCCCAGAACTGAAACCATGCCCAAAGCCAACGCTTCACACATAGATTAGACTGGACTATAAGACATAAAATGATACTCATGAAGAGAGTGCTTCTTAGCTCAAGTAGATACATGAGACTAAACGGGCAGCTCCTGTCCGGAGGTAAGATGAGAAGGCAAAAAGGGACAGGAGCTGGTTGAATGGACACAGGAAATCCAGGGTGGAAAGGAAGAGTGTGCTGTCATCACATTATAAGGAGAGCAAGTAGGGTCACATAACAATGTGTGTGTAAATTTTTGTATGAGAAACTAACTTGAACTGTAAACTTTCACTTAAAGCATCATTAAAAAATATATATTAACTGGAATTCAAATCACCATTGGGTACTGCTTCCAGCTATGATGTAATAACTCATAGCAGACCAATACCTTCAATGAGTTGAGAAAAGTTGGACAGAAAAAAAAAATGTGCTTGAAGGCAGTGGAAAGCTGTCAAGGCAGATAGAACTTGAAGTGCCAAGATCCAGATGGAAAGGAAGCTCATGGAGTTGAGCCCAACCTTATGAAGTCCTCTTTTCCACTCAGGGCATTGGCAAGGAATGAGAGTGGAGAAGCCAGCAAAGTCTGGCCATCTCATAAAGTAAGACAAATAAAAATTGCAGTTTGGGGCTAACGAGGCAGCTAGGACTTGCGGAGCCAAGATCCCAGAGATAAAGGAGGCACAAAGCAGTGGACTCAGCACTCAGCACCAGTTTTCTCCTCGAGAAATTTTCCATTTCTTAAGCTGTAAAAAGAAACAGCTAAGGAACCAAGCAGAAGGAGCTTAAAGATGGAACTGCTATGAGTACAAAGCTGGATAAATCAAAGTAAACAGTTGAAAATCAAAGAAAAAAAAATTTAAAGAAGCCAGAGGAAAAAGACACATTAGCTTCAAAAGAATGAATAAAAGTTATTACTGACTTTTCAAAAGAAACTATGGAAGCCAAAAGAAAATTAATGGAATGACATCTTTAAAGTGCAGCAAGAAAATGCTATATTCAGGTTAAAAAAATCCTTCAAAAGTGAAGGTATGCGCACCAATGTTAATTGCAACACTCTTCACAATAGCCATACAACGGAAATCTAGATCAAAAGATGAATGGATAAACAAAATGTGGTACATACATACAATAGAATATTACTCTTCCATAAAGAGAAATGAAGTCCTGATACATGCTAAAACATGCATAAACCTTGAAAACATCATGCTGAGTGAAATAATTCAGCAACAAAAGGGCAAATATTGCATGATCCCATATATATAAAATAGGCAAAAGTACAGAGACCAAAGTTCATTAGTGGTGTAAAGAGGAGGTGGAGGGGCAAAGCAGGAGTCTTAGCTCAGGGGCTGAGTTTCTGTTAATAATCTGGAAAGAGATAGTGGTGATAGTTGCACAACATGATGAGCGTATCTAATGTCACTGAATTGTACATGTGAAAAATGTTGAATTGGAAAATGTTTTGTTATATATATTTTTACCACAATAAAACCATTAAAAAAATTTTTAAGTGAAGGTCTATGAATATAGATGCAAAATTCCTCAACAAAATACTAGCAAACTGAATCCAACAGCATATTAAAAGGATGATACACCTTTTAATGATCACCTTTTTTTAAATTCAATATATTTATTTCTTTAATTTACTTTTTAAATTTTTGTCTCTGATTGTAATTTTTTATTTTAGCAATTTTATTCTAATCTCTAAGATTTCCTTCTTTTTCTTTGGTTTTCCTCCCTCCACCCCCTTTTTTTTTTTTTTTTTACTGTGGTAAGTACATAGTTAACAAAACATTTGTTATTTCTAAAGTCTTCACATGTACAGTTCAGTGACTTAATAACCACCCTTATGATCAAATGAGATTTACCCAGGAATGTAAGTGTGGTTTAACATGTTATACACCACATTGATAGAACAAAGGAAAAGAATCACATGATCATCTCAACTGACACAGAAAAAGAATGTGACAAATTCCGGTATCCTTCCATGATAAAAACATTCAGAAAACTATGAATAGAAGGGAAATTCCTCAACATGATAAAGGGTGTTTATGAAAAAATCCATGCTAACACCATAATCAATAGTCAAAGACTGAAAGACTTCCCCTTAATATCAGGAGCAAGACAACAATACCTGCTTTCACCATTGTTGTTCAACACTGTATTGGAAGTTTTAGCCAGAGTAGTTAGGCAACAAAAAAAGAAATAAAAGATATCCAGATTGGAAAGGAAGATGTGAAACTATCCCCATTCACAGATGACATGATCATATATACACACAAAATCCCAAAGAATCCTCTCTCACACACACACACACACAACACACATACACATTAGAGGTAATAAGCAAATTCAGCAAAGCTGCAATGTACAAGATCAATACACAAAAATCAGTTGTGTTTCTATGCACCAGCAATAAATAATCCTAAAGAAAATTAAGAAAAAAATTCCATTTACAATAGCATCCAGAAAAATAAAATAGCTAGGAATAAATTTAACCAAGGAAGTGAAAGACTTGTACACTGAACATTGCTGAAAAAATTACAGAAGACCTAAATAAATGGAAAGGCATTCATGTTCATGGAAGACTCAGTATTGTAAGATAGCAATACTCTCTAAAGTGATCTACAGATTCAATGCAATCTCTATCAAAATTCCAACAGCCTTTTTTGCAGAAACAAAAATGCTGATCTTCAAATTCATATGGAAACTGAAGGAGCTCTGAATAGCCAAAACCATATTGAAAAAAAAGAGCAAAGTTGGAGGACTCACACTTCCCTATTTCAAAACTTATTATAAAACTGTAGTAATCAAAACAACATGGTACTGGCATAAGCATAAACATACAGACCAATGGGACAGACTTAAGAGTCTAGAAATAAAGCCATACATCTATAGCAAATTGATTTTCAACAAGGTTGCCAAGTCCATTCAATGGAGAAAGAATAGTATCTCCAACAAATGGTGCTGGGACAACTGGATATCTGCATGTAAAAGAATGAAGCTGGAGCCCTACCTCACACCATATAAAACACCCAAAGTGGATCAATGACCTAAATATAAGAGCTAAAACTATAAAATTCAAAGTAAAACATAGAGGTAAATCTTCATGACCTTGGATTTGACAACAGATTCTTAGATAAGACACAAAAGCATGAGCGACAAAAGAAAAAATAGATAAATTGGACTTTATCAAAATGAAAAATGTTTGTGCATCAAAGGACTTTATCAACAAAATGAAGGGAAAAACCTACAGAATGGAAGAAAATATTTGGGCCCATATATCTCATAAGGGTTTAATATCCAGAATATATAAAGAACTCCTACAACTCAACAACGAAGACAAACAACTCAATTAAAAAATGGGCAAAAGACTTGAATAGACATTTCTGTAAAGAAGACATACAAATGGGCAACAACCCCATGAAAAGATGCTCAATATCATTAGTCATTATGGAAATGTAAATAAAAATCACAATGAGACATCACTTCCCACCCACTAAAATGGTTATTATCAGAAAAACAGAAAATAACAAGTGTTAGTAAGGATGCTGAGAAATAGGAACCTTTGTCCAAACACTGGTGGGAATGTAAAATGGTGTCGCTGCTGTGGAAAAAAGTTTAGCAGTTCCTCAAAAAGTTAAACATGGAATTACCATATGACCAAGGAATTTCACTACTAGGTATACACCCAAAAGAACTAAAAGCAGGGACTCAAACAGATATTTGTACAACAATGTTCAGAGCAACATTATGCACAATAGTTGAACAGGAGAAACAACCCAAGTGTCCATCAACAGATGAGAATAAATAAAATGTGGTACATAAATGTGGTACAAAATGTAGTAAATAAAATATGGAATATTATTCAGCCATAAAGAGAAATGAAGATCTGATACATGCTACAACGTGGATGAACCTTGAAAACATTATGCTAAGTGAAAGAAGCCAGACACAAAAGGCCACGTACTGTATGACTCCATTTATATGAAATATCCAGAATAGGTACATCCACAGAGACAGAAAACAGACTGGTGGTTGTCAGGGGCTGTGGGGTGGGAGGAATAGGGAGTGACTGCTTATTGAATGTGGCGTTTTCTTTCGGGGTGACAAAAATGTTTTGGAACTAGGCAGAGGTAGTGACTGCACAACAACGTGAATGTAAAAATGCCACTGAGTTGTACAATTTAAAGTGGTTAATTTTATGTTATGAGAATTTCACATCCAGAAAAAAAGGGGAAAGGTGTAAAATGACATTTCCAGACGAACACAAACTGAGAAATTAAGTAGACGCTAAAATTGGTCCACACTGAAAGGGGAGATCCTCAGGCAATGGAAAATTACTCCAAATGAAAACAGAGAAATTCTACAGTGAAGAATAAAGAACATCAGAAAGGATAAATAACAAAGTAAATGAACACTGACTAAAAAAGAAAGCAGGAATAATTTCTCATGGAATGTAAAATATATGTACAATTAAAATCTATAACAACACTAACATAAAAGGCAGAAGAAGGGTAGATGGAGTTAAGGTGTTCTAAAGTCCTACCATTGGACTTAAAACCAACCAAACCCGTTGCCGTCAAGTTGATTCCGACTCGTAGCGACCCTATAGGACAGAGTGTGGGTTTCCAAGGGGTAGCTGGTGGATTTGAATTGTCGACCTTTTGGTTAGCAGCCGGGCTCTTAACCACTGGGCCAAGTCACTGACTTAGAGGTAGTAAAATGCTGTCTCTAATAAATTAAGGATGCAGACTATCATCTCTGGGGTATCCACTAAAAGAGGAGTAAAGGATTGTAGAACTAAGACATTACTAGAGGGAAAAACTGAGTAATAATAAATATTCAAGGAATCCAAAAGCAGGCAACAAACTAGTAAAAAAGGAAGATAAAACACACAGGCAAATAGAAAATAACTAATAAGATAACAGACATAACCTAATATATCAGTAATTACACTAAATGTATTTGGATAAATACATTAAAAGACAAAGACAGCCAGACCAGATTAACAAAAACAAACAAACAAAAAAAAAAAAAACCTACATTCTGTTCATAAAAGACAGCTTAAACATAGGGACATATAAACACCAAAATTAAAGGGATGAAAATTTATGCCAGGCAAAATCTGGTCAAAAGAAAGCTGGCATGGCTACTCCATAGCAGACCAGTTATACTTTAAGGAGAAAGCAATATTAAAAATAAAGACAGATGTTTCAACATGACCAAAGGGTAAATCCACCAAAAGATAAAACCATTCTAAATGTTTACCTACCTAGTAACGCAGCTTCAAAATACATAAAGCAAAAATTGACAAAACTAGAAAGAGAAACAGACAAATCCACAATCACAGTGGAAGACTTGGACACATCTTTCTGAATAACTGATAGAAAAAGTGGAAAACACATAGGTAAGGATATGAACAGCAAAATTTACAAATCTGACAAAATTGAACACTGCATACCATTAACAGAATAAACGTCCTTCTCACGGGGCAATGGAAAATTAACCAAAATCTACCAGGCTGAGCCATAAAGTATGTCTCAAAACATTTAAAAGAATTGAAATCATTCAGAGTTATGTTCTCTGATCATAGCAGAATTAAGCTCGAAAGCAACCATGAAAAAAAATTAGGAAATCCCCAAATGTTTGCAAATTAAGCAATGCCCTTCTAAATAACCCCATAAACCGTGAGACAATAAATGTTTGTTGTTTTAAGCTGTTAAGTTTTAGGGAAATTTGCCACACAGTAATAGATAACTAATACAGACTGATAATAAACCTCAGTGAGGATGTAGAACACTGGAACTCTCATTTCTTTGTTAATGGAAGTGTACAGTGATACAACCACTTTGGGAACGGTCTGGTAGTATCTACTAAAACCAAACATACATATACCCTATGACCCAGCAATTATACTCCTAAGTATATGTCCCACAGAAATGCGTGTGTGTGTATATATATCGTGTTTACACACACACACATAGATATGCCAAAAGACACATACATGAATGTTTATAGCAGCTTTATTAGTAATTGCCAAAACCTGGAAGCAACCTAACTGTTCATCAACGGTAGAATAAATAAATTGTTGTATATCCATCCAACTGAATACTATACAGTAACAGGAATGAATGAACATAAACATAAACAACAATACAATGAATATCATAAAAAAGTTCAGTGAAGAAGACATCACAAGAAAACATAATCATTCAATTTATATAAAGTTCAAAATGGGAAAACAAATCCTTGGTATTAGAAATCAAGATAGGAGTTAGCTTTGGGGGGTAATAACCGGGAGGTGGAAAGAGAGGGCTTCTGGTAATGTACCTGGTCTGGGTGGTGATGATATGGGAGTGGTCACTTTGTGATAATCCAAGTTGTACATGTCTGATTTTTGCACTTTTCTGTATGTATATTTTCATTAAAAAGTTGACCTTAAAAAGTCCCAGTTGGCTTGGTATGAACATCAGTGCTATTAACCACTGCACTGTCCTGCCTCTCTTCAGCCCACCTACCATGGAGAGCACAGCGCTAGTGGGCACAGAGGGAAGCCACAGCCTCTGGGCAAGAGGACCTCTTCCTCCAGAAAGTATTCCAGTACCCCCCTCCCCTTCCTTTGAACCTGCCATAGTTCTTGTTAGTTGCTGTTGATTCCAACTCATGGTGACCCCATGTGTGCAGAGTAGAACTGCTGCATAAGGTTTTCAAGGCTGTGACCTTTTCAGAAGCAGATCACCAGACCTGTCTTCTGAGGTGCCTCTGGGGGGGTTCGAACCACCAACCTTTGGGCTAGTAGTCAAGCTTAAGCGTTTGCACCACCCTGGGCCTCTTTCCTGTGAACCACCATAGCCTTTTTCATAGGTATAATACTCCTGGCACCACAGACTCTCCCCAAGACCGTGAGCTCCTGTTGGGCAGGAGCTGAGAACAACAGCAGCATAATAATAAATGATAGCAATATTTACTGACCATTTAACATGTGGCAGGCAATTTTCTGAGTATTTGCGTGCAATTGTTGTTGTTGGGTGCCGTTGAGTCAATTCTGACTCATAGTGACCCCATGTGACAGGCTAGAACCGCCCCATAGGGTTTTCTATGCTGCAGTCTTTCCAGAAGCAGATCACCGGGTCTTCTTCCTGCAGAGCCACTGGCTGGGTTCAAACAGCCAACCTTTCAGTTAGCAGCTGAGTGCTTAACTGTTGCACCACCGGGGCTCCTATTTGCATGCAATAACTCATTTAATCTTCCTAATATCCCTTTGAGGTGGGTACAATTATTATCCCCATTTTTCAGATAAGAAAACTAAAGAACAGAGTGATTAATTTAATTACCTAATGTCACACAGCTAGTAAGCGGAAGAGGTAGGATTGAACATGGGTGGTCTGTCTGGCTCCAGAGCTGGAAAGCACTTCCCCTTGCTTAGGAGATGGGTCCACAAACGCTGAGAATGAGGTCTGGTGCCTGGAGCCCCGCTAGACCACCCATACCTAGCACAATGAAGCCCACGTGCTCCCATCTCTTCCAAGCAGACAAATGTGCCTGTGGCCAGAGGTAAGGAGAGTGTGGGGTGTAACCTCCTAAAGGCTCATTTCTAAGACTGGGTGGCTGGGCCTCGTCTCTGAAGGCTCTGGGGAAGCAGGCTGGGGGCTGTAGCATGAGACCTGGGAGAAGCCCTTTCCCAATCCTGAGGAGGAGGGTCTGGGAGCTTCTGGGGGGTTAGCACTAAGGGCAGAGGAGGTGGAGGTTGGGGAAAAGGCACTGGGGGGCGGGGGAGGTTCTGCTGCCTGCTCCTCCCTCTGAATCTAATCCACCCCTGCCCCCAGGCCAGGGGACTGGGGAATGGCCCCTTGGAAAGTAAAGCCAGTCTCCCTTGGAAATGTATTCTAGCATCTAACCACACTCCATCCCTCACCCGACACACGGTATAACCAGTTTCTCCTTGAGTCTACCTTCAGCCTCTCCTGCTGCAGTTTAAGCTCATCTCCCTTAGCTCTGTCCTCAAGAGCTCGCCTCTGTCCACAGACTCCGCCTGGGAGGTATGTGCCAGGCCTGGATGGGTGTAGCCAGGGCTCCAGTAACAAACTTAGTAATGAAAGACCCCACAGCATTAGAAGGCAAAGCCAGGGTTACCCCACCCCCACAGCAAGCAATGCTCCCCTGTCAAAGCCCAAAGCCTCGGTAGACAAAACAGTCCCTGCCCAGGAGCCTTCATTGTCTGTGGTTAGAAGCAGCCCAGAGAGGGGGCCACCTTGGCAAAGGTGACACAGCACGTCAGTGCCAGAGATCAGGGACAGGCCAGACACCCAGTTCAGGAAATACACCTGAAAAGCAGGCGGTGGAGGCAGGACCCTAGAGCAGACCCACTTGTAAATCCAGCCATTGCTGGCAAGCATCCAGGAGTACGCAGCTTCAGAGTACCTGTTTGTGAGTATGTCTGTGCGTATGATCCCACACACAGACACACAAACACACGCACACACGCATGCACAAGCACGTACGTGCGCACGGCAGAGGCCACCTGAGTCGGAGCCAGAATGGAGAGGGATGCATTAGTTCGCTGAACTTCTGAGGTGGGCAGCTGAGAGGAAAGCAGGAAGGGAAAAGGGAGAAGCATGTCTCCACCTGGCATTTCCCATTCCCCTCTGCCCTCCCCTCTGACACCCAGGCCCTCCAAAGTGGCTCTTAGGAAGCTGTGAAACACGCAGGTGCAACGAGGTCACCTAGTTAACAGCTTCCCTCCTGCTGTATTATTCATGGGCTCCTTTCTTCAGGCCTGAGCTCCAGTTTCCAACAGCCCTCAGGCAGGCAGCAGTCCGGCTTGGTGGCTCAGCCAGCCTGGCCCGGTCTGGCCCACAGCTACCCCCACTGTTTACAGCCCATGCCCTTCCCATTCTCTTCCTAGGATGCAGCCATCCCTGTGGTAACTCAGCCCCAACTGTCACAGGGCACTTCAGGCAAAGGAAAGAACTTTGGGGTCAGTGAAGAAGAGCAAAGAAGTAAAACTTTGGCAGAGTCAGGCACGAGGTACTGAAATTTCCTAACCCATTGCTGTCAAGTCCGTTCTGACTCACAGTGACCCTACAGGACAGAGTAGAACTGCCCCATGGAGTTTCCAAGGAGCAGCTGGTGGATTCGAACTGACAACCTTTTGGTTAGCAGTGAGCCACCAGGGCTCCT
>NW_004444042.1:9187699-9258619 GCF_000243295.1 Trichechus manatus latirostris
ACACACACACACACACACACACACACACACACACACACACACAGAGACACACACACCCCGAATGAACTGTTCCAGATACTGTGCTCTGAATAAGACCGACAGCTTAGAAGACAAGACCATTTCGGTGCCTTAATGTGCCTCACACAATGTCCTGCACACAGCAGGCACTTAATAAAAAATTGTTGAATTGTACACCTTCCCAAAAAGATGGATGTCAAATCGATAGAGTGGGCATAAATCATCAAGCCATTTAAAGGGCGTACTGTTTGGGCTGAGAGACTGTCATGTTATTTAAATATCTATCTGCATATATCTTCTAAATTCTGCATAGTTTAAATTATTAACACGTGGAGATAATTAATAAAAATGACAAACATACATATCACACGATTCACTTTGCCAAGCACTTTTTCACATATCTCATGAGAGCTCCCCTATTCCTTGAATCAACCAGGTTGGCCAAGGAGGGGTTTTCCCTACTTTACAGATGAGGAAACTGAAGCTCAGAGAATGAAAGGGCTAGAACGCTTGACAAGGGGCATTTTTCTTCAGGATTTGCACATATTTCACTGCCTCGGGGTTACCATGCACACACCAACATAATAAAGCAATGAGATAAATCTGCAGTCCACTACTGATGTTAGTTGGCTCAGAATCCCAAGAGTCTAGGCCCAGGCTGAGGTCAGTTTAGGACTAACACTTGGCCAGAAATATTGAGGGCTGGACACCAGGTAGCTTGGCCCATAGTAGGGGAAAGGTGTGGGGCTGGGATTAAATCACAGGAGTCATTGCATTCAATCCTCTCACTTTATAGGTGTGAAGACTGAGGCCAAGAAAGCCTGCTAGCTACCTCCTGGTAGAACTGGGGTCCAGCTGGGGTCTCCAGATCCAGGCAAGTGCAGAGACCACTGAAGTACATGGCCTTCCCCAGAAAGGCACAACCTGCTCAGGGCAGATGGCCTGCTCTTATGGCTTCTAAGTCAGTGAGATGTCCCCATGGTTCACTCTCATGGGTGTTCACACTCTTCATCCCCTGCCCGGACTCTACAGGCACCCAATGTTTAACCGGCTCCAGGGTCAACCTCAGGTGAAGTTCAGACAGCAATAAACACACTTGGCAGGACTTGATTGAAAGGGAGTGACCCAGACCCAGGCCCAGTCCCGTCACTGCCTCCCTATGGAGCCAGGCTAGGTCACTTGGCCTTTCTGGGCTCAGTTTCCCATCTGTCTAAGTAGAGATTTGGCACTGGCCTTCTCTACATACGGTACAGAGTGATGATTAAGGAATCAGACTGTCTTGGCTCAAATTCCATCTCCACCACTTGCTAGCGATGGGCAAGTAGCTCAACCTCTCTGTGCCCCAAATTTCTCATCTGTAAAACATAGGTAACAGCAGTACCTACCACAGGATTGTTGTGAGGACTAAGTGAGGTGTTTTATGTGAAGTGCTAAGCCCAGGGCTTGGCACAGAGTAAGTGCTTAATAAATGTTTCCTGTTACTATTGTCAGCTCTGACACTCTCTAAGCCTGCGACAGAGGTCACAAACATGGGACACATCCTGATTGCTAAAGGGTTTCCCCTAGAGTACATGCTCCACAGGTCAGGAACCCTTGTTTTGCTCACTGATGGATCCCAGGGGCCTAGAACAGTGCCCAGCATGGGGTAAGGACTAAATAAATATTTGATAAATGAATGAATGGCCTCACTGAGTTTTTAAATATTTCAATTAGTTGCTAATGTCTAAAATAAAGAGATCTTGTATTTTTTAAATATCTGGATTTCTGGACTCTTAAAAAATCAACGTGTCCAGCCACACTTGTCCTGCACCCCAGCTTAGCAACCACAGGCAAGAATGATAGCAGCAGCGCCCCCTTTAGACAGCGCAAGGAGTATGTAGTTTGCCATGGTCAAACTGAGTTATTGCCTAGTCAGCCTCGCTCTCTGCCATCAGCTGCCTGGATACTGCAAGCACCTGAATGTTCTGCCCCAGCCCAGCGTCAATCACAGGTGACGTCCATACAGCAAGGAAGGCTCGCATTTACCCAGCCACAGCACAATGTGACCATGGGGACTTCTTCCAGCTCCGAAGACTCCCTCCCAAGCCTCCTCCCACACCAAGTCTGAGACAGGAGACAGGCCTCCAGGTCTGGTAAGCACTATGAGACCCTTTGGAATGCAACCCCCTGCTGTGGACAGGCCAGAACCCTCTCCACCTGAGAAATGGATCCTCAAATTCTCCAAGCTACCACAACCTCCTTTCCAAGCCATCTTACTCCCTGCTTGAAAAATTCCTGAGTGTACAAAGCGATGTGAAGGTGAACTTATCCTTCTCCTTCTCACGGGAAGAGCACGGAGAAGATGGGGGAAAAAGAAGCACCAGAAATATAGTGGTTTCCTAAAATATTCTGTTTTCCATTCCAACCCCACTCCACTTGGGTCCCCAGTCTTCTGCAGAGAGGGAACATGCATCCCAGGCTTGGTGGCCATGGTGTATGAGTGTGACGGGGTGCTGGGAGGAGGCTGCCTGGGGACACGTGGGCTGTGAGAAAGGGGCAGCCCTTACCACTCCCCTCTCACCTCTGCCAGGCTCCACATGGACGGAGCTCATCCTCTCCTCCTCTCAGAGGCATCCCCTGACACCCCACCTTTGGTGTCACTCTTTGGCATATCAATTACCCCCTTCTGTTTTCTCTATAGCACGTGTGACCATCAGTAATTGCCTTGTGTATTTACTATCTTCCCCAGTTCAGGAGCCCAGGTGGTGTAGTGGTTAAGCGTTTGGCTGCTAACCAAAAGGTCAGCAGTTCAAATCTACCCGCCACTCCTTGGAAATCCTACAGGGCAGTTCTACTCTGCCCTATAGGGTCGCTATGAGTCCGAACCAACTCGACGACAATGGGGAACCACATGTTGCTACTGAGCACTTGAAATATGCCAAGTCCAAATTGAGATGCGCTGTAAATGCACCCCAGATTCCAGAGACCTAGTACAAAAAAAGAATGTAAAATAGCTCATTAATAATTTGTTATAAAAAGAAGGAAAATTTAGTTTCTAAAAAAAGAAAATACAATAATTTTTATATTGGTTACATGACAAAATTTTTTTTATATAGTGGGTTAAATATAAAAAATTATTTCGCCTGTTTCTTCTTACTTCACTGGAAAATGTAAAACTATCCATTTGTGGCTTGCAGTATATTTCTACTGGACAGCACAGCTGCAGACTCTCACACGAATCCCCAGCAACCAGACAGAGCCTGGTACATAGGTGATGCTCGATATTGGTAGAATGAATGGCTGAATGCAGGGCCTCCCCCAACACAGGGGAAGGGACCCTCCAGCACAAAGGAACTGGGTTGGAAGGATCCCTCACTTTACTGCCCAGTATGTGCTGGTGTTTTCTAGAGCAGCCCACCCATGCATCTTCCTCTAAGACAAAGCCCTAGGTCCCACTGAAGGGGTGAGGGAGTCCTGGCTTAGTGTTCTGTCACCACCGGCTCCTTGGAAATTATATCAGCTCTCCTGGCCCCAGGAAAGACAGGCAAGATCAGCTTCATTCTGGGGCAGGGGGCAGATCAGAGCAGGAGAGGGATGTAGAGGGCTGGAAGAAAATAAAGTTCCCTGTAACCCAGAGGCAGGATGGCAAGCCTCCTATCGATCTCCGTAGGCAAAGAACAGAAGTGGGGCAGAGCTAAAAGGGTCATCTGGAGGGACAAAGCCCACCCTGGCCCAAACCTGGAAAAGCTGGCATGCCTTGGGGAACATATCAGTGATATGAGTGGAGTCACAGTGCAGGGTCTCCGCTACCCCTTTTGTTTTCCCTCTCTTCCCTCCCTCTCTCTCTTGCTCTCTCCTCTACTTCCCTCTCCACCTCACTTTCACTGTCTCCCAAATTACAGCCTTCTTTCAGAAACAGACACAATCAAGGTGATGAGCTGGGCCCTTGTCACAAATGGCATCTCAGGTCCTCTCCAAATGGAGAATGGCCTTTAGAGCCGGAAGGCAGTGTTGCTAACAGCCTGCCTCAGGAAAGATGCATCTCCAGGAAGGCCCAGGCCAGAAAAAGACTCACTCCTTCTGAGGCTGATCAGCCTGCAGGAAGCTCTGTGTGCCTGTGATTGCAGGGGCAGGCCTGGGCTGCAGGGAGCTGGGAGACAAGGACCTGCCTGTCCCTCTCAACACATCACATGTTGGGGCAGGAGGAGCAGGGCTCTGCTCTTGACCAGCCACCACCCAGGACCAGCTTCATCTAAGGGCCTTGGACAAGCCCACTCCCCCACACTGGGCCTAAGTTTCCCCACCTATAAAATAAGGGGGTAGGCCTAGTTGATCTCTAAGGACTCTTCCAGCTGTTGGAGTTGAGGTCACAAACTCAAATTCCTAAAGTGGCCAGAAGGTAGTGTCAATGAGGAAAGTGGGGTCAAAAGTAAGACAACAGGGAATGGTGGGGACTAAGGAGAACTGAAAACTGCATTCCCCTGAATCTAAAAGGGGGCCTGCAGGCAACACTCATATGTGTGACAGAAGTCAAAATGAAGTCAGAAGAGTGGTTACTTCTGGAGTGGGCTGTCACTGCGTGAGAAGGGGCATAAGGGAGCCAGCCAAGGTACTGGCAATACTCTGTACCTCAATCCAGAAATGTGAATATGTAAAAATTCACCAGTATCATTTAAGATTTGTTTATTGTATTGTGTATTCCTCAAAAAAATCATTTTAAAAATAAAAAAACAAATAACTAAAAGGGGGCTGCCACTCAGCTCCAATCAACAACTGCCCATTGGGAATATAAACCCAATGTTGCCAGTTCTAACAAGAGATGCTGGAAATCTAGATTTTTATGTGAAACTACTGGAGTTTTAAATGTTGTTAGTAATTAATTCAAAATAGATAACCCCACACACACACGTTCTTCAGGCAGAATTCAACATAAACTTATAGACTGTTAAGCTCTCAAAATAAGAGGAGGATTCAGTTTTTGCTGGTCAATAGAATATAATGTACCTGACACATAACTTAGTCAAAAGGGATAATAATAAAATCTACTACATTTTGCATGTGTACTGTGTGCCAGGCACTTTGTAAAAGGCTTTCTATACAGTTTTCATTTATTAATGTTCATAGCGAGTACATAAAGTAATGAAAACGATTCCCATTTTACAGATGAGAAAACTAAGTCCTAGGTGAGATTATGTACTGGGCTCAAGGTTTCACAGCTCGAAGAGTGGAAGAACTGGTGTTCAATCCTAGCTCTGTCTGCCTCCAAGCTGCCGTACAAAAATCACGAAGGGAATGGCTTATGATCATAATAATAATCAACACTCCTGTCGGGCTTTAGAATATGCAAAGGAAATGTAAAAATATGAATGCCAAACCTGAGCCTGCTGTGTCATCCTCAGCGACACAGCCTGCAGCCCCTGAGGCTAAGGAGGGGTATCTGACATTCCCTTGGCAATCCAGGGCCACGGAGACTTTCACTGCCAAGGCAAGACAAAGCCCCACAAGCACAAATCTCGTGGCCCGAATGTACCAACCAGACCAGCGAGGAGCAGCAGTAGCCCGCCCCAATCCCCACGACCGATCCAGATCAAATTTCAGAATGAAAGACTAGAAAGCCGTCTCCCGTGCAGCTACTTCTTAAATATGCTGATTTTCTCACTGACACCCTTGCAGTCAATAAAGTTGATAAGAATATGCATTTTCTGCCCTGTGGGATTCAATAAAGCTGTTTTCATACTGAATCAGAATAAATATGGCCCATAAATGTTCTAATTTTTTCTGAATTGGCTCTTCTGCAAAAAGGATCATTTCACTACTGTTGAAGACATTCAGATCAAGGATCAGAAATTTCCAGCACTCCAGATGCATCCCTTGTGCTCCAGCCATCACACCCCCAGAGGTAACCATTATCCTGACTTCTGTCCCATAGATGGGTTGTGCCTACAGTTGCCTGCTTTTATACAGGGCCTGCACTCTTCAGTTCTCCACCGTCTCCACCACCCCCTATTGTGTCACAATTGGCCCTGCTCTACTATTTTGTCTGCCTCCTGGACCCTCTAGGCATTTGAGTTTGTGACCTCTACTGAAAGGGCCTATGCCTAGAGTCTTGAAATTTGCTAACATGAGTAGCTAAAATTGGTTGTAGAAAGGTAGTAGAACAATTAGCTAGCAATAGCCCACTCAGTCAATGAAGTTACTGAGCACCAACTCAGCCAGTGTGGCAGGCACCGAGGACACAAGGATGAATAAGATACGGTCCATGCCCTGGAGGAGCTCACTGTCCAGTGATGGGCCAGACCACATGGAATTATAAAGTCACATGGAAGGACAGTGAAAGACGGAAGCACAAGCTTCCAACCCACACCACCCATCCCACCTAAGGAGTCAGTGAAGGCCTCCTGGAGGATGTGACTCCTGTGAAGCTTCAGTACTACCCACATTAGAACCTACTTCTCTTCTACTGGAGGCAAAATGCTTCTACCCTAAAATGACCTATCCATCAGGGTCTAGCTCGTGAATGACATTGCTCACCTGTTAGTGAACAGTGCTTACGCTAGTGCCAGGAAGAACTCAAATCAAGGCCCAAAATAAAACAAATGAATGTAAAAAAAAAAAAAAACCCCAATGGAATTCAAAACAATTAAGTTATTTTTAAAAGCCATCTTTACACTTTAAAACATTGAATTTTTAAAGACCTCAGGATTCAAGAAAACAGTAAGATTTTATTAATTACATTTGAACTCATTGATTTTCAAATCGATGAGAGAATGCTTCCACATTAACGTCATTGTTCATACAGCCCATGATCAGGCTAATCTGTGTCCCCGCATAGCTCTCACTTGCTACTTTGCGCCCTGGCTGAGTCGTCCATCTTCCTGGCAAAGAGCCAGGTTAGGAGAAGAACAAGTCCTCTTTTGGCAGGGCTGGGGTGGCATGCCGTGACCTTTCACCTGGGACACCAATCATCCATCAGGCCTCTGATCCAAATCCCTCCCACAGTCCTTTAGACCCAACTCTCAGGCCAGCCTTGTTGGCTTTAGGGTCATCATTCCTCCAGAAGACCAGGGTGATCTGCCACCATGCCGTGGCATTGTCCTCCTACTTTGGAGCTAGGGTTTTCCCACGGGCGGAGGGCAGCAGAAGTAGAGCTCAGTCAGTATCTTCCCCTCTCTGGGCCTTCCCAAATTAGCCTATTGGAGCACCCTCACATACGTTCTGTGGCCCATGGAAACATTATCAGTGGGCCATTCCACCTATCTGGGAGGAACAGACCAGTGGAGGGTGATTTGCTTAATGACTTCCCCTTGGGGGACAGCATCCATTCAGCCCCAGGCCTCCTACAGGAAAGCGTACATCCAGCTTCCGGAAACCCTGCCCCCTCCACCCACTTCCCACTGGCCTGTGTGCAGCACACACAGCCATGTTTTCATTTCACTGAAAGCGGAGCTGCTACTGGAATCTGTTTAAAGCTCCCTGAAACACAGAGGTACTCAATGGTATTAGTGTGGCGCAGCCGCAAGGAGCCAGAGGTGGACTCTTAACCCAACCCCAGCACAGCTGTCTAGGGAGTTAAGTTCATGTCCAGTTCTCATCCACCATCCTGTTCGACATCAAGACGCTAAGAAATGCTCATTCCCTAGAAGGCGGGAGCTTCTCAAACTTTACTATGCACATGAATCTCTGTCAAGGATCTTTTCAAGATAGATTCTAACCTGGCAGTCTAGGGTGGGGTCGAGAGTTTGCCTTTCTAACAAGCTCCCAGGTGAGGCTGATGCGGCCTGTCCAAAGACCACACTCTCCACTAGAGCAACAAGGCTTCACTAGACCTCCATCTCCCAGAAGTAGGTGCATTTTTAAATAGGACTTCAGAAAGGTGCCCTTTAAAAGAAATAAATCTAGCTCAAAGAAATAAATCTCAAACGGTATAACTACAGGTAAGATAGCTTTGGGATGGGGGAGCTGTTAAGGAGGCAACCAGGACCATCTGCCATCACAACCCTCAAATCAAGCCCTCTGGCAAGCAGATGTGAGGAGTCCAGCTGTTTGGGGGTCAGGGAGGTTAAAACGGACATGTATAGGTGGCCTGTGCCCAGGTGAGGCCAGGATGCCAGCTCTGGGCCTTTCACCCCCTCACTGCTTCCTCCAACACCCGGGGCAGAGACTCCCCATTCACACCAGTCACTTCTTTCTGTAGTGCCACCTTCCCAGCCTGTGGGGTACTGTTGCTCTCTGCCATGCGGGCATTCTGCCTCCTATCCTACCCAGCGCTGGGGAAACGGACAGTGCAAGCATTCCTATTCCCCCAACCAAGGGGCCCCCTCCCAGCTCCCTCCTATGCAGGGTGACATCTGGTCCTCCCACCCCCATAGGTATGGACCGAGGCGCGCCTCCGCCTGCACCATGAACCACGTATTAACTCCAAGCCAGCTCTCCTCAACCTTGGGCTGACTCATCAGGCCTCACACCTGCCCCAACCAGGCTCTTCAAGCCCCAAACCACCCTCCACCCCAGAGCAGCCCATTTCTTCTATGCAAGGGTCTGACTCCACCCAACACACGCGCACACACACACACACACACACACACACACACACACACACACCCTCAATCCCATGTCTCTCCAGTTTATTTCAAAATCCAAATTGGGGTGGAGGCGTTTGCTGAATTACTGGGGAGGCGGCGACGTGTTACCCAGGAAAGGCTCATTTCCCCTCACTGGGCAGCTGACTTCGTCGTCTGGGCTGGGGCTAGGGTCGCAGCGGGGTGGTGGCTACGGCGAGGGCACCGGATCTCCGCTAGCGGCACGGAGGCAGCTGCTCCAGATGCCGGCTCCGGGAAAGCAAAGCACGGAGTGCCCACTGGCCGGCGCCGCCGCCACCTTAGAACGCGCGGGCTCTACGCGCAGCCCGGAATGACCTGCGAGAGACACGAGGGGCAGCGCTCCAGGGCGCCGGACCATGGGAACAGCCAGCACCGCCCGTGGCGGGCCAGCCCCGGGGCGAGGGAGGTGAGGCGCGAGCCACCCATGGCTCCCGTCTTCCCGAGGGACGCGTCTTCCAACAGCTGGAAAGGACTGGGGAGGTTGCAGGAGTTCTCTGGGGTCTCCCGAGGGCACAAGAACGTGATTAGAGGAGGGGGGAGCTACGTGACTTCAGCTCCCTCCAGCGCCGCTGCCCACTCCGCCGTGCGGGGTGCGCCCCATTCCACCTCCACTGTTCAGTGGGGACCCAGAGAGCAAAAGGGGACCGGACTGGTTCCTAACGCCCTCTTTACCCTCGAAATTCTCCCCACCCCAGACCCGAACCTTCTCTGAGACGCAGAAAGAAACACGCTGGAATGTTTGTGGTCTCAGGAACCTGGTGGATGGGGTGCCTGTCCTCCCCAGGCCAACGCAGAGAGAATTCGAGTTCCCGGGAATCAAAGTTGCTGCGCGTCCGGCCGCAGGCTCGGAGCGTGGTGCAGGGACGGGGCCACCGGCCCGGGACTGAGGCGCAGGGCGCCTGCCACGGGCGATGGCCGTGCGGGGAACAAGTGGTTCCGCGGCTGCGGCCGCGACTCCACGGTTCCAACTTTCCTGCCGCGCGTTGAACGAACGGCGGAGGGAAGGCGAGGGAAGCGGGAGGGAAAGGGCGGCGCGCGGCTCAAGGTACCGTGTGCGTGTGCGAAGCGGCGCGGTGCCGCGCCCCGGGCTCTGCTCTCCTCCGGATCGGCCCCCGCGAGCCGTCTGCTCCGGCCCTGGCCGCCGCCGCGTCTCGCCGCCGGTGCGGAGGCTCATCCGCGGCGAGCCGGCCGCTTCAGGGTCCCTTCCGGCCGCCCGCTCGCTGCTCGCCGGCCGCAACTTCAGGAGCGCTATGGGCTCGGACGAAGCGCCCCCCACACGTCCCGTGGCTCGGCACCCCAGGGCTCCATGCCGGGGGCTGGGCTGCCGCGCCCCGCCCAGCTCAGTGCCCGGCTGCCGTCGGACGCGTCCACACGCCGAGCATCGCGCCGGTCACCCGCGCCCCTCTTTCCCGAGCCGCCGCCACCGCTCAAGTCCGCTATCAACTTTCGCTCGCTTCCTCCGCCCTGCTCGGCCCCTGCCGCCCAGACCCCGCCTCCTGACGCTCCCGCCCTTAACTCCCGCCACGCCCAGCACCCGCCTGCCCCGCCGCGCCTCGCTTCTCTTTCAAGGTTGGGCGCCAAGACCCCCGCGCCCCCTGTCCCGGCCCGGCCCGGACCGCTGGGAGCGGTGCGGAGGCGAGCCGGGCGCTCAGGGTATGAATATTTCAATGCTGACGAAGCTGCCCTTCGCCGATGTCATGGCACCGGCTGCTGTGGCAACTTGACGAATCCCCCAAAGGATTCGGGAGGAAGTCTGAGGAAGCGGCCTCAGGTGCGTGCCGGAGTGGTGCCTCAGGGCCTCTGGCCGTACCGCAGAGGGGCGCGCAGAGGAGTGGCAGCCCGGCTAGCCTCCCGCCGGCTCCACTCAGGCCGAGCGGGAAAATGCTCCGGGGAAGCCAGAGCAAGCGAGCGGGCGCTCGGCCTAGGTGAGCCCGCGCCATCTTTTGGCTTTAAGCGCCCCCTCTCTGCTCCCAGAGTCGCTGAGCGCCACGCGGGGCTGGGTCCCTCTAGTCCTTGGCCGCTTGACCCAAGCTTCGCTCCAACCATCTGTCTTTGCCTACCTTACTCATGTGCTCCCGCCTGCCTGCCTCCCTCAGTCGAACCCAAGATGCCCCAAGTGCTTTCAAACGGGGACCCCGAGTTGGAAGCATCCCTTGCGGTCACCTAGGCACCTTCAGCCACACAGGAGACTCCTCTGCAGCACCCTGAGTGATGGTTTCCCTGCCTCTTTTTGCACATCTATAGGGACGGGGAATTTCATGACTTCTTGAGACGGTTCCATTCGGTCACATCTTAATTGTTACAAAGTCCTGCACATGTAACTTAGTCCTGCACGTGTAACTTCCTTGTTCTGGCCTTTGGGCAAGTTCATATTTAATAGGCCTGGCTCTTCCGGTTGGTGAAGACGGTCATTCCCTGCCCTTGATCTTTTCTTACCCAGGCTAAACAGTCTGAATTCTTTTAATTATTCCTCCTGTGACAGGATTCCTGGACCTGTCACTGTTCTGGTCAGTATATTGACAATAGCTGCCTGGAGCCTCAACTGATTCCTTCCTCCGCACAGCCTTTCTGGTAGGTCCTGTCATTATCCCTATTTACAGCTGAGAACAGGCTTTAGGGAGGTAAGAGACTTACTCATGTGGTGGAGCCAGGTATTGAACCCAGTGTATACTGATTCTAGAGCTCCAGTTTGTTTTTGTTGTTGTTGTTTTTTGTTTTTAACCATTCATCCATTCATTTGCTACTATGTGCTACCAGTTGAAACAGGTTCTGAGAATATGATGGAGAACAAAACAGGTTTGGTCTCTGTGCCTCATGGAGCTCCTCTAGCGGGGGAACCAGACATTAACCAATGAATCACACAAACAGGTAAAATTACAGCTGGAATCAGTGCTAGGAGGGAGAGTGCTTTAATGACACCTAGCCTAGGGAATCAGGGCAGGCTTCCTGGAGGAAGTGACACTGAACTGCGATCTGAAGTATGAGCAATGGAGACAAGGTGGAGTTTTAGGCAGGAGAAACAGCATGTGCAAAGGCCCTGTGGTGGGAAGGAGCTGGCATATGTGAGGAATTAAAGAAAGGCCACAGAGACTGGAGCACAGAGAGGGTGGGGAGCACGGTAAAGCCAGAGTGGGAGTGGGGGCCACACTGCAGGGCCTTGTTGGCCTTGACCAGGGTTTGATCTTTATCCTAAGCCTGAGGCTTCAAAGTAAGGAGTTGGGGTGGGGATTGAGGGATGGGAGTGACATGACTGATTTGTAGTTAGAAAAATTGGGAATTGATTGGGAGGCAATAGAGATAAAAGACCACTTCAATTAAAAATAAATGTCTGCGCAGCACCTGCTATGTGCCAGGAACTCTTCTAGAGTAGGGGTCAGCACACTGCTGTCCACAGGTCAAATACATCCCACCACTTGTTTTTATAAATAAAATTTTATCGGAACAAAGACACATTCAACCACCAACCAGTTAAGTATTATCTGTGGTATGGCTCCTTCCACACTATAACGGCAGAGTTGACTGGTTGCAACAGAGACTGTATGACCTGCAAAGCCTAAAATATTTACTCTCTGGCCCTTTACAGAAAAAGTTTGCTGACCCCTGTGAATCTAGACACTTAGGATACATTAGTGAACAAAATAAACGCATGCACACACATACACAAATCCCTGTCCTGGTGGACTTGAATTCCAGTGGGCTATTGCAATTGCCCAGGAGGTTGGTGATGGAGCCCTGGCCTGAGGTGATTCTGGAGGTAAAAACCTACATGGCTAGGAGATAGAGTGACTCTAGGGGTGGGAAAAAAAGGTAAGTGTCAAGGAGACCCCCTGGTTTCTGGCTTGTGGAATAGATGGACAGAGTGCTGTTCCCTGAGACAGGGATCACTGGTGGAGGGCCACTGTGGGGAAATGACCAAGTGTTCAGTTAGGACATGTTGGATATGAGAGGCCTGTGATGGCTGAGTGGAGATGTCAAGTAGGCCATGGGACAAATGAGTCTGGGACTTGGGGAGAAAGGGCAGGGCTGGAGCTATGATCATACATCTCTCGGATACTCCTGATTGTAGACAGGGTGATGGAGTCAGGAGTTGGGAGATCTGGGCTCTACACCAGACCCTACCACTCTCTAGATGGATGGTCTTGGGGCTGTGCAATGAACCTCACTTTGCCTCATGTTCCTCATTCATAAAACAAAAGTACTAGAAGAGGTGTTCTTCACGGTTTTTCTAACCCTAAGCCTTCTTTCTTTCTGGTTTGTCGCTATCTCTTTTAAGCTGTGACTCCCGAAACTGTCCACAACCACTTTACATATGAGCAAAACAGCACTGAGCTCAGTGAGACATCACCTCCTCTGATGTGGACACCATACTTCTTTTCATAAGACCTCTTGGCAGCCACTTTTATTCCACAAACATTTGTCAAGTGCCCACTCTGTGCCAGACACCTTGCTAGAAATTGAGGTGTCAGTCAGGGTACACTTAGCTACAGAACTATTCGAATGTGTAACAGAGAGGGAATTCAATGCAAGGATTGGTCACACAGTGATGGAAGAGCTGAGAATTCAAAAGGGATGGTGAGGTCACCCAGAGTGCAGCAACAGCAAGAAGTTACTATCAGTCCTAGGCTGGAGGAGGAAGGGAGGGAGGAAGCAAAGTTGCCAGGATTGGGGTCACCCAGTGGAAGATGAAACCACAGTGGACCCAGCTGGTGGGGATGGAGCCTCAGAGGTGACATGGCCACTGCCAGAGATGCCGCCTAAGGCAGAGTTCAAGAAGAGACTCTGGCTTCTCCCCTGGTCCAGCCCTCCAGTCTCCCCACGAGGCCTCGCACTGGCTGACCCCAGCAGACTCAGGAGTTTAGGTATTGCAGCCTACAGGGTCTGGCCTGCTGTGATACAGAGCACAGGGAGGAAGGTAGGGAATGGATCTGAGGAAACAGGCTCATGACCGCACGCTGAGCAAGTGGACGTGAATAACGTCCAGCCCTGTCTTTGAGGCACTCCCAGTCCAAGAGGGAGGCAAACATATTACATCAGTTATAATCTAGCAAGGTAAGGGTGGCAAAGTAAAGAGGTAGGCTGAAAGAGAATGGGGGTGATTCATTCTCAAGTGTGGTTCTTAGAATCTGGCAAGAAAAGACCAGTAAGGGCATTTGTCACGGGCATTCCACAGTTTAGAGACTGTGTGAACAGTTTAGTGTGGTGGGGCTGGACTGAGGAGCATGTTGGGCAGAGCTGAGATGAGGCTTGGGAGGTGAGCAAGGGCTGAACCATGGAGGGCCTGTGATGCCACACTGGGGACCTTGGGTTTCATTTGGCAATTGATAATGAGGTTGGGGGTGTCGGATAGGCTTGGAGCTAAGGATGGAGAGGAGGACAGTGCATTGTCCTGGGGCAGTCCTGGGCTGGCATCCTGCCTCAGGCAGCATCTCTCTTTCACTGTCTTTGTACTCCCAAACACCTAATAACGAGCTGGCTCACTGACACTCTCAATGAATGAAGAAGGAAGGAACAGAGGGAGGGAATCCAAATTTGTTGTTTTAAACATGTCCAGTCATTAAACCACCTGGGATTCGATTTTATCCCAGCTGGGCTTCCAGCCCCCACTGGGGTACTTTCTGTCCCCACTGCCTTCTCCAGAGAAACAGAGGAGAGGCAGTGCAATGTCATGCAAAGCTCACTAGATGCAGTGGACTTGGACCTTAGCCAACTTGTCTGAGCCTCAGTTTCCTCAACTGTAAACAGCCCCCAGCCTCCCTGAACACCTCCCAAGGTAGCTGTTCAGGTAGAAATGAAAACACATTAAAGTGCTTTATGAACTGTAAAAACAACAACACTCACATACAAGTCCTCCCCTGTCCCATGAGGCCTGGCTATTATTTTTGAAGCACATGTATGCCTCTCTCCTCTGGGTGCCTCCATAACAGCTTCCCTTTCCCGCCTTACGATGAGGCATTTCCTGCTCCCCTTAATTCCCATCACTGAGCTGGTGGAAAGCTGTTACTTCCTGTCGCCGTCCCAGCCCGCTCCCCTCTCCTCGGGCTGTGCCTGCCACCATAAACCAGACACATGTGCTCCGGAGTTTGGTTTGTGGGCCCTTGGAGCCTGGCACAGCTGTGGCAGCTCAGCTCGGCTTGTGAAAGAGCAAGGCTGGGAAGGTGGACAAGGTGGGCTGGGGGCCACCCATCTGCAGGGCAGAGGGTACCCAGGAACCCCTGCAAAGGAGCCTGGGCGTCCCTGGGCCCAGCCTGGGCTGCAGCCCCTGGCCCCATGTGGCCGGAGGAGGGAGGAGCCTTCCCTCACGTTCCAGCCCCTTTTCCCGCTCCCCTCTTCCATCATTTATTTATAAGGTGTTCATAGCAAAATGAATGACAAAAAGTTAAGAGCTAATTAAAGCTGGCACAGATTGGCACATGGGCATGAATTATGCATTGGTGCAGAACGGTGCTTGGTGTCAAGAACTGGCACCAAGTGGGGCACTGGTGGGAAGTGGGCACGGGACTCAGCCCCGCCTGCCCCCCCACCCCCGGCTGCCCTCTGTGTTTCTAAGAGGCCTTCCATTCAGGACCCTCTGCCTGTCTCCAGGGGGGCAGCTAGAGCCTTGCCAGCCACTACCCCACAGTGGGCAACTTCTCTCTGCACAGCCAAGCATATCCTGGCTGCGAAAGGCGCCAACATCATAATCAAAAGCCAGACTCATCCCACAGAAGCCGGTCCCTGGTTCTCCAAGCATGTGCCTGCCACAGCCTCTGCACAAAGTGGGCGGGCCTGGGCTTCCAAACTCAGCGGGGGTGGGCTGAGAAGGCTGGAGATCCAGCCAGTTAATTACTGGCGTGGACAAGTCAGAGCTGCATCCAACTGGGACACATCCCAGTCCAAACCTCGGGATGTACTTGCAGATGGAGAACCTGAGGCCCAGAGAGGGACAGGCTCTAGACAAGGTCACACAGCAAATAATAACAGTAATAAAAATAATCAAATTGCTAGCATTTATTTCAAGCTGATTTTGTGTCAGGCACTCTTCCAAGTGCTTTGCGTGGATTATTTTATTCAGTTCTTATGTGAAGAAGATATTATGATTATCCGACTTGGCAGGTGAGGAAACTGAGGCAGCACAGAAATGTAGAGCAGCTTGCTAAAGGTCACTGAGCTAGTTAGGGGCAAATTCTGGATGGAACTAACCCAAGCAGCCCAACGCCAAGCCCTGCCCATCTGTTGGCCAGGGCTGTGGTTTTTAACTCCGGCAGACTTTAAAATCTTCCCAAGAGGTAGGGTGGGGCCTGCAAATAGGATCCAAGATCCAGATTTGATGGTCTGGGGTGACATCTGGATGCAAATCTGCAGAGAAGAACCAAAGGCCTGGGGGGAGGTAGGGGGAGGGAGATGGGTTTTGCCCTTAAAGGTCCTGGATGTGAGTTCTTGCTCTGCCCTTACTGACTGTGACTTTGAGTATGTGGCTCAGCCTTTTGGACTTCAGTTTCTTCATCTATAGAATGGGGTTAGTAATAACATGAGTTCTGGAGTTGGACTGTTTGGGTTTGGTTTAAATCCTGGCTCGGCCCTTTGCGCAGGTTATCTAACTTCTCTCTGCCTCAGTTTGCTCATCTGTAAAATGGTGGCAATACTAGTAGCGCTGTTGTGAAGACTGAATGAGTAGATGAATATAAAATATTTAGCTGGTACCTTGTGCATAGTAAGTGCTCATGAAAATGGGAGTCATGGTCAGTAACTGTCCTGGGAATGGGGACTCTTGCCCCTCCTCCTGGCCCAGAGGCCTGTGGTCGGGATCAAAAGAGGATGCATATGACACAGAGAGACTGGGTGCACTGTGAGCACATTGAGAGTACTTTGTCTCCTGCCTGTCTGGGCCCTGGCTTTCTTTTCTTTGCACACGGAGACAAGACTGTATTATAATCGCAAATATTTCAGACCATGTAGACAAACCAGTATTCTCAGTGTGGTGTGTATGTTTCTATATATATATCTGTACATATGTTAATATATCATTTTTGGCTAGGGGAAGGGTTGGGAGAGAGACATCATGGCACACTTCTATATTTTTGAATTTTGAACCATATGAATGATTCAAAATACAAATCAGTACAAAGGGTATGCTTCAGGCAGAAGGAAAATGGTCCCAGATGGAAGCTTGGATATTCGGGAAGGAAAGAAGAGCAATAGAAAGGGAAATAACGGGTAAATACAAATGAATCTTGGTTGTATAAAACAAAAAAACTAATGCTTAAAATAGATAGACAGAATTAAAAGAAAAAACATAATAGCATATGAGTCAAGAAGGGGGTAAATGGAGCTAAAATGTTCTAAGGTCCTTGCATTGTCCAGGAAGTAGGTAAAAATATGAAGTATACTAAATGTTAATACATCAAGGATGCCTAACCCCCCAAAAAAGGTAAGCTGATGTATAACTAACCTACCAATAGAGGGAAAATTGAATAGTAAAATAATAATTTAAAAAAACCTGTTGCCATCGAGTTGATTCCGACTCATGGCAACTCCATGTGTTACAGAGTAGAACTGCCCCATAAGATTTTTTTGGTTGTAATCATTACGGAAGCAGATCACCAGGCCTTTCTTCTGTGATGCCACTGGGTGGGTTTGAACCACTAACAGTTAGCATTTGAGTGCAAACTGTTTGTGCTACCCAGGGACCTCATGTATAAATATATACATGTATATGAAGGAGCTCTGGTAGCACAGTGGTTAAGTGCTGGGCTGCTAACAGAAAGGTAGGCAGCTTGAACCCACCAGCCGCTCCGTGGGAGAAAGATCTGCTTCTGTAAAGATTTACAGCCTTGGAAATCCTATGGGGCAGTTCTACTCTGTCCCATAGGCCACTATGAATCAGAATTGACTTGACAGCAGTGGGTTTATATATATATGTGTGTGTGTGTGCATAAATAAAATTTTAAAGAATTGGTTTTTGTTTATAATAGAATCGTACTTCACATATTGTTCTATAACTTGGCTTTTTTCCTGTTAAAATATGTCCTGGAGCTCTTTCCACATCTGTACATAGAGATCTGCCTCCGTCTTTTTATCTGCTAGTGTGTGTTCTGTAGAATGAATGAGCTATAGTTACTTAGCCATCCCTTATTGGTGGATACTCATGCTGTTGTTTTGCTGTT
Organism: Trichechus manatus latirostris; assembly: GCF_000243295.1. Lineage (NCBI taxonomy): Eukaryota > Metazoa > Chordata > Mammalia > Sirenia > Trichechidae > Trichechus > Trichechus manatus. The sequence goes on from NW_004444042.1 coordinate 9,205,440, forward strand.
ACATCAATGCCTTGCTGAACATTCTTGTGCTCGATGCCTCTTTGTGCACCCAGAGCCCTTTCTAATCAGCGAAGTCAGATTTGGCTCAGTCTAGACAAAGGAACTTCCTAACTATGAGAGCTGTTAAAATGTGGGGCTGCTGTGGAAATTGGGGGTCCCCTGTACTCCTTGATAGGGAATTTGTGGAAGGGTTTCAAGCATCCAAAGCAATCAGACTAAATTATTGCTTAAAAGGTCCCTTATAACCCCAAGAGTCTGATAAATGTCATTGCTGACCAGTAACTGGTTCATAGAGTCAATTCCAACTTATGGCGACCCCCTGTGTCAGAATAGAACTGTCATCCATAGGCTATTCAAGGCTGTGACCTTTTGGAAGTAGATCACCAGCCATTCTTCCGAGGTGCCTCTGGGTCGGTTCAGGCCACCAATCTTTGGGTTAGTAGTTGAGCACTTAACCATCTGCACCACCCAGAGACTCCTTATGTCATTGCTACAAGGCACCAAGAAGGGCCTCAAGAAGAGACATGGCAGCCTTCCCTGCATCCAAACCTTCCCATGACTGCAGACAAGACTGGCTACATAATTTGCAGGCCAAGTGCAAAATGAAAACAAAGGACCCCTTTTTAAAGATTACTAAGAATTTCAAAATGGTGACACCCAAGCATTAAAGCAGGTACAGGGCTCTTTCAAGCTCAGGGCCCTGTGCAGCTGCTCAGCTCGTATGCCATGAAGTTTGCCCTGACTGCAGACTGTGGTGCAGACAGCTGGTAGCGCCCACAAGGTGTGTCCACAGACCTGCAACCTGGACTCAGGCACAATAAGCAAGATGTACTCTACCCAGGCCCTGAGCCCCCACTGAGCCCCACTGGTCACACACTAGACATCCTAATGCTTCATTAAAAGGAGTGGCAGCTCAAAGTCCGTTAATTGGGGAAAAGACAATCTCTTTAACAAATAATGTTGGCATAACTGGATATCCATCTGCAAAAAAAAGAAAACAATACCCATACCTCACACCATGCACAAAAACTAACGCAAAATGGATCAAAGACCTAAATATAAAATCTAAAATGATAAAGATCATGGAAGAAAAAATACGGACAACACTAGGAGCCCTAATACATAGCATAAACAGAATACAAACCATAAGTAACAATGCACAAACACCAGAAGAGAAACTAGATAACTGGGAGCTCCTAAAAATCAAACACTTATGCTCATCAAAAGACTTCACCAAAAGAGTAAAAAGACAACCAACAGACTGGGGAAAAAATTTTGGCTATGACAAATCCGATCAGCGTCTAATCTCTAAAATCTACAAGATACTGCAAAACCTCAACCACAAAAAGACAAATAATCCAGTTAAAAAATGGGCAAAGGATATGAACAGGCACTTCACCAAAGGAGGCATTCAGGTGGTTACCAGATACATTGAGGAAATGCTCACAATCATTAGCCATTAGAGAAATGCAAATCAAAACTACAATGAGATGCCATCTCATCCCAACACGGCTAGCATTAATCCAAAAAACACAAGATAATAAATGTTGGAGAGGTTGTAGAGAGACTGGAACACATATACACTGTTGGTGGGAATGTAAAATGGCACAACCACTTTGGAAATCAATTTGGCACTTCCTTAAAAAGCTAGAAATAGAAGTACCATAAGATCCAGCAACCCCACTCCTTGCAATATATCCTAGCGAAATAACAGCCATCACATGAACAGATATATGCACACCATGTTCATTGCAGCACTGTTCACGATAGCAAAAAGATGGAAACAACCTAGATGCCCATCAACGGACAAATGGGTAAACAAATTATGGTATATTCACACAATGGAATACTACGAAAGGATGAAGAACAATGATGAATCCACAAAACATCTCATAACATGGATGAATCTGGAAGGCATTATGCCGAGTGAAATAAGTCAGTCACAAAAAGGACAAATATTGTATGAGATCACTGTTATAAGAACTCAAGAAAAGGTTTAAACACAGAAGAAAACATTCTTTGATGGTTACAAGGGTGGGGAGGGAGGGAGAAGGGTATTCACTAGCTAGATAGTAGATAAGAATTATCTTAGGTAAAGTGAAGGACAAACACACACTACAGGGGAAGTCAGCCCAACCAGACTAAACCAAAAGCTAAGAAGTTTCCAGAATACAACCAAACACTTTGAGGGACACAGTAGCAGGGGTGGGGGCCTGGGGACCGTGGTTTCAGGCGACATCTAGGTCAATTGGCATAAGAAAGTTTATTAAGAAAATGTTCTGCATCCCATTTTGGTGAGTGGCGTCTGGGGTCCTAAAAGCTAGTGAGCAGCCATCAGTTGGTCCCAACCCACCTGGAACAAAGGAGAATGAAGAACACCAAAGACACAAGAAAAATGTTAGCCCAAGAGACAGAAAGGGCCACATAAAGCAGAGAATCTATCAGCCTGAGATCAGAAGAACTAGATGGTACCTGGCTACCATTAATGGCTGCCCTGACAGGGAACACAACAGAGTCCCTGATGGAGCAGGAGAAAAGTGAGGTGCAGAACTCAGATTCTAGTAAAAAGACCAGACTTAATGGTCTGACTAAGACTGGAGGGACCCCAGAAGACATGGCCAGCAGACTCTCTGTTAGCCCAGAACTGAAACCATTCCCAAAGCCAACTCTTCAGACTAAGTTTAGACTGGACTCTAAGACGTAAAACGATACTCGTGAAGAAAGTGCTTCTTAGCTCAGGTAGATACATGAGACTGAATGGGCAGCTCCTGTTCAGAGGCGAGATGAGAAGGCAAAAAGGGACAGGAGCTGGTTGAATGGACACAGAAAGTCCACGGTGGAAAGGAGGAGTGTGCTGTCACATAGGGAGAGCAACTAGGGCCACATAACAATGTGTGTATAAATTTTTGTAAGAGAAACTACGTGATAGTAAACTTTCACTTAAAGCACAATAAAAATAAAAATAAAACTTTAAAAAAAAAGGAGAGGCACCTTTGATCATCTGGACAGGGACTCCCATTTGGCATGGTCTGCATGTGAATCCGTAGTGAGAAAGTTATTCTACGACAGTCTATATAAACATATAAAAGAGAAAGTCTCAGTTTGTGCTATCATGTCTTTAAAACTTGATAAAACAAAAACAAAAACCAAACCAGTTGTCATCAAGTCGATTCCAACTCATGGCAACCCCAGGTGTGTCAGAGTAGAACTGTGCTCCGTAGTATTTTCAATGGCTAATTTTTGGAAGCAGATCACCAGGACTTTCTTCCAAATAACACCTGATAATCCCTCTTTTTTAAACCAGAAGGGGGCAGACCTCCTGCTCAGCCTCTGGCAGGCAACTTTGTCTGGCTGTCTTTAATAATATATATATTTTTTATCATTGTATTTATTTTGATAGCTATCTTTCATTTATTGCAGTTAGTACTTTTTTCTCATTTATGGTTGTGATATTAAGTTTTTTTCAAATAAATATTAAGGTTTAAAATTTAAATTAGGTCAATAACAGTGTACAGCTAGCACATAAATAGGCTAAAATCGGTAAATGAGGTAAGAAAATAACTGAAATTACAAATTCTGACCCAAAGAATTAAGTCAAATCATCACTGTAGCATTCAAACCCCCAACCGCCTCACTCCCACAACAGGCCCAACGTATCTTTCCAACCTGAACCCAACCTGTCTTGTCTACAAAGCCACTACCTTAGCCACAAAACATACAGATACATAGAGGTAGGTACAGGGATGTTTGGTGCAGCCCCTTTGTAATAGGGAGGAAAAAAAAAAAAAAAAAAGGAAGAAACCTATGTGTCCATCAATAGGGGACTGGTTAAACATTCCATGCTTTGGATTCATCTGTTCTATGGACTACTCTGCTCTTCGGCCCTCCCTATCCCCTGGCCTCAGCTTACACTGTCCTCTCCCCTGCCTTTGCTGGCTGCCCTCCCCTCCTCTCTGCTGAAACCCATTCTTCAAGTCCCAGCACCTCCTAGAAGCCTTCCCTGCCCACATCCCAGATCGCTGGGTCCTCTTCCCCCTCTGTCCTTAGAATCTTCACTATCTGAATGTCCCCGTTGGCGCAACTGTATTTAGCATGGGATCTTTAGTGAGATTTCCATATTATGTATGTATGTTTCTAATCAGATCATAAGCTCGAAGAGGGCAGGGACTGAGGTGTATCTGAAGGAACACTGGACGAGTCAGAAGACCCAGGATGCAGCTCTGACTCTGCCACTCTCTGCGTAAATGACTTTGAACAAGTCATTTCTCCTCCCTAAACCTCTGTCTCCTCATCTAAACATGAGGATTGAGTTCAAGGTCCTCCAAGTGTCCCTCCTGCCCTGAGTGTCTAAGGCCATTCCATACTTTTCTGTATCTTCCTGTCATGGATTGAATTGTGTCCCCCCAAAATATCTGCCAACTTGACTAGGTCATGATTCTCAGTATTGTATGATTGTCTACCATTTTGTCATTTGATGTGAATTCCCTGTGTGTTGTAAATTCTATCACTATGATGTAACAAGATGGATTAGCGGCAGTTATATGGATGAGGTCTACAAGATTAGATAGTGTCTTAAGCCAATCTCTTTTGAGATATAAAAGAGAGAAGTGAGCAGAGAGATGGGGGACCTCATACCACCAAGAAAGCAGTGCCAGAAGCAGAGCGCATCCTTTGGACCTGAGGTTCCTGTGCTGAAATGCTCCCAGACCAAGGGAAGACTGATGACAAGGACCTTCCTCCAGAGCCGAGCAGAGAAAGCCTTCCCCTGGAGCTGATGCCCTGAATTTGGACTTGTACCCTACTAGACTGTGAGAGAATAAATTTCTCTTTGTTAAAGTCATCCACTTGTGGTATTTCTGTTATAGCAGCACTAGATGACCAAGAAACTTGCCATAGAAGCTATAAAAACTAAGATTTTACATCTTAAGGGTGTAACATACATGATCTCATTTAGTCCTCACAATAACTCAGTGAGAGTAGTACTATTATTGTCCCATTTTACTGACAAGAAAATTGCGACACAGGGAGGCTGTATGAGTGGAGTTAAACTAAGTTATCTGCAGTATAAACAAACCCTGAAATCTCAGTGGCAATACAAGTTTACTTCTTGCTCACACACAGTCCAATGCTGGTGGAATGGCATTCCTCCAAGGTCGACTTGGGGACCAAGGCTGCTTCCATCTTAACCAGTAAAAAACCAGTTGCCATCAAGTAAATTCTAATTCATGATGACCTCGTGCGTGTCAGAGTAGAACTGTGCTCTATAGGGTTTTCAATGGCTAATTTTTCGGAGGTGACTTTCTTCTGAGGAAACCCTGCTAGCATAGCGGTTAAGAGCTATGGCTGCTTACCAAAAGGTCTGCAGTTTGAATCCACCAGGCGCTCCCTGGAAACTCTATGGGGCAGTTCTACTCTGTCCTATAGGGTTGCTAGGAGTCAGAATCAACTCGATGGAAACGGGTTTTTTTTCTTCTGAGGTGCCTCTGGGTGGACTTGAACTGCCAACCTTTCGGTTAGCAGCGAGCACATTAACCATTTGCACCACCCAGGGACTCAGCTTCTATGTTAGGGCTATACTGTCTGAAGCACGTGTCCCTATGGCCACACACAGGTCATTGTAGCAGGGGAAGAGAGGGATGGAGGGAGTGTACAAGCTCTTAACTGCCTTGGTCTGGACTATCTCTCTCTCACACACACAGACACACACACACACACCAATCCTCCTCCCAGTTCCCTGGCAAGAACTGGTTAGTCACATGCCTCCACCTACCTACTAGGAAGGCTGGAAAGTGCAGTGGCGAGCACTAAGAATCTGCAGCACAGAAACTAAGGGACTTGCCCAAGGCCACACAGGAAGTGGTAGAGGCAAGGATTTGGACCCGGATAGTGAGACTCTGAAAACTTCTGCTTAACCGCTGTTCTATATTGTCTCCAAAATGGTACCCAGTCCATAGGGGATGTGTAATAGAGATTGGTAGTGACTGGTAAGACACGGTTGCCACTGAGCCAGAATCGACTCAAAAGCAACTGGTTTGGTTTTTTGGTTTGGTAAGGTACAATGCGATGGACTGGCATCATGAGAGAAGAAAGACTAAGAAGATACAGCAGCCAGGCAGAAGTTACATCAGGCAACCACCGTCCATGGTAATAACTGTAATAGTTCCCATCCGTTGAGCACCTGCAACGGGCCAGGCCTTTTACCAATGTACCATTCAATCCTTGCAGTATCCAGGAAATAAAATCCACTTCCACTCTACAGATGAGGAAAGTGAGGCTCAAAGAGTTTGAGTAAACTGCCCACAGTCAAGCAGCTAGGAAGCACCTGGATGGCCCCCAAGACCCCCTCTAGGTTCCCACCAGGTCCCTGCAGAGGGCTTGGCCAGTTGGCCTTTACTAATCAGGAGCCAGGAGGGAGGACGGAGTTGAGATGTGAGCTCCCAGTGTGGGCTCTGCCAAATCTTCTTGGCCAAAGCTGGGGCAGAGGTGGCCTGGGGGGAAAGGGGAGTTGTTGTCTGGGGACATCTAGAAAACTTTGGGGAGAAACCAACCTCCTGGGCCATGCAGTGCACTAGCAGCAAGAAAACCCCCAAGGCTCTGCTTCCCAAGGGAGTCCAGATCTGTAGCGCAGAGCACCACCTAGAGGCCAAAAGCTGCATGACAACTCCCTCCCTCCCAACCCCTGCCCTAGCCCTGCTATGGAGGGAAGATTCAGAGCAGGGGGCTCAGCCTACAGAGACTTGGGCCACAAATGTGGCGGGTCGGTTGTCTCCTATGATGCCTGCCCTTCAACACCTGCCACACATCCCCAGTTTTCCTATCCCAGCCATCCTGGGTCTCTTCCAGGATTTTTTCCCCTGTATAATTTAAGAGTTATGACTCCATTGGAATTCAGCTTCCTCCACTTAAAGTTAAATTTTCTGAGCTTCAATGAGCTTCAGTTTCCTCATCTCTAGAATGGGGATGAGAGTGACTACCTCATAGGTTTGTAAAAAGGATTAAATGATGTGATATATATATATATATATATATATATATATATATATATATGAATGAATGAGATGCATTGGGCCAGTGCCAGCCCCTAAAACTAAAAAGCCAAACTCACTGCTGTTGAGTTGATTCCTACTCTTGGTGACCCCATGTGTTACAGAATAGAAATGCCCCACAGGGTTTTCTTGGCTGTAATTTTTATGGAAGCAGATTGCTAGGCCTTTCTTCCATGGTGCCACTGAATGGGTTTGAACCACCAACCTTTAGGTTAGTTGTTGTTCTTAGGTGCCATCGAGTTGGCTCTGACTCCTAGCGACCCTGTGTACAAGAGAAAAAACACTGCCCAGTCCTGCACCATACTCACAGTTGTTGCTATGCTTGAGCCCATTGTGGCAGCCACTGTGTCAATCCATCTCGTTGGGGGTCTTCCTCTTTTTCACTGACCCTCTACTTTGATCAGGAGTTGAGCACAAACTGTTTGTACCAGGGACCTACACCAGTCCTAAAACAAACAAACAAACCCGTTGCTGTCAACTTGATTCCAACTCATAACAACCCTACAGGACAGAGTAGAACTACCCCATAGAGTTTCAAAGGAGCAGCTGGTGGATTTGAATCATCGACCTTTTGGTTGGCAGCATGAGCTCTTTACTACTGCCCCGTACCAAAACTAAACCCAACTTGTAGCCTTGGAGTCAATTTCCAACTCACAGCGACTCTGTAGGACAGAGTAGACCTGCCCCATAGGGTTTCCAAGAAGCAGCTGCTGGATTTGAACTGCTGACATTTTGGTTAGCAACCAGTCCCTTAACCACTTCACCACCAGGGCTCCATAGCAAGTGCTAAATAAGTGCTTCTGATTATTGCTGTTCCCAGAAAGGGGTGGAGGCAGGGAAAAGAGAAGGAGGCTTTGAGCTTTCTGTTCCCCCAGAGGTGTTAAAGTTGCAGAGAGATGCCTGTTGTTACCCACCATTATATCCCCAGCAACTAGTCCTTTGCCTAACTGTGTGCTCAGTAAGCGAATGAATCTGGGCAGGTGGGGATGGGATAATGTCAGTTTCCTGTGTCTGCATAGGGCTTGACAGTTTATCAAGGACTTTCAAGATCTTTCTTTATCTCAGAACCAGAGAAAGTAAACAGGTCAGGGGCTAGCCCTCACATTTTAAAGATGGGGAAACTGAGGCTTAGAGAGATGGACACAATACTTGTGGATGTTAAAAGCTAAGACCAGTCCCACCTCAATTTGGAATGCAGGCATTGCCCTTCTGAGGAGCTGGACTTCCATCTACACTGGAGTTACGGGCCTTCTTAAGACCTTCTAAAGGGACAGGACTCTACCTGCTATTCCTTTTTCCCACTGTGCCTGATATGGGGCTGTATTCCAACGCACTTGTTTTCACTTACTGAGACTTTCAACATCAGGGCTGCCATGAACAGTTACTGAGGTTTTACACTGTGCAACTGCAGAGGACAGATGCCATTCACCATGAAGCAATTAATCAGCACAGAAGTAAGTCCCCACCATGAAGTTGGAGCTGACTCTAGGAGAAGGTGTGTGGCCTTTCCCATGCATTGACTGGGCCTGGCTCAGGAGCACTGCTCCTGGAACCAGGGCTTCTGGGCACTTCTCCAGGCTGGTATGGTGGGCAGGGCCCGTGTTTAGAGAGTGAGCACCTCAGAGGCTGATCTCAATCCTTCTTAGGAAGACGGGCGGGAAAGACCTGGGAACTAAACCTTAGTTTTAAAACTTGAGGAAAGGGAACAAGACTCTGAGCTAGGTACTTCATATACTAAATTATATATCTAAGTATAATTTAATCTTGATAGTAAAGGTCCAAAATAGTCATCATTGACCCATTTTACAGATCGGTTAACTGAGGCACACTGATGTTAAGTAACTTACCCAATGGGTCATACGTTGAAGAAGTGGCACAGCTGGGATTTACTCCAGTTGGCCTGACTCCAGTCCCACTATGCTGCCTCTAGTTGTAACCTTCATTTTACAGGGGAGATAACTGAGGCCCAGAGAGGGGCAGTGACTTGCCCAGGGTCACACAACCAGCTAGTGGCCAAGTTGAGACTGAACCCAAGAGTCCAGACCTCCATCCCCAAAGTGAGCTCATAAGGGTACCTGGCCCATAGGAGGTCCTCAACTAATATTTGCGATGGAAACAAGGTAATTTAATCCTTTCTCCAAACTAGGCACTGTCATCCTATTCTAGAGATGAGGAAACTGAAGCTCAGAAAATTTTAGCTTTAAGTGGAGGAAGCTGAATTCCAATGTAGATCTGTTTGGCTTGCCAATGGAAGTCTTAACCCTTAAATTATACTGGGAAAAAATAGTATGTGTCAGGGCACTTCACGTATTTTACTTAATCCTTACACCAACCATGCTGGTTGGATTAGGTAAGGTATTATTAACTCACTTTTACAAATACAGTGGTTAAGAACTCGGCTGCTAACCAAAAGATCAGCAGTTCAAATCCAGCAGCAGCTCTTTGGAAACTCTGTGGGGCAGTTCCACCCTGTCCTATAGGGTCGCTATGAGTTGGAATGGATTTTTGGTTGGTTTTTTACAAATAAGGAAACTGAGGCTGGGAGAGGATAAGGGAAGCTCCAGGCCTTCCCCTGCCATCCTGGTTGACGCCTTAGGAGTCGGACAGATTACAGTAATCAGCTAATGCCTGAGCAGGGTTCTGAAGATGAAAAGCTCTTATTGAAAGTGCTAAGTATGATGATTAAGTCGCAAGGTGGAATTAGCTGCACAGGGGGAACAGGCTGCAGCCATCAAGAGAGGATTAGTGACTTGCTGCCCGATTAAGCAGAAGGCAAGTCGGGAGGAAAGAGAGGTTTACAGCGCCACAGCTTCGCTCACACCAGGGAAGGTAAGTGACTCCTGTGCCCCTTGATTGTGCCCCAGTGTCAAGGGACCAGGGCAGCATACGAAGCAAACAGCGTGGGCCTCCAGCTCCCTTTGCCTTTTTCTCATTCATTCATTTATTCATCCAACAAATACGTGCCAGGTGCCTACTGGGTCTCAGGCACTGTGCTAGGCACTGAAAATACATCTGAGAACAAGACAGAAAGTGCTCATGAAGCTCCCAGACTAGCAGAGGGAGACAGATGTTTAACAATAATCACGTATCAAGGGATTATTTTATTTTTTTTAGGTGTAATAATGGTATTGTGGTTTTGTTTTATAAAAGAGCCCTTATCTTTTAGAGATACACACCGAAATCTTTATCGATGAAATGATACAATGACTCAAATTAATATAGGGAGAGAGGGAGTGAGTGGGGGTAGAGATGAAACAAGATGAGTCTGAAGCTGATCATTGTTGAAGTTGGGTGATGGGTATGTGGGGGCCCATTATACGCTTCTGTTTTCTTTTGTAAATGTTTGAAATTTTCCATAATAAAAAGTTTTAAAGCACACAGGCAGATGATTACAATTCATGAGAAGTGCCACGAAGGAAGAGTAAATGGTGTGATGAGAGATTATCATTATCGTAGAGGGCCCTGATTTTGACTGAGGAGGGTCAAGGGATTAGGAGGGGTTAGCCACTTTGGGCTCCAGTTTTTGGCAGAATGAGGCACTGGGGCATCCTTAAGCCTAGTGATTGCCAAAGTAACCCTGTCTCTTCCCACCAAAGGGCAGGCCGGCAGTGTCCTGGAGAGAGGGTCCTAACTTTGAGCGTTGCCAGCAGCCTCCTGGCAGACCAGGGTCCTGGGGGAACCCAAGACCAGCTCCCCAAAGCTAGGCTTTACCCCCCAGAGTTTCTGATTCAATAAATTTATGATGGGCTGTGAGAATTTGCATTTCTAACAAGTTCCCAGAGATGTAGCTGCTGCTGGTATGGGCACTACACCCTCAGAGCCACTAGTGTAGAACCTGCCTCAGCATGACCACCCCTCCTGCCCAAGGTGTTTGAGGGCTGCCTCCAAGGTTGTTACTCTCTGGCATTCCAGCTTACTCACCTGGTAGGCCAAGCTTGCTGCCATAGCCAGAAAAGCCCTTCTCAACACATTGCTAGAGCCTTGAGATGCAGGATTGGGAGGGGAGCAGTAGAGAAGCCTGCACAGTAGTTTGACGTCTTCAATGGCAAATTCAGGGTCAAGAAGACCTCTTTGTAGGGCCCCTAGCAATGTGTTCACATGGCCACACATTTTTGTAAAGTTTGCAGAAGTATTTTATGGTGATTTTTTTTTTTTTTTTTTTTACATTCTAAATAAATATTATTTTGGGTACCTAATTTTATGCAACTTTTTATTCTTTTTCTTCAACAGGGCACCCCAAACTGTATAAGCTTCAGGCCCCATAAAACCTGGAGGGACCTAGTAAGAGCAGGGCCTAGTAAAAGCGCAGACTTACATGTTTGCTGAACTGAAAGCAGTGCTCACTGCTTGGTTCGTTAAGAACACAGACCACCTGGGTTCAGATTCCAGCTCTGCTACTCCCTAGCTGAGTTAGTTCGGGAAGATGCTTAATTTGTCTAAACTTTGGTTTACTCTTTTACAAACTGGAGACAACAATCATACTTTCCTTGCAGGAACAATAAGGATCAAATGAGATAATTCCTGTAAAGAGCCAGGCCCATATTAAAACTAAAAAAAAGCAAACCTGTTGCCGTGGAGTCCAGTCTGAGTTGTGACTCATAGTGACCCCAATGATTACAGAGTAGAACGGCTCCATAGGGTTTTCCTGACTGTAACTGTTATGGGAGGAGCCCTGGTGCCGCAACCTGCTAACTGAATGTTGGTGGTTCGAACTCATCCAGTGGCTCTGCAGGAGAAAAGACGTGGCGATCTTTCCTCTGTGGTAAGAGAACCCTAGGGAACCCTATGGGGAAGTTCTACTCTGTCCTATAACGTCGCTAAGAGTCGGAATCCACTCAACAGGCACACAACAACATCATTATTAGTTCCAATGATTTGTTCTTGTTTTTTATCACTGCCCTGATGACCTTCCCTTTCCTCCAAGTCCAGGTAAGAGTAAGGGAACCGGGAACAGGAAAAATGAGACGCCTCAGGGATCGGCTGGCTGCCGCCTTCTGCTTCCACACCTGCTCGCCCTTCCTTCCTGGCCCCGCCTTCTTACCTGGGCGCCCGCCCCGTTGCCAGGTAACCACTGCCCGCCCCTGTGCTGGGTTGGCTGTGCGGCCCAGCTTCCGGCATGCCGCGCGGCGGTGGCAGTTGCCTCAGAGCGCCCCGGGCCGCCCGGAAGCGGGACTTAGCCGTCTGGTTCGTGCCCTGTGGCGGATGCTCGGCCAGAGGCTGTCGGAGACGCCGAGGCCGCGGCGTCGGGAGCCGTTCCCGGCGTAACTGAATGCGGCCTCCCCGGCGTTGCCGCATGTCACTGGGCTGAGAATCCTCATCCCGCCTGGTCGCGGGGATGGCGGGGCCTGAAGCCGTGTCACTGCCGTGTGAATCTGGCCAGTCCCAGGACGATGGAGCTGAGTCTCCGACGACAGTGGAGTGGCAGCTTAGAGCATCCGCAGGACCCCCGGGGCTCCTCAACCGCAGCTCCTGCCTCCATCTCAGCTCTGGGCTCTGAGGTGGATGAGGCATGCCCGACCCCCATCGTCTGGTCCCACCAGTCAAGCCAACTCGGTTCAGCCCGGTGACCCTGGGCAGCGTGACCTCCAGAAGCTCCTTTGCCTTCCTGGTATTGATCACACCAATAGTGAACAATAAGTAACATTACTGTTCATTACTTACTTCTTACCCTTCATAAGCGTTCTGCTACTGAAACCTTAGTTTTAAGAGGTATAATGTTTTCCTTGTTTTAGAGATGAGGAAACTGAAGCTCAGGGAGGCAATTTAATTTGTCCTGGTGGCGCAGTGGTTAAGAGCTTGGCTGCTAACGGAAAGGTCAGCAGTTTGAATCCACCAGCCGCTCCTTGGAAACCCAATGGGGCAGTTCTGCTCTGTCCTACTGCGTTGCTATGAGTCGGAATCGACTCGACAGTAACAGGTTTGATTTTGGTTTAGTAACTTCACATAGCTGGAGAGGGGACAGAGACACATTTCCACCCCAGATAGGCCAGTGATTTTAACTTACAGGCTTCTTGTGAGGGTTGATGAGAGAGGATGTCAAGGGCTTAGCCAGGTGCCTGACACCTACTTAGTGCTCAAGGTTAGTGGGCGTATGGCGACAAATAGTCATATCAGCATCAGAGAGTGGTCTTGTTAAGGACACAGTGCTCTCTGCACTAGGACAGGGGCAATCTGGAAGACATCTCTGCTGCTCCCCAAGGTTTCAAGTCCTTAAAAATGTTCATCGTGCTGTGGCATTGCCTTCTGCTTCCTGCTTGCACTTCTCTCCCCTCAACCAGTTATGGCTAACTCCATGGCCAAGTCTGGAGCCCGTTGCCTCTGAAAAATGGCCAGGTTTCTGCCCTGAGTTTAAAGGGGACAAGTTCTAATTTTTCTTAGCCAAAATGAAAATAATGAAACACTAATCCCAAAGGGACATAATGGGGAGCCTGAAGTTTAAAAGGGCCTTACCACTTTGCCTTCAAGCAGAAGACTGGTTTTCAGGGCAGAGGGCTATCTCTGCTCTTCCTAAACATCCCAGATATTTGCCCATTCTGGGGTGTGGGGCCTCCTACCTGGGTCTCAATTTCCCTGCCTATACAATGATAAACTTGAATGATATTTGCCCTACCCAAGTACCACCTGTATATTTTTAATTTTCTTCTTTAAGCAAACTTTATATCATTACCTTCATGGGAAACCGGTATCATTTGTACTAAGGAGAAGGTAAGAAACCATAAAAAGAAATACAAATAAAAACAAAATATTCTCAATCCTACTGAGCAAGACCTTGAACTGAGGCCTGATTCTCTTTTTGTTAAAAAGGGAGAGTAGCAAGTTTTAGTGGGGTGTTGATGATGTTCAAGCACTAAACTAAAAGCTTCTCCTGTGGGTAATAAGGATTGAAAAAAATTGAAAAGGGAAGAACTTCCATATGCTGAAATTTTGTGTTGTCTAATGCCCTGCCCAGTAGCACCTAAGGTCACCCAGCTCAGTACCAGTAGTGCTTTTCTACATTTAAAGCCTGATTCAGTGCTCATATCTCATATCTAGCATTTGCTCAGATTCTTTTAGGATCTCTAGGGTAACCCTGGTGGCATAGTGGTTAAGAGCTATGGCTGCTAACCCAAAGGTCAGCAGTTTGAATCCACCAGGCACTCCTTGGAAACCCTATGGGGCAGTTCTACTCTGTCCTTTATGGTCGCTATGAGTCAGAATCAACTCGATGGCATCGAGTTTTGGTTGGTTTTTAGGGTAAGTGGGGGGACGCAGATACCTCTTAGTGGGTCCCCTGCAAGCCTCTCACCTTTCCCCCCACTCCCTTCCTCTACATTACAGCCATCTCAGGCATATGTGAGATGAGCAGCCATTCAGCAGAATGGGATGTGTACCAAAAGCTGTTCATAGCTGCTGCATCTCCCCAGGACTCCAGGAGGCAATTCAGGGGGTTAGGGGGAGCAACTATTCCTGTCTTACCTTCTGGGACCAAACCAAAACCAAACCCGTTGATGTCGAGTCGATTCTGACTCATAGTGACCCTATAGGACAGGGCAGAACTGCCCCATAAGTTTCGAAGGAGTGGCTGGTGGATTTGAACTGCTGACTTTTTGGTTAGCAGCCAAGCTCTTAACCACTGCGCCACCAGGGCAGGGCGTGCTTAACTCACAGAGGCAGGCACCCCCACTTCTGGATCAGAGCCTGCACTGCCAAATGTTGTCTGAGTGGGAAGGAGACATTGGGAAAGGGTTTTATATGGAGCAAAACGTGAACATCTTGCCATCAGCAGCAGGCCAGTTTGGAGAGCCAGGTTCTACCTCAGAAAGGGCCCCAGCTCAAGGGATGATCTTGGTGAAGTGACTGGCTGTTACCTTTCACCAACCAAGTTTGCCCCTGTACCAGCTGAGGCCCTGTGCCCTTCCAGGATGGAGATGGGGGAGAAGCAGGCAGCACCATTCTCCTATAGTTGCTCCCCACACAGAAATCCAGGCTTCTGCAGTCTGGCCTCCCTAACCGGGATGGAGCCCATGGCTTTTCTAAGTATCATCTGGTCCCCATGGCTTGGGGTTACCCCAGCAGCAGCAGAATGGAGTTCTGTCTTCTTAACCTGAAGTAGCATGAACACCCACTGCCTGGAGACTGCTTAGGAGACAAAGAGGAGGAGGGCCATTGCCCAGGGAGGACCCTTGGTCCCTGCTGTGGTCTTCCCTGTGTGTCCCTAGGGGATGAGAAATGGTTTAAGGGAGAAGAGAAAGGGGGCCCTTGGAATCTCCACTAATCTCTGCTAACCCTGGCCACATTCCCTAATAAGGCATAAGCTTTGAGTATTTAGGAAGACTGAGGAGGGAAATAGGAGGAGAGGCACAGATAAAGAGGAAAATAAGAGGTCTGTCCGGCTCAAATAGGGGAAAGCGGAAGTTCAAACTTCTAATAATAAAAGAACCCTGCTTCTAACTTTGGTGGGGCCCAGGGCAAGAGTACAAATAGAGGCCCATATACCATGTGTCTCAGTATGTAAAAGTTACAAATCAAGTAACAAACTGTTAAAATACGTTCTTCCTTCTACACATACAGCTTTATAACAACCTGGAAGGCCAGGTTTGAATCTAGAATTCTCTGACTCCTCAGAGTTCTGCTCTGGAATGTGATGGTGCAGTCCCACACCTAGAGGCTGTGCACGTGTGTGGACACCGCAACCCATGTGTTTAAACTGTCTGTACCATGTGCAAACAGCCACTACTGGAGCCTAAGAGTGTCTTGAGTAGTCTGCCCTTGGGAGGATGGAGCTAGGTCTTAGCAGCAAAAAAGCAAGAAAAGGAAGATTCCCCAGCATCCTCACAATGAGCCAGGGGCCAGCCACTAAATACCACAAGCCTGGCACATTTTGGCATCTAACCTCTCCTGTTCCTTTCTCCCAGAACTTTGCAGACAGAAGGCAAGCCTGAGACAACTCTCTTCTCAAAGACAACTTTGATAAAGCAAGGCCAAACTTCTGCATTCTTAGCTTACAAAATGTTATTAGAAAAATGCAGTCGATTCGGTTTCTGTTTCAAAAAGGTTTGCTGTTTGGTAATGGCTCATTTCCCTCTTTGAGTCTCAGCAAAGACTCAGCAAAATGAAAAACAGTTAACACCACCTCAGCAGCTAATGAGCTCCAGAGAACAGGTACAAGGTGTGACCCCGCCCCTGGCAGGAGGTGGCCCCCCCACCCCCACCCTGCTGCTTCCCAGCTAGAGGAACACCTGGGAGGGGGTGAGACCTTGACTCCTTCCAACTAGTCATCTCCAAGCCATGGGCTGAGGCAGCCCCCACCCTTTTTCACTCCTTCCCCTCTCCCTCCTCCCTCCTGTAACTTTATGGTGTTGGGCTCTGGCTGAAGGGAGCAGGTGGGAAAGATGCAATGAGGAGTGAAGCCACTGGGTGCCAACCTTGGGGGTTGGTGAAGATGAGTCTTGGCATTTAAACTGCAAAGGCTCTGCCTTGAGCCTGCGCTCATTTGTAAGGAAGGTTGAGTGAGTGTCCACCACGCATTAGGTTCTTGAATGACTTTCTGTCCTGGGCCCTCGACTGGAATAGGAGCAGATGAGGCCCTCTCTCTCCCACCAGGTGGGCTCCTGACAACCCCTCATTAGTCTTTGGTGGTCCAGCACAATGGTTCTTGAGATGGGGTTCCCTGACCAGCAGCATCAGTGCTACCTGGGACTTCTTAGAAGTGCAGATTCTCGTGTGCCACCCCAGAACTAGGGAGTCAAACCCTGGGGGGTGGGCCCAGCAATCTGCATTTACCAAGCACGTCAGGCGATTCTGGTGAGGACCGCTGCTGTAGAGCTGGAGTCCTGGTGTCAGCCAGACCTGGGCTGGAATCTCAGCTCTGCCACTTAGCAGCTGTGTGTCTTAGTTTTGGCACCTATAAAATGGGGATAATACTGCTTCTTATAGTGTGATTGAATGGATTATGTAAGATTATGCACCACGTGCTTGGCACGTGCCTATCCCATGGTGCTCAGTAAGCAGCAGCTCTTATGCTGACTGTGCTCCAGAAACCAGATTAGACAGGGTGACCTCAGGAAGGCCCTCGTGGAGGTGCTAGCAGGCCCACATCAGGCCCTTCAGCTGGGTGGCTCTCTGACTCATGTCTCAAGCCGCCTCCTGCATCCTGTGTCCTGTGACTGATCCTCAGGACTGAAACTGTTGGCAGATCTGGTTATTCTCCAGTTTCTCTAAAGAGGATCCTCCCACCAGCAGGAGAAACCTCTGAGAGCAGCGTGCAGGCTTCCCATCTGCAATTATTTCACCAGAGAGTCAGGGGATCTGCTGTTTGTAGCCTGAGGCTCAGTAACTGAATTATGTTTGCTACCATTCTGCCTCATCTAAAAAATGATGAGGATAACCCCTGACCTGCCAACCTCAAAGGGTGATGGGGAAGAGAAATAACTGAACAGGTATGAAGAGCTTATTACATACCAGGCACTGACATGTAGCTTTACATGGATTAATGCGTTCAGTCTTCACAACAACCCCACGAGGTAGGCACTATGTTAAGCTGCCCATTATACAGGCAAGGAAACTGAAGCACATCTGCAAGAAATGCCTTTCCAGCTGCCTCCATCAAAGGCAAGTAGGCAAGGGAGGCAGGTAGGTGAGGAGAGAAGGAAAACATCTGAATGTTGAAGACAGACCCAGTGGCCACAGCTGGAATTGTTACACAATTCTTCACTTAAGAGACTTAAAATTTATCCTTTCAATCCCATTTCACCAAATCCACCTGCATCCTAGAGCATGGGGTGGGGGGAGCAGAAGACAGGCCCCATATTCTGACTCCCACCCCACCCCCATCTCTCTTCTTTTTCACTCTTTTCTCTTCTCCCGCCTTCCCTCTCCTTCTTTCCTTTCTTCCTCTTTTTTAAATTGCAGAGTGAGAGCAAGATCAAGCCACCTTCCTGGGGAAGCTCCATCTCCAAGCAGCCTCTGTTGGCCCCGACTGCCAGCAGCACTTAGGGGAGATGTGGCTTTGAGGAGTAGGCAGCGGGGTGAGCAGGGAGCAGCCCAGGGCCAGGCTCTGAGCGTGTGGACTGGGTTCAGGGCAAGCCCAGACCCTAGGAAGGAAGGGAAATGAGGGCAATGTACTGACAGTGGAGAGTTGGGTAGGCAAGAAAGGTCTGAAGCACACAGCCTCCCAGAAGCTGGTAATAAGCATTTATTCTGTACCAGGCTCAATTCTAAAAGCTATCTATGCATTGCCAGTGTATCATTTATTGCACACAATAACCACATACGAGGCCAGCACTATTACCACCCCTAACGAGAACACAGAGGCAGAGGTTAACCTTGCCTGTGATCATGCACTAGGAAGTGGTGAGCCAGGATTCAAACCTAGCCAGTGTGGCTCCAGCCCAGGCTCTCGGAACCATTTTGCGACATGACTTTTTTTTCCAAAGGGCATCCATGTGCATGGGCACGTGTTCATGATGGAGGCAGGATTGATGTTGAGTGCTCATTTTTCTAGCTGAAGCTTACAGGAAATAAAAGTGGCTTGGCCAAAGGTCAGAGTGCACTTAGTCTGGTATCTTGGGTTTCCAACTTTCTGCGCAGCAGCCCCTGCCACTGACTGGCAGGCAGACCCGGGCGGGGGCTGGAGCATCAAACAATAGGGGTCAGAACTGGAGAAGATGGCACAGACAGCGTGGAGTCTGGGGGCCAGGGGGTACAGGGCACAACCTGCCACAGGAAGGCATTTGTCGTCACAGCATACTGTCCAGGCGGCAGCAAAAAGTGCAAGAAACGCTGAAGTTTTTTGAGAACCTACTATATGCTAGATACTTTGACATTTAATATTGGGGCCTCTTTAATCCTTACAACTGCCCTGGGAGGTATTCCATTTTAGAGTTGAGAAGAGGATCCCAGCAAGACTTGGCCAAAGTGACACAGCTAGAAGGTGGCAGAATCTGAATTCAAACCCCAGTCTGGATGACTACAGCCTGTGTCTCTATTCTTCTAGCCCAAGCTATGACCCAGAGCTTTCTGTAAACTCCAGGCCAGGGCAGGGACTGTTGTCAGTGGGGTGCAGTTGGGCCCCCGGGCAGGGTCAGTGGGTCAGCTGGCTGGAATCTGTCGTGGGGGTGGAGTATGGCCATCTTTGTCACTCTCCTTTAGGGTCTAGACCCCAGCAGCCACTGCTGAGGTGGTCGTTTCAGGCTGAGGCTGCCTTCACCTCTCCCAAGTGGCTGAACCATGGGTGGGAGCCGAGGGTGTGCATGCGTCCTTGAGTCATCCTGCTCCACAGGCCTGAACCTTCATGCAGTCTGTGCCTCTGTGGGCTGGTGCATGGGTGTGACTGGGTGTGAGGGGCTGGCTCAGTGGCACAGCAAACAGTCACAACTCTGGTACTTATCATTAGCCCTATTTTAGAGATGAGGAAAATTAAGTGACTCACACAGCCAGTGCCTGATGGGGCTGGGAGCAAGACTTCCTGACCCCCTGATCTGTGTTCTATGCCCTACATACCTGCTGTCCCAACACAGGTCCACACACAGGGGCACCTGAGCAACAGGGGCTGGCATGGGGGAGGAAGAGGATGGCGGGACTAGGGGGTGCTGGGGGACTGGACTAGACGGGACAAATGGTAAGGCCTGGCAACAGCCCAAGATCCCGTGCCCAAGAAGGTGGGCCCAGGTTCAGGATCCATGGGGGCCCAGTCCAGCAGGCAGCTACCCTGACCAGGTCAACATAGGCCAAGGTCAGTGCCAGAATTCTGCGCAATCCATCACCTATTTGGCACAAGACTCTATCCAGACCACAGAGCGGGGAATAGGGGTGACAGGTGCTAAGAACCAAGGAGAGAGTCAGGGCTCAACCAAGAGGGCAGGGTGGGCACAGACTCCTGAGTTTAGGCAGACCTAGGTTTGATTCCTGAGTGGCCTTGGGTAAGTTACTCAACCTCACCATGTTCATATGTTCATCTACAGATGGGGGCATAATGCACGTAAAGCTGGCACAGGGCAGTATTGGTCCAGGGATCGAGGCGGCATGGTGGGAAGGCTGCCCTGGATCCTGGGTCTGTGGCCACGTGACTAATCCCAACCCTGGGGGTGGTGGTGCTGAAACTCCTTCTGGAATCCTACCTGGGTCAGGGCTGGACTGGGAACCAGCATGCACTCAACCAGTGGGTGAGGGGCAGCAGTGACTCAGACCTTGGGCAAAACTGGTACCGACAGTGCTGCTACCAAGGAAATGATGATGGTCCAACAGACATCAGATGCTTTCACTCAGAGAGCCCACAGTGCTGAAGTAAGCACTGGTCTTTATGTTTAAACTCAATTGGAATAAACATCTCAAGTTATGTCTGCCTCCCTCCCTTCTTGGAGTTCTCCATAAAAGCATTAAATCTTCCCAGAAGCCATGGTCCTGCAGGGACCTCCTCCCACATCACGTCTCCTACATAGTGACCTGGGTAGAAGGCAGCAGAATGAAGTCTTTGCTAGTAATACCTGCCCTGCTCACACCCCCTCATGTCCCCTCATGTCCCCATGCACGTAGGAACAAACATTTTCCAAGTACCTGTCTCCCCCTAGTTGAAGAGCCACCTGATTTGGATGCCTCTGGCTTTCTTTATTGAATAAAATCAGGAAAATGTGCATGATCTGGAAATATACTAGAATATGCACTAAAGGACACTGCCACTTGGGATTAAATCAAAGAACTATTATTAGACAAAGGCAACTTCTCAGGAACCCCCCCTAACCCCGTCACTGACCGTAAGTCCTCAAAATCACCTTCAGCAAGTTCTGTTCACCCCCAAAGCATGTGGGCTGCTTCCACAAGCCTGCTGGGAGCACAGGAGACAAGACCCTGAGCAGCCAAGCCCCAGGAGCTGCTGTCACAGCCATGGGGCAAGGACACCTGAACGAGGCATTGTCATTTCCCTTCCTCCTCGGGGAGGGAATGATCCTTTGTGAAATGCCCACTAAGGTGAATGACAGAAAGTAGGCAAAGGCCTGGCTCACCACACGCCCCCAGCCAAGTAGCCAGGCCCCGCACAGTGAAGTTGGCACTGCTGATTTAGTCCATCTCTCATCAGCACCCCCGGCACTGCGTCATCATCCCCTTCCCCTTCACTCCATGCTCATTTCAAATCATTTCACTAACAGGGCGCCTCCTCCCCCACTTCTGAACACTATCCCCTCTTCAACAGTGTGTGCGAGACCCCCTCCTTCTGAGTTAGCTCCAGGGCTACCCCATCTGGGCGCTCAGATGGCTGTTTTGCTTTAAAACCAACAACACTGCCCATTTCTAAAACACCTGAGGTTGAGTCGCTAGCCAGACGATCCCCCACATCAGCCATAGCATTAAAGTCACAGGGAAGAAAGCCCAGGGGAGACTTCAGGCTCCTGAGAGGGGAGGGGAGAATTTTTTTTTCAAGGTATCAAGTTTCAGAAAACCTCTCAAGGGTGTCCTCTTCAATTCTCTGGCCAAAGAGGGGGTGTGTAGTAGACAGACAGCGAGGATATAAGCTGCCGCGGTGGGGTAGATTACTTACTGACGGCTTCCCGGTGCAATCGGCTGCTGCAGGAGCCCACCAAGCCAGCACGCTAGAGAGGGGGCTGACTTGTGCTCTAGGGGCAAGCTCTTCTTTCTGCATGGTTCTTGAGAAGGAAGGAACTCCTGGTCTGATGGAGTTCCTTTCTCTGATTCCCAAGAAAGCCTGCTCCCCCAAGGAACAGCCTTGCAGGAGGAGCCTTCAAGGAACCTTATAATATATAAATTACGATTCATGTCAGGCATTGCAAATGCATCTCCCCAGGTGGGCAACAGAACCCTGGGGGTGTCCTTTGAAGCAACACCATCAAAATACACAACTACCCAAAGCAAGCCAGGACAAAACCACGGCTAATTCTGCTGACCACAGTCTCAGAACACTATTGGCTTTGACAAAAAATAGACTTAGGACAATGAAGGGGCTCGGTGGCCCCACTCTGGATGGGATCCTGGGCTGGACACCTTCCATGGCTCTTTTAGGTCCTCTCTCTACCCACTCTGCCTGCTCCTTGGCTATGTGTTCCACAGGGAACACAGAGGATGAGGGAGGGAGGAAGGGGGGAATGTATTCCCTCAGCTCCCACCCAAGGGCTCTCTGCAGGCTGGATATACCCCCTACTCCAGGCTGAGGTCACATCTCCAGTTTCTAGAACGACTCCTTCTCCTTGCCCCTTCAGGCCTTCACTACTTCACTGTTACTAGTTCTGGAATATAATGCACCGTGTGTTCCCTATACCTTCTCTTAAAATATCCTCAAATGACCCAGACTGAGTTTGCTTCTGTTTCCTAATACACCAGCAAGGCTTTTATAAAATACCCAAGTATTTATTATGCCCTTGAACCAATGGCTTTGACATGTTGTAAACATGAACATTAAAAGACCCTGCCCTGACCCAGGCCACAGACTGCAGGACCTGCAGGCTCTGTCCCTGGGGCAGGGAGGCCCTCCTGAGACCATGTTTATGGAATGAAGAATTCCCGGAAGGCCTGTCTTTCTGGGTTTTCCAGTCTGGTTAGTGGGTGGTCTCCCACCGGCAGCATGTGGAGATCTACACAGGCTTGGGTCTTGGGCCTGGGGCCTGGCAATCCATGGGAACCTCCATTCTAGGAGACTCCCCCAGGGTAAGGGGGACTGAGAATTCTCTTGCCTCTTTCTGTCAGATGGAAGGAGCAAGGCTGGGAGAGTGCAAAAAGCCTGTGGCTGGGTTTTGGCACTAGCTCTGTAACAACTCAGTGGTTGCTCAGACACTGGCAACACATTTTAGAAGAGCTGGAAACCAGCAGGTAAAAGAAGGGTGGAATATTAAGAATTAGCTACGAAAGTGATGCTCCCACTCTGTAACTGTGGAACTGCATCTTCATTGGTCCTATTCAAATGTCTCAGGAAAGTTCTGTTAAAGTGCCTGGAATATCACAAGACAGTTCATTTGGTTCATTCATTCCCTGGGGGCAGAAATGAGGCCTGGGTAGGCTCTGCCCTCTGCACCCAGCGAAGCTCCAGCCCCTTCTTCCATGCCAGCCAAGCCCTGCCAGCACTTCCTCACCACCTTACAGAGGCTCCAAAGGGTCACGTGGCCCTGATGTCCTGGCCACCACCCTCCTAGATGAGGTGTACCAGCAGGGCAGAGAAGGCTGAGCCAAGCAGCAAACCCAAACACAGGTAAAAGGACATCACTACCCCTGTGGCCTCCGCCAGCTCCCTGGACACAATCTTTGGCCCGTAGATGAGAGCCAGGGTGCTGAGGTAGCCGTTGCTGAGCCCCAGCAGGGAGGTGAAGAGGACCGGGTAGATGTCGGACATGAAGACCACCATCTTCAGGTGTACACGGGGCTGGTAGTTGCAGAACACAAAGAGGGGGATGAAGCCGGTCCGGAGTAGCACAAGCCCCAGGAGCAGCTTACTTTTGGGCCCCGGCACCTGGATCCAGGCTGTGATCTGCCGGCCACACAGGTCGGCAAAGTTGTACAGGAGGAAGGTGGTGAGGGGGACGAAGAACTTGTCGGTCCACAGTGAGCCCGATCCCTTGTTGAGAGACTCGACGTTGGAGGAAATGGCAGGGAAGACGAGGCCGGAGATGAAGAAGATGTAGACAGTGCAGAAGCCCAGGCCAGCGGTCGTCTTCAGGATGGAGCGGAGGGCAGGGAGGGGGTGGTTACTGGATCCAGGGGCCAATGAAGATGCATCGGGGGAGTCCTGGGGCTGCTCCTCTTCACCAGAAAATACATGGGCTGGCCGAGCAGGTCTCATGTAGTACCTGCAGGGAGGCGAGAAGGCACATGGTCAGAGGGCCAGCCATGAAGCAGGCTCACTTGGTGTCTTAGTCATCTAGTGCTGCCATAACAGAAATAGCACAAGTGGGTGGCTTTAACAAAGAGAAATGTATTCTCTCACAGTCCAGTAGGCTACAAGTCCAAATTCAGGGCATCAGCTCCAGGGGAAGGCTTTCTCTCTCTGTCGGCCTTCTCATCAATGTTCCCCCGGATTAGGAGATTCTCCAGGCAGGGACCCTGGGTCCAAAGGAAGCACTCTGCTCCTGGCACTGCTTTCTTGGTGGTATGAGGTCCTCCCCCTCTCTGCTCAATTCCCTTTCCTTTTATCTCTTGTAAGATAAAAGATGGTGCAGGCCACACCCCAGGAAAACTCCCTTTACATTGGATCAGGGATGTGACCTTAGTAAGGGTGTTACAATCCCACCCTAATCCTCTTTAACATCGCAAAATGGAGGACAACTACACAATACTGGGAAACATGGCCCAACCAAATTGACATATATTTTTGGGGGACACAACTCAATCCATGATACTTGGGATTTCCCTTCAAAACCTATTTGTTGAGAGAATAAGTAACCTATAAAAGTGCCTTTCCCCTATACCCTCAACACCAAATATCGTCCATCCTTTCAATTCCTGCTAGTCTGACTGGTACAAAAGCTTGGGTCTCTTTGCCTTGCTTCGTGACCTTGCCTAAGTCACTTGACCTCTCTGGGCCACAGGTGTCTGAAAACCAAGAGGCATAAGGCTGACTGTATTAATATAGCTCTATGGGGAAGGGACCTCAGAGTCAGCACAGCCAGGGTGGGTGCTTAAAACGGAACCTTTAGTTAGGCCCAGCATGTTTGGCCAAAGACCCATAGGGCCCATCAGCCCCGGGACTCCGAGCTGACATATCGTCTGATGGCCAGAGGAAGGCACCAGCTGCCTGCCTGGCACTAGCCAAAAGTGTGTGTTGTGGTGGTGGCCATGGCAGGAGCAGGGACACAGGAAACCAGCACTGACCACCGCACAGTGAGCCTGGGTTGTAGCCTTGGCTCACCTGTTTTTGTTTTATTGTGGAGGCAGGAGGTGGAGAGAAAATAGCATTTAAAAATATCATTTATTTTAAATTATAAAAGTAACACACACTTGATGCAATGAACCTAAATGATACAGAAGAGAAATGGCATGGTAGAAAGGGAACGCTCAACTCCCACCTCCAATAGTGCTCCTGTGTGGGACCAACTATTAACAATCTGGTGCATACTGTTCCACCCATGTGCAGACATGACACACGGGCACACACATGTACACGCAGTTACGTTTCTTAAACAAAGATGGTGTCAAACTGTACACACTGTACAACTCCGTGTAGCAGAATAATGAAATACGGCCTAAAGACAGGCATAACTGTTAAACAAATACCTACATGTAATTGCCTGAAGAACAGTATCCTGTGGCCATTGTCTCACCAAGTACATATACATATGACTCTAGATCTCTGTTGCGCTGGTGTGTAGTATTTCACCGTGTGGACATACAACTGAACTGCTCCCCTACTGAGGGACATTTAGATTGTTTTTTACTACCACAAATCATGTCGGGATGAATATCCCTACCCATAAATCCTGGCACACTTATACTAGCATTTCCGTAGGGCAGATTTCAGAACAGGAAGTGCTGGATTAAAAGGTTCGCACATTTAAAAATTTGACAGATGTAGTGCCAATTTATCTGTGCTTCTTGACCGCCCATTCGACCTACCTAAAATAACCCGTTTGGTTACTCTCTGTTAATCATTTGTTTATTTCCTTCAAAAAACTGACCATGCCTCTAATAATTGCATGTGCTTGTTTGTTCCTGGTGTATTGTCTGTCTCTTTCAATAGAAGGCAGCTCCCTGGGACAATGACCACATTTGTTTGCTCACAGCTAAATCCCCAGCCCCCTCCCTGATACCGAGTAGCCTTTCAAAACATATTTGCTGAAAGAATAAATAACCTATAAAAGTGCTCTCCCCTATACCCTCAACACTGAATATTATCAATCCTTTCAATTTCGGTGACTCTGACCAGCGCAAAGCTTGGGTCACTTTGCCTTGCTGTGTGACCTCTGCCTAAGTTACTTGACCTCTCTGGCCTCAGGTGCCTGAAAACCAGGAGGCATAAGGCTGTATTAACTGTTAATTACAGTTAATAATTAACTGTTCTAACATAGCTCAAACAGAAGGGCTTGGTGTGGTAGTGGAGGAACAGTGGCTTGGTGAATGCTGCGTTCTGCCTCCCTGTGTGAACTTGGGCTAAGCACTCCCCTTTCTGGGCCTGTTTCCTCCTCTGTAAAATGGAGCCGTGAGCTTTCAAGTTTTGGAGGATAACTGGAAGTTCCTGCCAGCTTTCCCATCCTAAAAGCCTGCAGATAACAAGCGAGTTGGGGAAGGACTCTTCTCCGGAAGTACATTTCCATGTGATGCTGAGCAGGGCATCTCTGCTTGACCTTTGTCTTGTTTCACAATCACTATCCAGGGAGTGGAACATTCTTACTTCCCCCTCTATTCAGCTTCAGGTCCTTGCCTTAAATCTGCTCAAAGAAAGCTCCCCACCAAGTTCCTCTGGTTGAAGCTCTTCCTCATAAGTTCTTCCAAATCTCCCTGCCTCATCTCACCCTCGGCCTCCACCCGCACCCCCTACCCCCATGGAACTGCAATGTCTGATGTCCAACAAATGTCCAGCGTTGCATGAGGCTTGTTCTTCCTGGGCGGGACATGGAGGCAGCTGAGCCCCCCTGGGGGCAGCATCTGTGGCTTCCCTTTTAAATAAGATATAGTCTGAGCAGCTCCAGGAACATGGCTCTCTGCAAGCTCTATCCTCAAATGAGTTTCTATAAACCCAGAAGTCTTGACCAAAGTTTTGATCAGCAAAGAAATAGAAACTTGCAGAGGATGGCATAGCCCTGGGTGTTCTCTGTCTCACAAGCCTGGCTGGAAGGACTCTGGCCTACCTTTAGTTATAGTTAGCAAGACTCGTCCCAGTTTGCCTGAGACTGTCCCAGTTTTGGCACTGAAAGTCCTTTGTCCTGGGAACCCCCTCAGTCCCAGGCAAAGAGGGATGGTTGGCCACTCTGAATACTCTGAAATGGGAAATACAACCACAATGTTCCTTACAAGTGAGGAGGGTAAGACTTAGACTTGCTTACTTTGGAAATGTCATCAGAAAAGACTAACTGTTAGAAAAGGACATCATGTTTGGTAAAGTACAGGGTCAGCAAAAATGAAGAAAATCTTCAATGAGATGGACTGACCCAACAGTCACAACAGAGGACATACCAACAATCATGAAGATGGCGCAGGACTGGGCAACATTTCATTCTGTTATACATAAGGTCACCACGAGTCAGAGCCGACTCAAAGGCAACTAAAAGAGGTATAGCTATCCTGCCTCTGTGAGTGCAGACACAAAGCAGGTTCCTGGTAGAAAAGGGAAGAGCTGGGACTAGAATGATCCCCAGCTTTGCCAGCTCACACACTGTGTGGCCTCAGATTTCTCAGCCTTCTCTTTGTCCTAGTTCCCTCACCTGTAAAATGGGGATAGTATTCTTACCTTTCCTACATCACAGGGCTGCTTTGAAGATCAAATAAGATAATGAATATGAAACTGCATGGGAAAGAATAAAACACAAGGAAAAGTTGAGGGTTATTTTTTTAAAAGAGCAGCAGGAAACAAGGAAGGAAAAGGGGGAATTAGAGAGAGAAAGCAAGAGAGAGAGTCAAGGCAAGAAAAGAGATACCGCAGAATAGAGAGAAAGGCCCACAGTGCAGTGGTTAAAAGCACAGGTTGGGATCCAGGTTCGGATCCTGGCTCTGCCCCTACTCGCTGTAGACTCAGGCAAGTTCTCTAACCTCTCTGAACCTGGGTTTTCTTGTTTGTGGATGGGAATAATAATAATAATGTTGTTGTTGTTGTTAGCTGATGTTGAGTCAACTCTGACCCATGGTGACTTTATGTACAACAGAATGAAACACTGCCAGATCCTGCGTCATCCTCATAATTGCCAACTTGTTCAAGTCCATTGTTGCAGCCATTATGCCAATCCATCTCACAGAGGGTCTCCCTCATCCTCGCTGGCCCTCTACTTCACTAAACATGACATCCTCCTCCAGTGATTGATTCCTCCTGATGATGTGTCCAAAGCAAGTGAGTCAGACAATGTTCTGTTGTGATCCATAAGGTTTTCACTGGCTACTTTTTGGAAGTAGATTGTCAGGCCTTTCTTTCTAATCTGTCTTAGTCTGGAAGTTCCGCTGAAACCCGTCCACCATGGATGATCCTGCTGGTATTTGAAACACTGGTGGCATAGCTTCCAGCATCACAGCAATACTCCAGCCACCACAGTAGACAAACTGACAAAATTGGTGGTAGAATAATAGTAGCAGTAGTAGTACTGTACCCTGAGCGCAACAGGGCTGTGTGGGTATTAAATGAGACAGGACACATGCCTGGAGCAGGGGAGGTGTTCAGGGAATTAGAACTATCATTCATTATCATTATTCCTCAAGTCCTACTCCTACCACCTGCTTTCCCTGTCCTAAAACCTGCAGACTCCAAATGCGTTGGGGTGCGGAGGGAGCCTATGTCTCACAGTCAGTGGCCAGGCCACAGCCTGAGGCACCGGGGACACCGCAGTGAACAAAACTCACACAGTGCTCACCCTCCAGAGGGGAAGGCAGGCAATCAACAAGAAAACAGACATATGCTCTAATCAGATGCTATAAGGATACATGTAACATATAACTCTACTTAAGGATGAGCCGACGGAGTGGGAGGTGCCCTCACCTGGCGTACTCCAGCCTGGGCAACAGCAGGTAGAGCACAATGCAGAGTGCCAGGAAGACATCTGCAGTCAGGAAGAAGGCCAGGGCACTATCCGTCACGTCGCTGGATGCTGCCAGGTCTGCCAGCAAGGCCACAGCACTGATGGTCCCGCCCATCGCTCCTCCTGCAGAGACCAGAGGACACCACAGAGGTGGTCAGTGAGGGAGGAGGGGAGGAGGCTGGCTGTGGGTCCATCTTCCTGGTGCCTCAGGCATGTCCCTCCGAGACGCTTGGGTTTAACAGAAATGAAAGAAAAATTCTCCCTGCTGAGAAAATGGCCACTTTTCTCACAGCTCCTGAGACCTTGGCAAACATGGAGGGGTTCCACAGCCATGAGCTTTTGGGTTTAAGAAGGTATTATTTGATGTCCCCAGCCCTGGGTCTGGGGCTTCTCTCCAGTGTGCCTGTTAAGAGGCTGCTGCCTGAGGCAGCAAATGGATTTCAGGAGCCCCCGTCCCCCATCTGCTTTCTGGTTTCATCTCTAACCCTGACCCTCCATCTCTCTTTATTGCCCTCCGGGTGGGGTCTAAATGTTAATTCAGGGGCCAGAAATCCCATAGACCCCTGGGCTTCCTCTTCTCTATCCTTGGCCCAAACTACCCACCAAGCAAACTGGGAGAGAGGCTCAGGGAATTTCCTAGTATAGCTTCTCCTGCTGCCTCCACGGATATTATCTGGGGAGCCCTTCCTGGCTACAAAACCCCACTAGGTCTCCCACCCATGAGCTCACAGAACTTACCTTGTACCCTGAGGCAGCTGGGACAACCTACACGTGAGTACACATGCACAGACACAACACATTCACATACACATAACTTCACACACATGCACACATCCTCACACTCATGCTCACATATGCATGCAACTGCCCTACCACACCGAGCGTCCCCTTTTGCCAAGGTCTTCGACATACACTGCATCAGCTGACCGTGAAGCTGCCACACCCTTGCATTGCTCCCTAACGGAGGAAGCAGCCTAGCCTAGTGGTCCAAGAGCCAAAAAGATGTATGTCTGACCCATGACTCTGCCATTTGCTAGCTATGTGACCCTGCGGGCTAACGTGACTTCTCTGAGCCACAGTTTACTCATTTGTAAAATGGGGGTAATGACACCTGCCTTGTATAACTGCTTTGAGGACTGAATGAGATGAAGTTGGGAAAGGGCCTGGCACACAGTAAGCTTTCAACAAATGCTAGTTCCCTGCCTTGCCACAATCACACAGCAGCTCTGGGAGGCCGGGACTTTTGAACCTTCCCGGTCATTGGCAGTCACCTTGTGCTGGCCAAGGGTCAGAAGGCCTGGGTGTAGCACCAGTTTGGGGAGTACTTTATAAGTGTGAGCAGATCATAGAACTCCTCTCCACCTCAGTTTATTTGCCTGGAAAGTGGGGCTAATACTTGCCCTGTCCATCACACATGACAGCAGTGAGATGGAAGAATGAAGAATTGGAAAGCACTGGATACACGGACAGGATTATTATCATCAATACAGTGAGTGCCTAGTGAAGACGCTGGATTGACTGGCTGAGTGAATGAATTAGCCACTTCAGAGGATCAGGATATCAATTCTCAAGGAGGCAAGAAGGCCGATCACACACAGCCAACGTGGAAACAGCAGACTGGTTCATGTGTGGGCATGAAGTGCTCTGTCAACACCAGGCAGCTTTTACCTGGTACCACTTTTCTGCATATTGTTGCCTGGAATGGAAGCTGGAGGGGGTGGTCCAGGCCCTGGTCTACCATGACGCCCACCATCACTGCTTCACGCACTCTCTGTGGCTCTGCAGGAAACAGCTCACAGCCCTGATGGACCATCCTTTCCCTCAGCTCTCCCAACATAGGCTCCTATTAGCCTGGGTAGCCAGAGGCTAGGATTTGAGGGTAGGGCAAAGACAGAAAAATCAGCATCGTGATTAAGAACACAGACTTGAGAACCAGAACATCTGTGTCCAATCCTAGCTCTACCACTTCTAGCTGTGTGACCTTGGGCAAGTCACTTAACATCTCTGTGTCTCCCTTTGCTCATCATAAAATGGGGATGCCAATAACACCTATCCCTTAGGGCTGTTATGAAGATTAAAAGGGTTATTATATGTCAAGTGCTCAGAACAGTCCCTGGCATGAAGAAATGCCATATAAATCCTCTCTGATTCCCAATTAGGTATTTGGCTATTTCCGTCCTTCCCACATCAAAGCAGCAACAACGGGTAAACCCCTTGCCAAAAGGGTGCCCACTTCTGAGAAGCTGTAATCCCCACCTGGGCATTTTGTAAGAGCTGGGGTTAAACTCACTAAGACATTCCGGCTGCCCCAAGGAATACTATCTTTAACATCACTGTCTATTGATTTTCCTCTCCCCCTTTCCAACTTGTACAGAATTTACAATATTATCATCAACAACAAGCCAGGCCTCCGGGGAGCTCATCCTTCATAACTCCCTACTTTTATCTCATCAGTTATGGAAATACATGCAAATGAGGGGTTTAAAAAAACATCCATATAAAACAAATGAACTGTTCCCTCAGTTGCCAACACACATACAATTCACAGATCACCTCCTCTGGACAAAAAAAGAACCGGGGCTAGCGAGGTGGCCTGGGCCCTCTGGGTGATCAGAACCCCTTGGACTCTCCAGGGTGAGGGTGCCCACAGAGGGGGAGAGGGGCCTTACACAGCAATGACAATGGTTTAGGGTCAAGGGTAATTAATACTGAAGTGTTAAGTACTAAGTTTCCCCTACCTTTTTAAAAATGGACGTCCTGAAAATTTTGGGGAGTCTCTGGGTGGTGCAAATGGTTAACTCTCTCTACTGTTAACTGAAAGGTTGGTCGTTTGAGTCCACCCAGAGGTGCTTCAGAAGAAAGGCCTGGTGATCTACTTTGAAAAATCAGTCAGTGAAAACCGTATGGGGCACAGTTCTACTCTGACACACATGGGTCCCTGACACTACTGGGAACATACGAACAGCTTTCTGAGACCAGAGGTAACAGCGGGATTAAATCCAATGTTTGGTGGCCAGTACCATAAGCCCAGAGCCGCCCTTCTGGAAGCAGTCCCAGGGGCACACCACCTGTACTCAATAAACTTAGCAACCAGTCTATTTTTTATTTTTAGGTCCAGGTGTTTCCCAGGATACAGAATCCTAATCCTATATATCAAAGGTGGCAAACAGATTTGAGCTCACATCTAAACTCTGATCAGTTGAGAGTAACTGCCTGAAGTGCTGTGTTGAGAAGAATTCAGAGGCTCAGGAAGAAAGATGCCATCGATTAGTGATGTCTGGCACCAGCGTGGGAGTGTGGAAGGGTTGTGTACTTGTCAGAGTCTTGGTCAACCCTACCATACATACTACCTGGTGTTGCCAACTGATGGGCACAGAGCAGATTCTCAAGTAGGTACACAGAACAAAGCAGGTGAGCCTCCAGTCTTGCTTTAGGGGACTGTGGTCTCCTGGCAAAGCACAGATTCTTATTGACCCAGCTCCTTTTTATCTTGTTGGGTCATCTGGGAGCTTAGAGAACAAACCTGTTAAGGTCTAGATAATAGGCTTAGTATCAGCATCAAAACTCCAGCTCTGGGGGACAGCCCAAGTCACACATCAGCCCTCCCACACTATTTACCGTGCACCAGACACCAAGGTCAGCGGGTAACGGAGGAGTTATTTATAGGCTATCGGCTCCTGAGAGGATGGGGTCGTGTTCGTCTTTGAATCCTCAGCACATAGTATGTGTTCTATAAAATTAAAAAGGAAGAAAAGACAGAAGGAAGGAAAGGAGAAGAGAAAAACAAATGGAAGAGAAGAGGAAAATGGGAAGAGACATAAAGGGGAGAAGGGAGGGATGAAAGAAAGGAATGCTGGTTTCAGGAGGTGCAGAGAGTGTTTTCCAAAAATGGCTGCAGCTATATCTCCCATCCCACATGCTCTTCTTACAATATGACTTTCATAATCCTCAACTGAGATGTGTAGGCCTGTGTTCTCTCTCCTTGGATCTAGCTGGGTTTATGACTATGGTGGAAGTGACGCCATATGGCTTCTGTGGCTGTTACAAAAGGAAACAGAGTTTCTGCCTGATTCCCTCGGGATGCTCGCTTTTGGAACCCA
Source organism: Trichechus manatus latirostris (assembly GCF_000243295.1). Lineage (NCBI taxonomy): Eukaryota > Metazoa > Chordata > Mammalia > Sirenia > Trichechidae > Trichechus > Trichechus manatus. The sequence goes on from NW_004444042.1 coordinate 9,238,218, forward strand.
GATACCATGACATGAGGAAGCTCAAGCAGCCACAGGGAGGTCCATGTGGGGAATAACCCAACTCCAGCCCAGTCCCAGCTGAGATTCCAGTCAACAGTCAGTGCCAACATGCCAGCCAAGTCAGCAATCACACAGTAATGAGCTAGCCCAGCTGATACCAAGTGGAACAGAGATGAGCTGTCCTTGCCAAATCCTGTTAAACTGCAGGTCTATGAACAGAATAAATGTCACTCAGTTTTAGGGTGGTTTGTTACATAGCAGTAGATGACTGATACACACCCAACACTGCCACCACCACCACTACCACCACCAGTTGCTGTCAAGTCGATTCCGACTCATGGAGACCCCATGAATGTCAGAGTAGAACTGTGCTCCACAGGGTATTCGATGGCTGATTTTCAGAAGCAGATTGCCGGGCATTTCTTCTGAGGCACCTCTGGGTGGACTTGAACCACCAACCTTTCAGTTAGCAGCTGAGTGTATTAACTGTTTGCACCACCCAGGGACTCCTGCACATCTAACAAACATTTCCATTTCTGGAGGGGCCATTGCATGCCCACTTATGGCTCCTTCTCATGACCCCCAGGTGGATTAACCTGGTCAACCGTCTGAACCCCAGCTCTCACCTGATATCAGCGCCTGGGAATTCCTCATCGGGAAGGAGCCAGTCATACCGTAGATGCTGCTACTGAAGATAGTGGAGACGCCACTGAGGATCACCATGCAGGTCATGGTGACAGCAAAGAAGCTGCAGGTCCAGGAGGAGGTATCCACTTTCACCAGCAGGGTCATCATCACGAAGATGGTCAGCATGATGGCCAGGGAGGCCAGGACACGGACACGGACCGGAACCCTGGGGTGAGGATTCGGAGGTGGTTAGACACCCCCTCAGGCCTCGCCACGTGGGGCTGGGACTGCTGAGCCACCTTAGAGGAAGCAGGTAAGCTCAGTGGTTGGCAGTGTCCACTCTGGAGTCAGGAGGCCTTGGTCTGAATCCTGCTTTCCCAGCTCACTAGGTGTGTGGCCTTGGGTAAGTTACTCAATTGCTCTGGTTTCAGCTTCTGTAACTGTACAATAGGGAGAACTGTTACGGACTGAACTGTGTCCCCAAAAAATATGTGTTGTAAATTCATTTGGGAATGAGTTTTCTCTGTTGTGTTAATGTGGCAGTATTAGGGTAGGGTGTGTTTTAAGTCAATCTCTTTTGAGATATAAAAGAGCAGATTAAGCAAGCAGCAGAGACAGGGGAAGACAGATGCCATGCCACATGAAGATCACCAAGGGACCCAGAACCAGAAGTTGGAAGAGACAAGGGCCTTCCCCTAGAGCCAACAGAGACAGAAAGCCTTCCCCTAGAGCCAGCACTCTGAATTCAGACTTCTGGCCTCCTAAACTATGAGAAAATAAATTTCTGTTGATTAAAGCCACCCACTAGATAACTAAGATAAGAACTAATCTACCTCACACAGTTGTTTGTGAGGATCTCAGGGGCTGAGACATATGAGTGCAGACAGCAGAGCCTGGCTCAGGGTAAATACTGCATCTTGCAATCTTGCTGTGAGGTTCAAGGGCAGGATATGAGGGCTGTCAAAGCAAGCCCTCTGCTCTTCCTGCCACAGGGCCGAGCGCCCACTAGCTTTGTCTACTATTTAAACACAGCAATCACCCGCTGGACTTCAGTCCCCCAAAACTTAGCAGTAGGGTGTGGTGGAGGAAAGAAGGGAAGACCATAATCATTATCATCAAAGCAAACACTCACACAGTACTGACTTGGTGCTAGGCACTCTTTCAACTGTTTTCTATGTACTAACGCACTTAACTCTCACACCAGCTCTGTAAGATAGGCACTCTTACCTATCCCACGCACAGACAAGGCACTGAGGCACAGAGAGCTTCAGGGACTTGCTCAAGGTCACTCAGCTGGTAAATGGCAGAGCTGGGATCTGAATGCAGGAGGTCTGCTCCAGGCTGCGCTCCCAGAAAGACACTCTAGCGCCTCCCTGTAATAAAGGAAATGTGGTGGCACAAAGGCACCACAGGACAAGGGGCCAGGGCAGAAGGGTTTGCCTGGAATGGTCTCAGATTGGCCGGGGCAGCAGCTGATGCCTGCCCTCCAGGACCAGAGCCCCCCTCACACCTCCAGTGCCATGTCTGCATGTCAACCAGACACTCCTCCCAGCCCCCATCCACCCAGACACCACCCTGGGGAGAAAGGTAAGGAGCGCAGGCTCTGGGAAACGATACAGGTTTATTCTAGGGAGAGAGAACACCATCTAGAAGCGCTGTTTAAACCATCAGATTAGACTACTAAACTTTAAACCGGATTGGAGGTTCAGTTAATTTTTCTGCTAACTAGTGGGTGGGGGCTGGGCAAAAAGCCAGATTAGGTATAGAAAAAATGTTTGGATAAAAAAATGAAAGATAAACTTGAAAGGTAGAAAAGATACATGTGTACGTCAATGGGTTTGAAATGTCGAGTATGACACGCAATAAAATAAACGATGTTCTCAGAGTGCTTGGTGGCCACAGGCGGGTGTGAGTGTCCTGCTGATCCTCAGCAGATGTTGCCTCCACTTTGTAAGGGGGAGGAGGAAGCCCAAGGAAGTGAGGGGACAGTTCAAGGTCGCCGAGTGAGTCCGTGTGGAGCTCGGTCGAGAATCCAGGTCCACTGACCCCAGCCCAGCACTGAGTCTGCTAAAGTGTGTCCTCTCTATGTGTTCATTCAGAAAACATTTATTGAGCAGCTGCTGGGGTGGTATGCCAAGTACTGTGTTAGATGCCTGGGACACAAGACAGACCAAAGGGAGACACATCAGAACCAGGCCATTTCATTCTAGAATTTAAGTCAGTGGTCCGTGGGGCAGCCACAGGACATCGTGGGGCACATCGAAGGGCATAAAACCCTCACCAGGGCTGCAGAAGGGTTTTGGAAGCAAAACCTCAGCTGAAACACAAGCCACGAAGGGGAGACATGTCTGTATGTGTGTGCACACACGTGTGAGAGACAGCATGCGTGCTCACGGCACCGTCAGCGCTGAGGACTGACTCTGGGGTGCAGAGAGGAGCCTGGAGAGATCCCGAGCCCCATCCTGTAGGCCTTGTCCACCCTGATAACCATCAGGGCTTGGTCCTAAGAGTGCGGTGTGGAGCGGATGTCCTGTCTTGGACTGCCAGCACCCCTCCCCTGGGAGACTTCTCCTTCCTCCCGGCCAAATCCTAGAGAGGTCGTCAGCCACATGGCCCACACCGACCCGGCTGCAAACGACGGGCACACCACCCAACCTGGGGTGATTACAGAGTCCCATGCCTCTGGACACAGGGACTGGTTTCGGGATTAGCACGTGATCCAAGCAGGGCCAACCAGTCTTCCCCAGGACCAGTCCACGTAAGCTGGCAGAGAGAAGCTCTTTCTCTGCTGTGATTGCATCCAGGCCTGTTGGGGGTCATCTTGCCAGCTACGTGGTGAGAGACCACCTATGGAAGGGAGCCAAGTGAGGCACACATACCCCAGAGATGGTGCACAAGACGGAGCCCTGTTGATGTTTGCGATCCCCTAGGCTCAACTATGCCTGGAGGTAGACCTGACTTTAATTTTTCAGTTAGAGAATGACTAAATCCAATTTTATATCTCTATCATTTGTTGGAGTCCCTGGGTTAACATGCTTCACTGCTAACCAAAAGGTTGGAGGTTTGAGTCCACCCAGAGGTGTCTTGGAAGAAAGGCCTGGCAATCTACTTCTGAAAAATCAGCCATTAAAAACGCTACGGAGCACAGTTCTACTCACACATAGGATCGTCATGAGCTGGAATTGACTCTATGGCAACTGGTAAAGGTATCATTTGTTACCAAGAGACCCATTAACACAAAGAGGTACAAAGGGTTTTAAGCAGGGGAGTGACACAGTCAAACTCTACAGCGATGCTGACGGTGCTCTGCCCATGTGCCTCCCCCTTACCACCGTGGGACCCGCTGGTCCATGAAGCAGGCTGGAAGTGACAGGTAATGAACACCTTCAACCAATGAGTGGGGGGAAGTCAGAGGATAAACACCCTCACCCCTCGTTCTATACTGGCTCCCAGCGTTTCCCGGCAGCACTGAGCTCTGGTCACCCTCTGGGGGCTGGCTGGATAAGGCACACACCAGCTGTCCTGGAGGCTGGCAGTCAGGCCTTACCTCTGGTGCCTGGAGTAATCCACTCACACAGCTAAAGCTGCCCTCCCCACCCAAAAGGTAAGAGCCAGCAGGGGCGCAGAGCCTGGGTCAGGTGATAGACTGGAGCCCTGCCCAGTTTGGCCACTAACTCGCTGTGTGACCCCAGGCAGATATTCAAACTCTCTGGGCCTCAGTTTGCTCATCTTTAAAAAGAAGATAATCTTAAGGTCCCTTCCAGCTTACGATTCTAAATCTGAAGAAATTCAAGTGGAGAAATAGGCTGGGGTCAAATTCCAAAAACTTTTAACCAGTTCCTGGGGGAAGAGGGAGGCAAAGGCCAGTGCCACGAGGACAGGGCCTGGCTGTTCTCCATCGCATCACATGCTGAGCATCGGGACCTGGCAGGTGAGTATTTGCCGGATGCGCAGATTGACAAGCAAGGGACATGAGCAGTGCAGGAGCAGCTTTTACAGCAGGGCCAAATCTCTCTGCTTCTGGGGCCCCTCAGCATCAAAGGGAGTCCAGCTATAAACATCTGCGGCATTTCCAGCCCATCTCGGGACCGGCCCCTGCTTCTAACCGCCTCCTTGTGAACCCAGAGCAGAAAAGGTCCACTCCAGGAATGCTGCTGGCATCACGGAAGCACTCCAGAGCTTGTCACTACAAGGTAATTAGTTGTCTGAATAGGAAGGTGGCTCTGGAGAGCGCTGGGGGACTTCTTACCCAGGCAGCCCCAGGGCGGGAGACAAAGGAAGAGTAGAAAATGAGGATGCAATTGCTAAAGGCATTAAAACGCAGTGCAGTTAGCAGGCTGCCTCTGTTTCCCCCGAGGCCCCTCACCTGCAGAGGTCTCCTTCCTGCCTGCTAATTGCTTACAGGGTAAACCACTCCCGGCACAGCCTCCATCCCAGGGCTCCCGCCAGCCCACAGGGATCTCGCCCGGGGCTATTTTCAACACTCATACAACTTTATGAAATGGTGCCAAGGGCCAGCTGCGCAGGCGTGCTGCTGGGGGCATGCTGGCTTTGCCTCTGCTGCTTCCACTCCGGGCAGGGAAGGTGACCCAGGGGATAGTGACATTGTTGGGACTTTAAGGAAAGTCCAGACAAGTGTGGCCCCATTGATGTCGGTGGTTCTTCTCTGGGATGGGGGATGGCCGAGATGACACCCAGCCCTGGGGCCCTGGGACAGATCACTCTACCAGGGGACTCCAGAGGGCCGCCAGCTGTCCCCAGGCGCCAGCTTCCCTCCCTAGCTGGTGAGAGCTCATGACTCCAGGGAACTGATATCTTCATAAGTCTGTAAAATGTAAATCTGCCTCATAAGTATTTATGATGCTGCAGATTTAACATAATAAAACACTTGGCGATTATGGATAAGCCAGTCAGGGAAGGCCAGGGTCCTCCCAGGGGGAGAAAATGAGACATTTCAATTTCACATATTAAATAAGAAACAGCTTTAAAAAAAAGAAAAAAAGCTTAGCCTCAAACCGTCTCCCCACAGCCTGCAAAGAGATGAGGTAGTCATGTGAACCTGGATGATCCCGAAGAAGCCCTGGTGGCACAATGGTTAAATGCTCGGCTGTTAACCAAAAGGTCTGTAGTTCAAACCCACCAGCCGCTTCGTGGGAGAAAGATGTAGCAGTCGGCTCCCATAAAGATTACAGTCTTGGAAACCCTATGGGGCAGTTCTACCCTGTCCTATAGGGCCGCTCCCAGGTCTGGTGAGGGAGCGAACAGAGAGCCTCATGAGAGGCCTGGGAAGGAGAGAGGGCAGGGAGAGTCCTAGGCTTCCCCACTGCCGTGGCTCTGTCACCTCTTTCTTCCTTGCCCTTCTCCCACCTACTCCTCCACCAGGAACGCCACTGACACAGCTCTGTCCTTCAGGGGCTCGTGGTGCTGAAGAAACGCCTGACCCTGCACCCAGCGCTGCTCCTCCACTCTTCCCCTGGGATGGCGTCTCTGGAGGCTGTGCCCCCACCTGCAGGACAGTGACTATAGTCCTGTGAGCCAGGGCAAGGCGCAGGTGAGGCAGGTGAGGGGCCAGTGGCTTGTGAGAGGAGCTGCAAGGCCTTCAGGCCCATCTGGGTCATTATCTTTCTCGCTCTTCCAGCCTGCACTTGGGGTCCGGTGAGGGTCTTGAGATGGCTGCAACTTCCTTGACACTCCCTCCATTGAGAGGTGGGGTCTATGTCTCCTTGAAACTGAGTGGGCTTTGTGACTCCTTAGACCAATCGAGTATGGCAGAAAGTGACACTACATGACTTCTGAGACTAGGTTATAAAAACCATGAACTTCCGCCTTGTTCTCTTGGAACACTCATTCTTGGAGCCTTCAGCCCCAATACAGTATAGGAAGTCTGACTACACTGAGCTGACATGCGAGCCGTCCAGAGGAGAGACATGGAGGGGGAGGGAGATGCGCAAGGAGCCCTGGCTGCTCCAGGCCCATCCACTGCACAGCAAGCCCGAGCCACTGAATAAGCCCTGGTGACCCCCAGAGCCAGGAGAGATACTCATTATTGCTATTGTTTGAAGCCACTATGATTTAGGCTAGTTTTTTTATACAGCAATAGATAATTGGAGTTGCCCCGTAGCACAATGTGTTTGGAAAGGCAAAGTCTATTCAGGGTTAGCACACAGGAGGCATAGGGTGCCCCCTCTCTCCTCCTGTTCCCAGAGCAGATACCACCAAGGAATGAAGGCACCCTCCCTGATACCATACCTGCCTCAGAATCCTGTCCAACTGTGATGCCCACCTGATGAGATTAACCCAGCTGTGTCTGAAGAGCCTTTGGCTGAGGTATCACCTGGGGTGACGCCTGAGTCATGGCCTGGGGCATTGCCTGAGGCAGATGCCTTATAAGACATTGCTGAATGTTCTGAAAACATCCCCACCACCCATTTTTGCTCTTAGGCCTATAACTAGACTTAAGTCTCAGCAAGCCCCAAAAGGTGACCCAGGAGGAGGTACGTTATACTCCAAAAGAACTGGTTCATTTTTCTAATATGTACAAACAGAAACTTGAGGAATATGTATGGGAATGGCTATTAAGGGTGTGGGATAATGGTGCAAGGAACAGAAAGTTGGATCAGTCTGAGTTTATTGATATGGGCCCACTAAGCACAGACTATTCATTCAATGTTTCAGCTCGAGAGGTTAGGAAGGGATCTAATAGTTTATTTGGTTGGGTCGCTGAAGCACAGATTACACAGTGGTCTACTCTAAATCAAGTTGAAGTACCAGATCTGCCTTGGTTTATTATAGAAGAAGGTACCCAAAGGCTTAGGGAAATTGGCGTGTTAGAGTGGATTTATCAGGTTAGACCCAGACCCACACATGGAGTGCCCAGAGGACACACATTTTCCCACAAAGGTGAGGAACAAATTTGTGAAGGGAGTCCTGCATCCTTGAAGACTGGTGTGATAGCTATTTTACGTAAGTCAGATTGGACAGTGGGAGCTGCCCTAACTGAATTAAGACACCTAACTACAATGGGGCTGACTGGACCCAGTGGCTGCACTCAATCAACAAAGACAAAGCGGGCGTGGTTACTGTAATGGACGGCAGAGTCAAAGTGGTAATCAGAATAGTCTGATTTGAGTGGACTTACGGCACTGGCTGCTTGGTCATTGTGTCCCTAGGAGTGAAACAGATGGGAAATCTACTAAATATTTACTTGATCTGTACAGCTCCTATGAGTCGGAATCAACTCAAGGTCAACGGGTTTGGGTTTTTTTGGTTTGTACAAGCCGAAGAATTCTAGGTCAAGTGAAAGGCAGTTTAATTTGAATTGCCAGAACAGAGAGTCATGGCACCTCAGTCAATTCCCAGACTTGAGCAAGCTTACAGACCCACAACCCCTTGAATGAAGGAGAGGCCTGGGCCCCTTGAGGAAGGCAGTGTTCTCCAGGAGGCTGTACATGCTCTCAACCAGCATCGCATATATGGTGCTGTTTCTCCCATAGCCAGGATTCATGAGTCCAGGAATTAAAGGGTAGAAATGGGAGTGACACCACTCATTATTACTCCTAGTTACCCACTCGCAAGTTTTGCTTCCTGTCCCTGTGACCCTATGCTCTGCAGGTCTAGAGGTCTCAGTTCCAAAGGGAGAAATGCTCCCACCTAGAGACACATCACTGATTCCATTGAACTAAAAGTTAAGAATGCCACCGGCTCACTTTGGGCTCTTTATGCCTCTGGATCAACAGGCAAAGAAGGGAGTTACCATACTGGCTGGGGTGATTGATCCTGATTACCAAGAGGAAACTGGACTGATATTACATAATGAAGGTAAAGAAGAGTATGTCTGGAATGCAGGAGATCCTTTAGGGTGTCTCTTAATACTACCATGCCCTGTGATTAAAGTCAATGGAAAACTATAACAACTCAATTCCCACATGACTACTAATGGCCCAGGCCCTTGAAGAATGAAGGTTTGGGTCACTCCACCAGGCAAAGAACCACGACCAGCTGAGGTGCTTGCTGAGGGCAAAGGGAATACGGAATGGGTGGTGGAAGAAGGTAGTTCTAAATACCAGCCATGACCACGTGACCAGTTGCAGAAACGAGGACTGTAATTGTTATGAGTATTTCTTCCTTGTATGTGTGCATCAGATATTTTTGTTTTCTTATAAAATATAAGATGTAAACAGAGCTAGTGCGTTTTTGGTTGTACGTATGTTAGTGGTATCATGTTAGGTGCAAGTATGACTTTATAATTGCCTTTATTTAGATATTATGTATGGTTTAAGGAGATTTGTACAGGTGCCAAGTTGATAAGGGGTAGACTACGATGGTTAAGGTTGTATGTCAACTTGGCTGGGCCATGATTCTCAGTGATTTGGCAGTTGCGATGTAGATTGGCAGTTATGTAATGATGTAATCACCTCCATGATGAGATCTGCTATGAACAGTCAATCAGCTGAAAGGGAATTTCCTTGGGGGTATGGCTTGCATTCAATATATATGGACTTTCTGGCAAAGCTCACTGGCTTTTGCTCTGCTCTGGGTCCTGCATTCAGCTCATCATCATCTGAACCCTGGTTCTTGAGACCTGGGCCAGCAGCCTGCCATCTGACCTGCCGATCTTGGGTTCATCACCCCTGCAGTTACGTGAGTCAGGAGAAGCCTCCAGCCTGACGCCTGACCCACAGACTTGTGACTTTCCAGCCTCTACAACTGTGTGAGTCATTTCCTTGATATAAATCTCTCTCTAGATATATACATATACGTATATACATGCCTCACTGGTTTTGCTTCTCTAGAGAACCTAGCCTAAGAAACCAACCAAAGATCTGGGCAGTCTACAAATTGATCAGAGCTGGGTAAAAAGGAGTTTGTCATCAGTGGTCTAGGTTTCAGTAGGGTATGCCCAGGAGAAGCCTGGGTTTCTGGGTCATCACATAGCTACTGTCACCCCCTAGTGGCAATTTAGGGGAAATGCAGGCAAAGGACCTTGGGCTGTTGCCCTTGTAAACCTAAGTGGACAATGGATGGCCACTGTCACCAGTGGGGTCTACGGGCCAGGCTAACTTGCCTAGCCAGCTCTTAGATAATTCCTTCTTCCATGGTGCATCCACATGGAGGCTTTTCCCAGCCCTTCACTAACACGGCATCAGAAATTCCCCACCAACCTCCTTTGTGAACAGTCAAACATCAGCTGGTTTCACCAGCTTAGCACTGACCAGTTAGGTGACCCCTTTACACGTGATGAAAGCTGGAGCTGGGGGATCCCAGGCTCTTAGCTTCTAATCCCTGTCAGAAATGCCAGCTTCCAGAGCCTTGCTCTCTAGCCCCACCCCAACATCCACATGGTGTTCCTTGGCTGCAAGGCCAACGTTCCCTGAGAGAAGCAGGGAGGAAGACCCGTGTGTCCCCACACGTCTCCAACTGGCTACTGACAGGATGTCATGATGTGGTTGGAAGGTGAACATCCAGCCCCCTGACTGGGGATTCCATCAACAAGGCTCCAGGTAACTGACCTGACTTCTTGATCTTCATGGATCTGAGCTGCCTGCCTCCTACTTTGGTAGCCACCATTTAAGCAGGCAGAAAAAAAGCAGCTGTGGATAAAAAGAGAGTAGAAAAGGCTGGAAGCAAAGGTTGGGGGCCTGAAAGGTACATACCTGTTGACAAGCATGAAGTTGACCACGAGGCACAGGACTGAGGGCACAGTGGAGGCAACGGCAAAGTAGCTCTCAAAGTAGTTCTGTAAGCACAGAGGTGAGGAGGCTGCTGAGGTCACATGCAGGGCAGAGGTGAGGGGACCCCAGAGAGCAGACAGGTGGGGAGGTGAGGCTTCTCCCCAATGTCTTCAGACACCTAGGAGGGATGAGTAAATCTATCCCAAGACAGCATGGTCCTCCCCCCATCTCCAACCTAAGTCCACTCATTCCATTGCTCAACAGACACCAGTGTGAACTGTGCTGGGTGCAGGCGATATAAGGATGGATAAGACATTGTCCTTCCCTCGGTGAGGCCCCTGACACTCTGCAGCCCATGCTTCCACCCACTCTACTTGTCCCCCATGGACTGAGGCAATGGGGGCAGGACTCAGTATATTTCTAAAAAAATAAAACTTTTGCCTTATCAGTCTTCTTAGCCCATTGTCAAATTACAGGGTTATCCAAATGGGTTTTGTTACGACCCAACCATGTTCTCATGTTTCTGCAGCCAAGTGAGACCCCTTAGAAATACACCAGGCTCCACTCCCTGCAGGGGAACTCGGTTCTGAGTCTGTATTTGCTCCCTCAATAGTACATTTTGGAAGGTGGCTCCTACACTGGCCAGTGTGAGGAAAAATGACATTTTCCTGGGATCAGCTCCCGGGTATGACAGACTAGGAGTGCATGAGACCACAAGAGAGATGAAGACTCTCCTGATTATAATGTGCTGGAACTCTTGGCCAAAGAAGCTGCATGGCTACTGCATGCATTTGTCAAAACCCAGAGAACTGTCCACTAATGAGGGTGGATTTTACTGGTGTACATTACACCTCAATATACCCGACTTAAAAAAAAAAGCCCTTGGGAAGAGCTGACCTATTTTGGCTCTGGTCACTGTGTCACACCATGAACTCCAGGTCAGTAATGATGATGAGCTCTAAGCCATGAAAATAGCTTACACATATTAAGCATTTATGGTCTCTAGGTAGTGCAAACAGTTTCTGCTCGACTACTAACCTAAAGGTTGGCAGTTCAAATCCACCCAGCAGCACCACAGAAGAAAGGCCTGGTGGTCTGCTTCTGTAAAGATTACAGCCAAGAAAACCCTACGGAGCAGTTCTACTCAGAGACACACGGGGTCACTATGAATTGGAAAAGACTGGATGGCAAGGGTCTTTTGGCTTTTGGTTTTTTTATTAAACATTTACTGTGTAGCAAATACAAGGGCTTTATATGAATCATATTGTTTTATCCTCAAAAAAAAAAAAAAAGGGAAGAAGCGGTGTGAGTATTCTGCTCTGGAAGGTTTAAGAAATTTAGCTGAGGAAATACTTTGAGTATCTATCAATGTGCAAAGAACTCTGCCAACAAAGGGATCACTAAAGAGTCTAAGACATGGTTTTTGCCCTTTAGGTACTTACTGTCCCATTGGGAATGTAAGATAGGGTGTAGCGTGAAGGTTTTGTAACAGCTCAAAACACCACTAGAAGAGATGCCAGAACTCTGTGTATGTGTGCGCGTGCAGGGGGAGGTTTGGCCAGTTCAGATGTAGAGGCAGTGGGTGCTAGGAAGGATACAGCCCTTGCAAGGACAGGAAGGAGTATGGATTGGGGAAGGGTCTCAGAGGAGGTTGGGTTTGAGTCAGACCTTGAAACAGAGGGCTGAATGTTGGATTTCTCCTCTCTGGGAGAGTGTGATTGCAACCTGGAGGCCAAGAAAGAAAGATGTCATAAACGGGCAACTTCTAGTCCCAAGCACGTACTGTTCCATGGTCCCTCTTTAAGCCAGCAAAGTGCTTTGTGGTCTTTGAAATCTATACCCTGAATATAAGGTTGCGGTGGCCCTTGTAATTAAAATGATAATCACAGCGAGTGTGGTCCATCAACCATGAGCCTTAGAAATAGCCTTCCTGCTCTGAGGTGCCCCTCATTGTTCCTGCCCTGATGGGCTCAGTCGAGCCTGGACTGGCCCGAGCGGTCTGTCAATTACATCTTGACACAGTGGCTGGGCCTACGTGAGGCCAGTGGGTATCAGGAGGAGCCATAGGAAAAGGCCAGCAAGGGCTCAGCATCCGAAGCAGAGACAGGGCTGCTCCTGATCTGAGCCCCACATAAGGCTCCCCTCATCCCATAGTTGCTCATTCCGAGGGAAGTCTGTGAATGGTCATTACCTCGGATGGGGAGTCTCTGTTTTTGCTTTTCCAAGCAGGCTCAGGTTTCCTGAACATTTTAGGAACGGGGATTTTCCAGGTGATGGAATGTTCTGGTTTGTTGATATCTAAGCAGAAAACTTTTCTTTTAATGTTGAAACATTTAAAACTATTGACAACTGGATGAGGCTATGACTCCCTCCCTGTTGATGGAGCCCGTTTCCCTGCCTTACACAGAACAAGCTGGTGGGTACAGAGGACATGGCCCTGCACCGTCTTTCTATAGGTACACATCAGGGGCTGCAGACGGTGACTTAGGTTGACTCAGCACATACATGGAACTTTATAGTATAAAAAAATTAATTCCTGATACAAGCATGTGGTGGGTTTTATTTAATTATTTGCTGTTGTTGCCTATAAACAGAACAAAAAAAAACCTATTGCCATAGAGTCAGTTCTAACTTAGAGTGACCTCATGTGTTACAGAGTAGAACCACTCTATAGGGTTTTCTTGCTGTAATCTTATGAAAACATATCTCCAAGGTCTTTTTTCAATGGCACCACTGGGTGGGTTTTAACCGCCAACCTTTAGGTTAGTAGTTGAGCACAAACCATTTGTGCCACCCAGAGACCTCCTATAAGTAGAACTCTAGAAAAATGAAGTGTGGTTGACAGACTCTTAAAGTGGCCCCTATGATTCCTGCCTCCTGGTGCTGATACTCTTGTGTGATCACCTATCCGTGAGGGTGACTTGCTTCTAACCAACACAATATGGGAAAGGTGACATACACATGATTACGTGTACGTAATTACATGATTGTGTGACACAAGATTGTAGCACCCATCTTGCTCTCTCTCTCCCTTGCTGACTTTGAGGAAGCAAGTGACATTGCTGGGGAAACTTGCAAAGCAGGGAACTAGAGGTAGCCCCTAGTTGCTGAGGTTGGCCTCCAGCCAACAGCCAGCAAGAAATTGAAGCCTCAGTCCTACAACCGCAAGGAACTGACTTCTGCCAACAACCTAAGTGAGTGTGGAAGCAGATCCTTCTCCAGTCGAGCCTTGGATGAGGCTGCAGCCCTGTCTGACACCTTGATTGCAGCAGACTATCAAGTGACACACTAAGCAGGGGCCCAGCTAAGCTGTGCCAACACTCCTCACCCACGGAAACTGTGAGATGAAATATGTGTGTTGTTTTTAAGCCACTAAGTTTGTGGTATTTTGTTACATAGCAACAGATGGATAACTAATACATGAGGGTTTCAGATAGCTGGTTTCCTACAAATCAGGGTTTTCCTGAATATTGTAGCCTTCCTGTTTCAACTTAAATTCAGTTCCTCGATGAAAATGAGAACAGCTGCTCATGATCCTTTTTTCAATTTCCTGCCAGACAAGGAGGCCATTTTGTCTGCCCCTAAGGGGAACAAAGACTGTGCTTGCAACCTCATCTGTACCTTCAGCCGTTCCTCACCAAACCTTTTGCTGATATTAGGATCATTTTTGGAAGTGGCATGCATTGATTTCAACAAACTGGACCTAGTTGATGTGCCACCCCAGGGCTGCTCACCCGCCTGCCCCTCAAGCACCTGCCTTGCTTCCTGGTCACAGGGGTCTGTCCCCAGTCCCATGGTTGTAAAGCTACTGTCACTGCTGCCACCACAGGAGGAGCTGATTGACAAGGAGAGACCCCTGCACCTGCACACTGAGCAGGCTGCCCCTCCAGGGGCTCTTGCTTCCCTGGTGGCTGCTGGAGGGGCCAGGTAACATTCCCTGAGCCCCAAGATACAGACTTTGACCAATGGGAGACAGGAGATGGGGAGAGGTCAGCAGATAAGTCACATGCCTCTTCTCTCTCCTGACAACCATATGGCTTCTCTGGAGATGTTCCATATGCCTGAGCAACCAATTGCGTTGTGTTGCAAAGCTGTGGCCAGCTCAGTCCTAGGCACCTCGTCTGTCTTCTCTCTCCATCCCTGCCTCATTTCCGTCTCCGCCTCACTCTTACTTCCCTAGGACTGCATTCCCTAGGAGAATATTAGCACATCAGGCTTGGCCTCAGGCACTGTTCTCAAAGATAACACCTTTCTAAGAAACATCCATCATGGATGCCCCAAGTTCAATTCCTGATTATGCACTTTGAGGAGGTGCACCTGGCACTTCCTTCCTGGGTTCATCTCATTTGCTTCCAAGGGGTGTTGAAGCTGCCTTCTCCCATTTTACTCAAGGAATGAATACTAGTGCAGACACACTGCAGTTAAGGTGGTAACAGTACTGCTCTCTCCAAAACAATGGATACTGTCCATCCAATAGGGGGTGGCACAGGGACAATTCATGCCAAAGTTCACCTCCACTGAGTCTGAGTCCTGAGAGCTCACTCAAAAGGCTCTGTTGTCATTTATCCCACCAGGTGCCCTGTGACCACCCAGAGGTGAACACAATGACCCCAAAGGCCAGCTCTAGCCACAGAGGAGTGGAGGGATGAGAAAATCATCAGGGTGATGGCCTGGGGTCCCCGTGCATGACAGAAGCAGCTGTGCTCAGGACAAATCCCTGGGGCACCATCCCTGTGGACCCTGATATGAATGGAGCCCCTCAGGGCCGTGCAACATGGCAGCCCTGTTTACACAGCCTGTGAAGCCTTCAGGCCTGGGGGTCAGTTTGGGTCTTATGTAATTACAGGTGAAAGACAGTGATTCAGCAAGAAGGCAGGTGGAGACAACAGGCAAGGACATTATGAGATGAGGAGGCCTCCTCAAGCCCGTTTCTCTGCCTCAGCAGGCTAGGCCCAGACAGGAGATCCACAGGCCTCTCTTCTGCTGAGTGTCTCATCTAATCTCCCTACCCTCAACTATCTCCCCAGTGTTATCTGCACCTGCAATTACCTGAGGCTCCGGAGGGGATGTGCACTCAGCACCCAGCCTCTGGCAGCAGGGACATCAGAGGTCATCAGAGGCACCTGCCAGGTAACAGAGCAGGGAGATGGAAGCCCTGCAGAACACCAGTTAACTCTGATGATCTGAGCAAAGCAGCTCACACGTGGGCCTGCCCAGGCCTCAGTCTGTTTGCTCTTACCACAGCCAGTCAGAGAGAGAGGCAGAACTGGGACTGCTCCCATTTTACAGATAAGGAGCCTGAGGCTAAAAGAGGTGGATGAACTGCACAGAGGCACACACCTGGTAAGTGCTGGGGGTAGGGACCTCTGACGTGGGCAGAGCAGGGATGCGGTGGGAAAAGATTTATCATCACCTTACAAACTTAACAGCTATCCTAGCTGAGGCTACCTGCCTCACAGACACACAAGCCCACACACTGTCCCTGGTATCACAGCATGTCCCCAGGATGTCCCAGTGGCCAAGACCAGCATCCCACATGCCTTCCCTGAAGCGAGCACGGCCCAGCTCGTCTGAAGTTCCATGAGCTCGAGACACGTCTCTCTCAGGGTAGCATCTTCCTTCCGCCCCAGGCCCTAAGTGTAGGTGACCTGCCTGGCCAGCGAACAATGGGGTTTGATTTCTCTCTCCTCTGCCTGCCATGGTGGACAAGACTGAGGGAAAAATGTTAACTGTCTCTTCTCCTCAAACCCCACTGCCCACTCCCCCTGGGCATGTTGATGATAGGCCTTTGGATCTGAGTAGTGTTAAAAAGAAAAAAAAAAAAAAAAAGATTAAGAAAAAAAAGCACTTAGTTCTGTCAGCCTCCCCAAATGGACAGACACAGTCCTGCTGATAAGTGCAGACCACACGAAGTATGACATTATCATAAGAAAGCTCTGGGCAGGCGGCCAAGCCTTCTCCTAACTGTGTGAACCTCAGCAGAGCCTCCTGGGTGTGGAGGGTGTGGAGGGTGTGGAGGGTGTGGGGGAGGCTCAAAACCTAGCCTGTGGACACAGCCTGACCAGGGGTGCCAGGCACCAATGGTCCCCCAGATGGCAAGTGAGTGTCAGCAAGCCCCTTTCGGCCTGGGCACGGGGGTGGGCACTTAATTCACTTGTGATGGTGATGAGAAAACTCGTTTCCATCCGTGACACTAGCCCAGTTCGGCAACACCAGGAAAGAGGGGAGACGCTCTCTTCAAATGCAATTTAAAAGCCCGCTAGAGCCAGCTGGCCAGATGTGAGGCCCATTCTATGACAAGGGAACATTTCCTCTCCTCTGCCATGCTGAGAGGCTCCGTGCTAAGCGTCTCTTCTGGAAGAATTTAATTTCAGGCTCAGAGTCCAGGTAAAGGGGTTTCTTCGGGCAGGGAGGCCCTGAAATGAGCCCATTTATCTCTGGCAGGCCCTGGTTAAGCCTTCTCTCCCCTGAACGCCATTTGGGCACTCAGAAGAAAGTGCAGCAAATTAGTCATGAGCTGCGGCAGACTCTGAGCCCGTGCTGCCCAGTGCTTTCTGCGAGCAGCTTTGTGCAGCCCCCACCTCAAGAACTCGGCAGCAGAGGCAGCTGGGCTCCTGCGCTTCAAGCCTGGGGGTGGCAGCTCAAGGCAGCAGAGCGTTACCTGGATCACAGGGGCATGAAATTAGCAGCAGCAAGCAGGCTGGAGCCAAGAATAGTCTGCCGTTGCAAACTTGCTGCCTCTGGATCGCCGAGTTCTGCGGCCTAGGAAGTCGCCAGGATGTGCCCTCACCCTTAGCATCGGCCAGAGTCATTCCTGGGCAGGCTGAGAGGTGGGCAGAGGGTAGGTGCCCCTACAAGGGGTGAGGCTAGTGTCCTCTAGGTGGGTTCCAAGGCCCCATGTTTGGGGTCTTGGCCCAAGGAAGCAAATGGGTGTGTGGCCAAGGGCATGGATGAGCTGGGAAGGCTGGCTAAACAGGGAGCTAGGGGCAATGGCTACCTCAGGGGCCCGGGATCCAGCTAGGCTTGGAGGGATGTCCAAGGGCCCAAGGGCAGAACAAAGCTGGAGTGGGAATCTGGCAGATACGCCCCAGAGGAATGCTGGCCAGACAAATAAGCCCCTGCAGGCCCACTAAGGACGGGGATATATGCTGCTCTAACATCCCCTGTCCGTCCCTCAGCCTCTCAGGCTATGCTCAGGCCTGGGCTCACAGGGGCCACTCATTATAAATCTTGCTCTCCATAGCTCAGAGGCCCTCTCCTGCTCTCTACTTCCCTTTTCACATCTCCTTTGAAATCCCTGCCAGAAGATAAGCAAAGCTCCTGAAGCTTTCTGGAATGTTCTTCCTCACCTCCCTTCACCCTGTGCAAGGCTTTCTGGAGCAAAAGGGCTCTTCCTCCAGCCTAAGCTGACTTCTCCAGCACCCCTTGGGGACTCTTCTTTCTTGCCTACATTTTCTCTCTCCTTCACTGCTGGTCCTTCCTTGTCCGCTGCCAGCCAGGAGGCTAACTCAGGTCTCCCTTGGACTAGAAAGCCACCTTTGCTGCCTCCAGCCACCAGGCCACTCCTTCCCTTCAATGCCACGCTCCCTGAAAATGCAGTCTGTGCCCCCACTGCTTATGCTGTGACGCCGCCAAGGCGGCTGGGGAAACACTCCCTCAAAGGGTCCCCAGTGTCCTCTCAGCAGCTCCCCTCCTCATAACCAAGGCCTGGTCTCAGTCCTCACGCCCCTCAGGCCATCCGCCGCGCTCCTCCTCATCAGCTCGATACCCCCAGCTCTCTGCCACCCCAACGAGGCGCCTCCTGAGCTCCCTTCTCAGTTCTGCCCCTCCATTTGCTACAGCTCCCCATCGGGAAGCTCGCCACCACTGGCTTTGATGACCCCCGCTCCACACCAGTACCTGCCTCCAGACCAGTTTCCACTGCCACCACCAGGTGGCCTGCTGAGCCTAAACTCCAGGTGCCTCAAATCAAAACCCTTCAGAGAAGACTCCGCAAGCAGCTCCTGCAAGGCCCATTGGCTTACCCCTCCATCCTCACTGCCAGGGTCAGTCCATGCGCTCCCTGTCTCCACCACCTGCCTGTGGCTCCCATTTCCACTTCATACAGTCATTCCAGCCCAATCTCCCCATGACCTCCTCTACCCACCCAGGGCTCCAGACACAACAAACGGGCCACTGCACGCCCCCACACCCCAGGCAGCCCACCTCCACGCCTTTGCCCCAGCTGTTGCCTCCCCCAGTCCAGGCTAGGCCCATGTGTCCAAAGCTCATCCGCCTCACAAGCTGCCACGCCCTCTCCTCCACGAAGCTTTGCCTCCTTGACCTTCCCCTGGGCTCTTCTGCAGACTGTCCCCTCTCTTTTGGCCCTTTGTCAGGACACCTCGGGGGGCTCCAGTGTGGTTAAATGAAGGCACACATGGAGGTAAGAGAGGCTGAGAGGGGAGATCAAGGGCTGGTCTCAGGTATTGGCTGAGGGAGGGTTTTTATTTCAGAAGGTACTAGGGAGCTATGGAAGGCTTCTGAATAGTAAAACAATATGACCAGTGCTGCACATAGAGGGAATCACCTGCCAAAAGTGGGTGGAAGCAGTGGAGGATGAGAAGCCGGTGGCAGTGGCCATTCATTTATCCATTCATGTATTCACTCAATAAATGTCAAAGGCAGCTAACCACCCAGAGCGCATTACTTATTCAACAAATAACAGCTGAGCACCTTATATGCATCCAACACATGCTAGAGGCTGGGGATGCCAGGATGAGCAAGATGGATGTCCCTGCTCTAGTGGGAGAGGCAGGCAAAAAATGAGTACACAGCAAGTAAAAAAAAAAGACTGCAAGTTATGATAAGTGCAATAAAAACAAAACCCGAATAACAAGGCTGACATAGAGCCTCGTGGGGAAGATCTATGTTAGCAAGGGTAGAGAGAGGGGGCCTCTTGAAAGAGGTGAGAGACGTCTGGGCAGAGACCCACAAGGTAAGCTGTGTGAGGAGTGAAGGGAAAAGCATTCTGGATGGAGGGAACAGCATATGGTTGGCTCTGAGGCAGGAATGAACTTTGTGTGATCAAACAACTGAAAAAAACAGGTTAAGCCAGGAAGACAGGGCAGGGTGTTCAGGGTAGGGTTGAAGTTTGGATCTTAAAGGGAAGCCACTGCAGGATTTTAAATAGTTGAGAGACGTGGTACCAGCGCACAATTCCTGAGCCCACCCCCGCCACGCTCTAAGGAGTCCCTGGGTAGTGCAAATGGTTGAGCGCTCAACTACTAGCTGAAAGGCTGGCAGTTTGAACCTCCCAGGTGCCTCAGAAGACAGACCTGGTGATCTGCTTCTGAAAGGTCACAGCCTTGAAAACCCTCTGAAGCAGGTCTACTCTGCACACATGGGGTCGCCAGGAGCTGTAATCAACTCAACGGCAATCAACAACAACCACCCCACACTCTGCTGTTCTAAGCACACTTCACGTACTGATTCCCTTGATGCTCACGGCAACCCTTTGAAGGAAGATTCATTTTTCAGATGAGGAAACTGAGGCTCAGAGGGGTCAGGTAACTCTCCCAAGGTCACACAGCTCAAACCCAGCCATCTTTCCCCAGAGCTGCCCCCTGATCTGGCACAGTGGGCAGTCTCTCATTTTGTGTCTTAAAGAGATCACTTCCGCAGGTTCCACGGAGAACTGACTGGAGGGGGCACGATGGAAGCCGGGTGGCCAGACAGGCTTAGACCAGGGACAAGCACGGAAGAGAGAATTAGAGGGACTTGAGACTTTTTTTTTTTTTTTCTGTTTTATCTTTTTTTTTAACTGTTGTAGTTTAAATGAAGTTTACATTTCAAGTTAGTCTCCCATACAAAAATTTATACACACATTGTTATGTGACCCTAATTGCCCTCCCCATACTGTGACAGCACAATCCTCCTTTCCCCCCGATTCCTCATGTCCATTTAACCAGCTCCTAACCCTCTCTGCCTTCCCATCTCACCTCCAGACAGAAGCTGCCCGTTTAGTCTCTCGTATCTACTTGAGCTAAGAGGCACACTCCTCACGAGTATCACTTTATGTCCCACAGTCCAGTCCAATCCCTGTCTGAAGAGTTGGCCTCAGAAATT